>NC_133331.1:102064607-102412107 GCF_042186555.1 Aquarana catesbeiana | reverse complement strand
ATGCCTGGGCAGGGCAGGTCTATAGAAAAGGCTGGGTGATGCCGTGCAGGGCTACACAGTGGGGATCCCAGGAAGAAGACTTCCATGAAGGTAACTGCTAAGAGTGAAGTTGTTCTTAAAGTTTCAGAATCCTGTAATGAAGATGATTTTTTCTATATGCCAAGAGTAACCCAATTCTCTGTCTGGCCCAGAAAAGGTCACATAAATCGATAAACCTTTATTTTGTCACTCCAGCAGTGGTGACCTCTGGCTTTTATAATTAAAGAAGAAAAATATAAACAAATTAATAGAAAATAAAAACGCATTCTTAAATAGTTTGTCTGGCCTTAAACCTTAGGTAAAACATGATTCACAGCATTAATTAGCATTTCAGGACATGTTCCAAAAATACTGGGGGATTTAGCTGTATTTATTGCTCAATCTTCTATTGTCCATAATTGGTTGCAGTAAACAGACATGTTTATGATTTAGGTTTTTTTACAGTCAAAGTATAATTATATTACCAACTCAAAAGTGATATTTTTTGTAGCAACTAAAGTACAAGGAACAGTGAAATGGTTCAACGTGAGAAACGGCTATGGATTCATAAACCGGTACGTTTTGAAAAAGCAAAAATGTAGTCAATCTTGTACAATGCCATATCTGTAAAAAATCTGTTAAATTGTCAGTCCATGTGTATATTAACTGGTGCTTTAGTTAACATTGAATGCTGACTGGTTGACTAATCCCCTCAGGGTGGGCCACATCTTCCCCTCAGAGAGTTACCATTTCTGGAACCTTAAATACAAAGGTCTTATGGCCAGTAGATGTGAAACTGGAGGGTTACTCAACCATGTTTAAGGGTTCACCGATGTAGTTCTATAGTACTAATGCATTTTACATCAATACTATTTAATTTGATCTTTAACCGCTTCAGCCCTGGAAGATTTTACTCCCTTCCTGACCAGAGCACTTTTTGAGATTCGGCACTGCGTTGCTTTAACTGACAATTGAGTGGTCATGCGACGTTGCACCCAAACAAAATTGATGTCCTTTTTTCCCACAAATAGAGCTTTCTTTTGGTGGTATTTGATCACCTCTGCAGTTTTTATTTTTTGCGCTATAAACAAAAAAAGAGCGACAATTTTGAAAAAAAACGCAATATTTTTTACTTTTCACTATAATAAATATTCCCCAAAAATATATAAAAAAAAACAGTTTTTTTCCTCAGTTTAGGCCGATATGTATTCTTCTACATATTTTTGGTAAAAAAAAATCGCAATAAGCGTATATTGATTGGTTTGCGCAAAAGTTATAGGGTCTACAATATAGGGCATAGTTTTATGGCATTTTTATTATTATTTTTTTTCTTACTAGTAATGGCGGCAATATGCGATTTTCATAGGAACTGCGACATTATGGAGGACACGGACAATTTTGACACATTTTTGGGACCATTGGCATTTTTACAGCGATCAGTGCTATGAAAATGCATTGATTGCTGTCAAAATGTCACTGGCAGTGAAGGGGTTAATCACTAGGGGGCAATCAAGGGGTTAATGTGTTCCCTGTTGTGTGTTCTAACTGAAGGGGGGATGGGGACTGTGCAGAGGAGATGACAGATCGCTGTTCATACTCTGTATGGACAGACGATCTGTCTGTTCTCCCCTCAGAGAACCGGAAACTGTGTGTTTACACACACAGATCCCGGTCCTCTGTGTGCCCCGAGAGATCGCGGGAGCCCGGCGGTGATCGCGACCGCCGGGCCCTCAAATTGGCTCTGTGGGCGAGCTGGGGGTGCGCTCAGGCGCCCCCTAGTGGCCACAGGGTAAAGTGACGTTACATAACGTCATTTCGCCCAGCCATACCATTCTGCCGCAGTACAACTGCGGCGGATGGTCGGCAAGTGGTTAAGGACCATCATCCTCCCATAGTTTTGAGTTCATTGCAGTAGACAGTACTGAATAAATTTAAGTATAATGTTGTGAGGAATTTAAAATGGACATGTAATTGAAACCAGAAGAACTGTTCAGAATGTACAGTATTTAGATTCATAACATTTTTGACTAATGATATTCCCTATATTTTTTTATAGGAATGACACTAAAGAAGATGTCTTTGTCCACCAGGTGAGAGAGTTTCTACTTGTGGTTGTTTAATTTTGGGTTCTTATTATTTATACCAGATCCAATGCTTAAGCCCGAAGATGCATGTCAATCTATAATTCTATGTAGATGCACTAATACTTCTTTTCGTATAACTGTGCAACAAATTTATACCTAGTGGAAGATAACAGTGTGTCTTTGATGCCCAAAGGAGATGGTTAGTTTTCTGCTCTTGGTTTTTATAACCTACAGTGGAGGAATGACACCTGGAATCTTGTTGGTTGACAAGAAATGTAGGCACTTATTCCATTTCACTTTTATACAGTATATCAAAACTTTTATGCTTATATAACAATATTATTCTGTCTCATTTGTTGTTTTGTACAAAGTACATACCTCCTGAGACCCAGTTTGTACAAGCAGTATGGCAACTTGCTGACTCTACAAGATCATCCAAAGGCAGTGCCTGACTCAGCCAAAAGACTCCATTGTAGTTTTTAAAACTTGTAGATACATCGGTTGTGATTTGCTGTCTTTCTAAGACGTTTGATGATATTTCTTTTTGTAAGCCTTCTTTAATCCATAAAAGCACTCTTAACATAATGAGGGCGAAATAGAAACTAACATGGTGAAGCAGGGACTAGCGACTAAAGGCTGGTTTAACTACTACATAATAACCAAATAAACAAAAAATCAACAACAATAAAGCAGATTGTTTGTGGAAACACACATACAGTATACACTATATTGTCAAAAGTATTGGGACGCCTGCCCTTACACGCACGTGAACTTTAAAAGCATCCCAGTCTTAGTCCATGGGATTCAATATTGCGTTGGCCCACCCTTGCAGCTTCAACTCTTCTTTGAAGGCTGTCTACAAGGTTTAGGAGTGTGTCTATGGGTATGTTTGACGATTCTTCCAGGAGCACATTTGTGAGGTCAGGCACTGATGTTGGACGAGAAGGCCTGGCTCGCAGTCTCCACTCTAATTCATCCCAAAGACGTACTATCAGGTTGAGGTCAGGATTCTGTGCATGACAGTCAAGTTCCTCCACCCCAAACTCGCTCATCCATGTCTTTATGGACCTTGCTTTTGTGCACCTATGTGCAGTCATGTTGGAACAGGATGGGGCCATCCCCAAACTGTTCCCACAAAGTTGGGAGCATGAAATTGTCCAAAATGTCTTGGTATGCTGATGCCTTAAAAGTTACCTTCACTGGAACTAAGGGGCCAAGCCCAACCCCTGAAAAGCAACCCCACGCTATAATCCCCCCTCCACCAAATGATTTGGACCAGTGCACAAAGCAAGATCCATAAAGACATGGATAAGAGAGTTTGGGGTGGAGGAACTTGACTGGCCTGCACAGAGTCCTGACCTCAACCCGATAGAACACCTTTGGGATGAATTAGAGCAGAAACTGTGAGCCAGACCTTCTTGTCTAACATCAGTGCCTGAACTCACGAATGCTCTTCTGGAAGAATGGTCAAACACACTCCTAAACCTTGTGGACAGCCTTCCCAGAAGAGTTAAAGCTGTTATAGCTGCAAAGGTGGGCCAACTCAATATTGAATCCTACAGACTAGGACTGGGATGCCATTAAAGTTCATGTGCGTGTAAAGGCAGGCGCCCGAATACTTTTGGCAATATAGTGTATCTTACAATATTTAGATTCATTGCTTCCCTTAGTCAGACTGTTGAGTAAATTGTTATGCTTAAATGCTAAACTCTGTGCAAGTTTCGCCATGCAGTAGTGTCATATGCTAACTTTACAGACGGACAACTGATTTAACAGCCATAATGCAAGCTCAAATTTAGCCTGTTCCGTAAGCACTTTTGGTATTCAGTAAGGACTTGTGCATCACTTTTGAATAATCAGATTGTCACCAACCTAAGTCTACCATGTTGGCCTGGCAAGTTTAAAAAAAAAAAATACATTAGAAATGTAGCATACCCGCATTGGATAAATGCACAGAATCCAATTAATTGCCCCGCAGCCAGGCACATAATTCCAATCACTCTTCAGACTCATTAACCAGTCCAGGGGTATGCTTTTCCAGGATGCTTTAATGAAAACATGAACTTGGATAGGTAGTGGGTAATTGTAGGGTAATCCAGTAACCCTTAGTAACAGTTTGAGGACACTGACTTTCTCCTTTAGAACTGTGAGCCAAGTCCTTGCACAAGTAAATGATGGACTGAGCTTTGTTGCAGCAATGGGAGGAGATTAATCGCCCTCTTGGAAATCCGAGCAAAGTCCTTTCACTAAGAATTAAATAGACTGAGCTCTTCCGGACACCAGGGACAATGTCCCCTTTAAATCTGTGGACTCTAGCACAGGAGAGATGGCAGTGGTACACAGTCTGTAGGATCTCTATAGGATAAGCAAGTTTAGGGTGGAGTAACTTGACAGTCCTGACCTCAACCCAATAGAACACCTTTGGGATGAATTAGAGCAGAGACTGCGAACCAGGCCTTCTTGTCCAACATCAGTGGCTGACCTTACAAATGCGCTTCTGGAAAACATTCCCATAGACACACTCCTAAACTTTGTGGACAGCCTTCCCAGAAGAGTTGAAGCTGTTAAAGCTGCAAAGGATGGGCCAACTCAATATTGAACCCAACGAACTATGACTGGGATGCCATTCAAGTTTATGTGCGTGTAAAGGCAGGCGTCGCAATACTTTTGACAATATAGTGTATATAATGTGTATATATATATATATATAATTACAGGAGACCATCATTTAACATATAGCATAGTAGCTTATAATTGCAAATAACATAGAAGAACATTTAGGCTACAACTTCATTATTTAGTAAAATAATACTGTGATGTCTAAAGTGCAGTAAAACATAGCAACCAGTCAGAATTGAGGTTCTAGTAAGTTAGCTAAAAATGATTTCTGATTGATTATCATGTTTTACTGCCCTTTCACACTTTTTTCCTATTTGAATGAACTAGACACTTCATTTGTAGTGTGATCCACAAATCTTCATAGTGTCTTATAATTCAAAATATGATTGACTAGTCACTTCTGACTCCATCCTTTCTGGTCAGTCATCCAAAGGCTTTAGTAACGATCAGCTAAAATAGAACACAGGACTTCTGCCAGATCTGCCAGGCTGTAATTTGAGAGAGGAACTAGTGTTGACCCAGTTGTCAAGGCCTCCGAGGGAGGTAATTTGATGGGTCAATGAGAGCAGTCAGTGGATAATTTTGTACGCATAGTAAATTAATGTTTCCTATGTAGAAAGTGTACAGTCAGCCCCAAAACTGGCATGTCAAGTAATACATTACATTACATTATTTACCAGAAAAGCATAGTAGCCATGGATAGAAGGTTGATAAGAAATAAAGAGGCCCTGAGCTATAAAGCTATGCCCAGAAAGAAGAGAAAGAGAATGAAGATAAATATTCCTAGTATTGCCTGTAGGCTCCTTACAGATAATCTACTCCGTTATTACTGACCTACAATGCCTAGTTCCGCACTGTGTCGCTGTGAGAAGATAGCTACCTTGGTAGAGGCAGAGCTTAGTGTCCTCATGTCAGACTGGTCCTAATGATTGGAGATCTGATGTGGGAATATTTTTAAAAAGCAGCAGAAAAAGTTGAGGGAAGCACAGATCTACAGAATGAATGAAGCAGAAACAGGGAGATCCTTGAACTGCAGGTGCATAGGTACAGCTTCCTTTCCACCAAGGACAGTAGTAAGCAGCACAGTAGCAACATCACCAAATCTCGCTCAAATCTCATTGAACTAGCAGTCAGATGTAGCCGTGCCTTAAAGTATAACTAAAAGCAAGCCTTTTTTAGTTTTGGATAGGGTGGAGAGGGATTAGAACACTGTCCAGTTTTTCTTTTTCTGTGTCCCTATTATGGAGATGCATCCTCTCTATTTGTCCTGTTTACCATTAGCGCCAAGGGTGAAAGTGTAAGAAAATCCCAAATTTTGGTTTGTCCAGAATATTATTATTAATATTATTATTATTATACAAGATTTATATAGCGCCAACAGTTTACAGCATAAAGGGAGACAATACAGCGACAATACAATTCATTACAAGAGGGTTATGAGGGCCCTTCTCCTGCGAGCTTACAATCTAATAGGGAGAGGCTAGTGGAACAAAAGGCAATAACTATGTTGGATGACCTGATGGGAGAAATAGAAGATTTGGTTATTAGTTGAATGCAGGATAGACTTCCCTGAAAAGATGAGTCTTCAGGGATTGCCTAAAAGTGGACAGAGTAGGAGATAGCCGGACAGATTGGGGTAGTGAGTTCCAGAGGATAGTAGAGGCTCTGGAGAACTCCTGGAGATGAGCATGGGAGGAGGAGACAAGGGAGCTAGAGCAGGAGGTCTTGGGAAGAGTGGAGAGGATAGTTTAGGTGATATTTGGAACTAAGATTGGTTATGTAGTTTAGGCCAGACATGTAAATTGCTTTGTATTCCATTGTTATGCCTCGTACACACGATCGGACATTCCGACAACAAAATCCATGGATTTTTTCCTACGGATGTTGGCTCAAACTTGTCTTGCATACACACGGTCACACAAAGTTGGTCGGAAATTCCGAACGCCAAGAACGCAGTGACGTACAACACGTACGACGGCACTAGAAAGAAGAAGTTCAATACCAAGTGCTCCTCCCTTTGGGCTCCTTCTGCTAATCTCGTGTTTATCTCGTGTTAGTAGAAGTTTGGTGACAGATGATTCGCGCTTTTCAGCCTCCTGCTTTTCCGATCGTTACTGCTCTTTGGTTTGTGCTTGTGGGTTCGTATTTCTATTACGTATTTGTTTTTCAGTGCGTTATTGTCCGCTCGTTTCTGATTTTCAGCTCCGGCCTTTCTGTTTTTCAGTGCTTTCTGTTAGTTCATTCTGACCAGCCGACCGTTTTGAAGCATGAGGACCCTCACCCCGGACCAGAGGGTTTATAACTACCATCTGGCCAGAGCCAGAAGTGTGGTGGAGAATGTTTTCGGGATAATGGCCAGCCGGTTCCACCGATTCCTTACGCCAATCAACATGGCGGAATATAAACCTAACCATATAATCCTTGCATGCTGCATTCTAAACAATTATTTAAGGAGAAATTCATTTAACTATGTGGCCTCAGTTGGGCCTGAGGCCAGACTTCAAGAAGAAACCCTGACGGCGCTTGAAACTGGCCGTCCTGGCTTTCCCCCCCAAAGCGCCGCGAAGTAAGACAAAAGTATGTTGAGTACTTTGTGGGTAGGGGGGGCATTGATATGCCAGAAATGGTTTAAGAAACATTTTATCAACAGTTTTTGAACTTAAATTGAAAGAAGATTTCCTTTGATTTACTGCATGGGTTTCTTTAAGCTGTCTCCTAGGTTCTCCAATGGGCTTTTCTTTTTGGACATTTTCTTCAATAGTGCAAATGTAATTTATTTGATACATGAGGTGACAATCTCTTCTTCAGCGAACTATTATTATGTTGTGGGTCTGCTACACACACCTTGTTTTTGTTGTTAATGTATGTAATGTATTACTGACCAAAATATTCATCACCATGAATGAATTTTGTGGAGTCATGAAAATGGCGTGATTGTGGCAAATTATAAAGCACTGTGGGAGTTATTTACTAAAGGCAAATACACTTTGCACTCCAACACTTAAAAGTGCACATGAAACTGCACTGAAAGTGCACCTGTAGTGCAAAGTGGATTTGCCTTTAGTAAATAACCCCCATTGTCACTGTAAACACCAATTTACTACAAAAATTGCTATTGAGCATTGAAAGAAGAAGCCACACATTGTTGAGTAGAAAATATTTTACTCAAAGCACATTCACATGTGCATTAGGAAAGGGTTTTTGAACAAACCAACATCTTTGGTGTATATATTTTTTTTCACATTGTAAAGATCCTTTTTTTGGTTAAACAGGCATGTTTCAAAGCATATCATACCCAACTCAGGAACTTACAAAGTTCAACTTTGATAAAGTGAAGGCAATATCAGACATTAGTATGTCTAAACTGCGTTGATCTTGCCTTCATCAGATGGGGTGATGTCACCCCTGTAAAAGCCAAATTTTGAAGATGCACACAAATTGGGAGTCAAAATGGGGATTTCCCTCCTGATCCCATGCCTAATGTCAACATGTGCTGGCTCCCATCATGGGGGATCAATGGATGTGTTTTGGGGGTGCAACACCTTCCTCTCACCTAATTGAGTTGGGAGGAAGGGGTTGCACCCACAAATTGCATACATTGATACCCCCTAATGGCAGATAGCACATGTTGCCACACTGTGCATCTTCAAAATTTGGATTTTCTAATACTTTACAACTTTTTGTTTAATTCAAAAATATACAATAAAATGGTACAATTTTGTTATTTATTTATATTCTGCCTAAAACATCAATGATGTTCTTCATTTTTTGTTGAACATCATTGATGTTTACCTTTATATTTTCTAAATTACGATTGCACCCCATTCTCTCCCCAGTGAGGATCTGGGCACTTTCACTTGTGAAATGAGATTCTTCTTCCACAACATCCACATCACCTAAAAGAAAAAAACACGCCATGTATTATGAAAATATGCAGGCATAGATCTCTTACCTGAAGCTGTGGTCTCAGACACTCACCTGTTGTGGTGACAATTTCGCTCACTTCATAAACGTCTCCCTCCACATCCTCTGCTTGTGTTTTGGTGACTTCCCCTTCTTTAGGAGGTAGTGGGTCCCTGGTGTCCTCAGATGTCCTGAGTCTTTTCTCCCCTATGTGAATAAAAAATAGGTATACTTAGCACACAGATATTTGATGCCAAAAATAGGAATATGAAACATTGCTTGCAAGTGTCGTACAGTTATCTGTTTTAGCAGAGTTCCAAGCTGAAGAACATGTTATTTCCTTTCTCAAGCTGGAATACTTCCCTTTTTTGTTAAAGTATCACACATGGAGACACCCCTAGTATCCACTGGAGCACCTGTGTGGGACACCCAAAAAAGTTTGTTCTGGTGTCCCACACTAGTGCTCCTGCGTCCAGATGTGTAAATAGCTGCTGAGTGTCCTCTCCTTACACTGAATCAAGTTTACATTTCATTGTAGTTACAAACCCATCTAGACAACAAACTTATTTTAATACAAATAGGCCTGAACAGATGTAGTTAACCTGTACCTGCCAAAAACATCTTAAAGTGGGTGAAAGAACGATGTTTCCTACGACCGATTACTGTGCCCATGAACATCAAATTAGCCATTTTAAAATGTACAACAGTAAAGAAAAGCACATGGGGCAGCACAAACGTTAAGAAGAATAGGAACACACGACAAAATACTTACTTTTTTTCAGCACTCTCTTGATTCTTCTGTACTGATCCTGCTCCCTCAATTTCAGGTCTGACCATCATTTCAAATTCTTCTGCAGACACTTCACAACTTTAGTCATGATCTTGGCCTTTCTCACATTTGGGTTTGGGTAAGGTCCATGCTTCCCAGCATTGTCAGCCCTCTTCAAGATGTCCACCATCTCTACAAAGGACATATTTGAGGCCTTCAATCACCTCTGGGATAGTGAGGTTCGGGGCTCCAGCCTTTCATCGTTGCTGCTCTCCTCTACATGCACATGTTGTCTCTCCGCCATGTTTTCTCCCACTGCGCCGAAAGAGAAGGGGCGGGGAATAGACTACAAAGAACGTCAGGGACGGACAGAGTTTCAGGCATGCTTAGTGTATATAAAGCGTAACACGCGTGCATCGTATGTACGATCTGAGGACAAAGTAACGGAAGCGACGATCGTTATAGCGAAGGTACAATTTTAAGTTGGTGCATCAGTGGCCTATACTACTTATAAATTGAGGCCTATATTGTGTCAAGATTAGGAGAGTTTCACCTGACATTAGGGTTTGTCTTGTGTTGTGTCTTGCAGAGAAAATCTATTCTGGATCTATTCAACAATGAGGACTTTATCCCCATATTCATTGATATGTACAGGGAGCTGCTCTGTCTGTGGCAGGGAAACCACAGGTTTCATAACAATAAACCAAAGAGGAAGGCAGCGCTGGATCAATTGCTGGAATTTGGGAAGCTGGAGATCCCCACGGCAGACATCCCCTATTTGAAGGCCCTAATTGGTGGCATGAGGAGCACTTAGAAGGTCCAGGATTCCCTGAGATCAGGAGCTGCAACAGATGACATTTATGTACCCAGTCTGTGGTACTATCACAGACTGCATTTTCTGTCAGACCAGACTGAACCCAGGCCAGCACTCTCCAGTCTTCCTTCAAGGCTTCCTCCCCCCCAGCTGAGGCTTCCGACGAGCAGCCTGGGCCTTCCAGGCAGCAACATGTGGAGGAGCCCAGCTTGAGTCAGGTATAGCATTCTTCTAAATATTTCTGTTTGTCAAATTAATGATGTTAAATATATGTATTTTGAAGGCTACTGCGGCCCTCAGGAACCCCCCCAGTGTTCAAGAGGACTATACCTACATGACAGCCTGAAAAATGCTGGAAATGGAGGAGGGCCAACGCCTCCTATGTGAGGAAGTAATGTTACAAGCCCTAAATAAGGGGTTGAGGGGCGAACTCACAAGCCAAAGCCACGTTTGTGAGTTCTAAGGATGACAAGAGTGTGATAGTCTGGTCTGGCAAAAGATGCAGGCTGTTGTATGACCACAGCCTGGGGACATGTCATCTGCTGCTGTTCCTGATCTCTTGTAGTCCTGGACCGGATTGTGCTCCCTATTATAAGGACTCCTCAGGCCACCAATTTTGACTGTAAAATTATTGATGTCTGCCCTGGGGTACAAAGGCTTCGCAAATTTCACCAGTTTCTCCAGCATTGCCTTCCTCTTTATTTTGTTATGACCCATAATAAATGGCTATTTATTTTTCACAAATACTTGCCTATGTGTTTAATTTCAAAAAGGACAGTTTGTTTGTGAGTAGGCAGGTACATTTCAAAAATACAAGGTCATATTAACAAGGGACACCAACCAACCTCCTTGAGGTAAAAAAATACAAGATAATAATGGTGTTGTGGTAACTTGACACACAAAACGAGAAATAATATTATCGAGAGCACTAGAAAAATAAAAAAATGCAGATCTTGATAAAAAAGAAAAAAAAAAAAACATTATTATGGAGATGTGACGAAAAACAAAATTAATATTAATCATGAAATCACGAGAAATAATAAAGAAATCAGTTTGTGAGAACTCTGTATGAATATGAGTAGCAAAACAACTTCATTCTTCTAGCATTCTAAAGAAGAAGAAAATGCGCTGCATTAAACTATTTTAAAAATTGCAGTATGACGAATGTGCTATCTCCATTACAAATGCTAGTTTTACCAGACCGAGTGCTTCCATCTTGTAATTTATTCTGAGCATGCGTGGCACTTTGTGCGTCGGAATTGTGTACACACGATCGGAATTTACGCAAATGGATTTTGTTGTCGGAAAATTTGAGAACCAGATCTCAAATTTTGTGCAACGGAAATTCCGATGGAAAATGTTCGATGGAGCCTACACACGGTCGGAATTTCCGACAATAGGCTCCCATCGAAAATTTTCCGTCAGAAAATCCAACCGTGTGTACAAGGCATAAGTGTTTTGAATTTTATGCATTGGGCAATGGGAAGCCAGTGGAGGGATTGGCAGAGAGGGGTGGCGGGAACTGAACAGTTGGTAAGGTAGATGAGTCTGGCAGCAGCATTCATGATAGACTGAAGAGGGGATAGCCTGCGGAGAGGTAGACCAGTGAGGAGGGAATTACAGTAGTCAAGGCGAGAGATAACAAGGGAGTGAATAAGTTGCTTAGTGGTTTCAACGGTTAAAAAGGGGCGTATTTTGGAGATGTTATGGAGGTAAAGTCTGTAAGATTTGGACAGCAATTACATTTGGGGCTGAAAAGACAGGTCAGAGTCCAGGATTACTAGCACCCTGGCATGAGGGGAGGGACTGATGGTTATATTATTGATCTTGATGGGGAATCCAGGGGAGGGGGCACGGGCAGGAGGATAGAAATAGTGGGGAAATCATTCAATGAAGACACTAGTTCTGGTGACCCTGGTGAGAACCAGGTATTTACTCACTTTGGAGGGGTTTTCTCCCTCTTTCTGTTTTGACCATGAGACAGGAAATTAAGCAAAATCTCGTCCAAATGGGACACAGATGAGCTCATACTACAGATGTACAGCAATAAAGCTCAAAGCACAGGCATTAGGACATTAGGGGATTAAACAACTGTGGTGGATGACCGAAGAATTCTTTCCCTGGTGAAGAAAACACCCTTCACAACAGTTGGCCAGATCAAGAACACTCTCCAGGAGGTAGGTGTATATGTGTCAAAGTCAACAATCAAGAGAAAACTTCACCAGAGTGAATACAGAGGGTTCACCACAAGATGTAAACCATTAGTGAGCCTCAAAAACAGGTCGGCCAGATTAGAGTTTGCCAAACAACATCTAAAAAAGCCTTCACAGTTCTGGAACAACATCCTATGGACAGAGGAGACAAAGATCAACTTGTACCAGAGTGATGGGAAGAGAAGAGTATGGAGAAGGAAAGGAACTGCTCATGATCCAAAGCATACCACCTCATCAGTGAAGCATGGTGGTGGTAGGATCATGGCGTGGGCATGTATGGCTGCCAATGGAATTGGTTCTCTTGTATTTATTGATGATGTGACTGCTGACAAAAGCAGCAGGATGAATTCTGAAGTGTTTCAGGCAATATTATCTGCTCATATTCAGCAAAATGCTTCAGAACTCATTGGACGTTGCTTCACAGTGCAGATGGACAATGACCCGAAGCATACTGCGAAAGCAACCAAAGAGTTTTTTAAGGGAAAGAAGTGGAATGTTATGCAATGGCCAAGTCAATCACCTGACCTGAATCCGATTGAGCATGCATTTCGCTTGCTGAAGACAAAACTGAAGGGAAAATGCCCCCAGAACAAGCAGGAACTGAAGACAGTTGTAGTAGAGGCCTGGCAGAGCAGCATCAGGGATAAAACCCAGCGCCTGGTAATGTCTACGCGTTCCAGACTACAAGCTGTAATTGACTGCAAAGGATTTGCAACCAAGTATTAAAAAGTGAAAGTTTGATGGATGATTGTTAATCTGTCCCATTACTTTTGGTCCCTTAAAAAGTGGGAGGCACATATACAATCTGTTGTAATTCCTACACCATTCACCTGATTTGGATGTAAATACCCTCAAATTAAAGTTGAAAGTCTGCAGTTAAAGCACATCTTGTTTGTTTCATTTCAAATCCATTGTGGGGTGTATAGAGACAAAAAGATTAGGATTGTGTTGATGTCCCAATATTCATGGACCTGACTGTATATTGTGTAAACCTATTGTTTTTGCCTATATTTTTACTTATGTGAAAAAATTAGTTGTAACAGAATTGTTTGTGATATGGTATATTCTTGAAAAAGCTACAGAATTCAGTCAGTATTTATTTCCACTGCTGGTACAGAACCTATTGCCATTTGCCTCTGTAGAAGACACCTGTTCCTTCTCATGCTGCTAATGCAGCAAAGTGCTGACCAAGAGAATGTTGTGGTGTTGATATCTGGGATGTGGGTGGAGATCCTTAGCTTGTGCTGAGTTCACCATTAAACCCCTTAAGTCCACGTGATATATTTGTGTATCATGGTTTTTGTTTCTTCTTTCATTATGTTTCTATATTTCTGAATATTCAGAGATCTTTAATATTTTGTGTAAAAACTGAAAACATTATATTTCATTATTATTACCAGTACAATTTAGATTGTAACCAATGACAATATTCTGTTTAAAAATGTAGTCACTAATAACAGTAATGATACTGTTTGGCTATGGATCTGACATATTAGGAATTACGCTAAACCGGTATCTCATGTCTTGGGTTTGAATTAATTACCGGTACATGTTGCCTGACTCATCTGCAAACCTGCACATTTAGGCAGTTTTATTTTAAATTGTGACTATGGATGGATAATTTATGAGTGTATACTAAGATCTGACATTTATGTTATATTTTTTTGACAGACAGCAATCAAGAAAAATAATCCTCGCAAATACCTGCGGAGCGTAGGGGATGGAGAGGTGGTGGAGTTTGATGTTGTTGCTGGGGAAAAGGTAAGAGTTTTTGCAATTCCACCATCAAATTCACAACCCCTACATTTTTCTTTTTGTAAAGACTAAGCTCGCTTTATACACTATAAGCAACATTCTATGATGTACAGTAGATGTGCTACAAACACAAAAATGAAAAGTGTGCATGCGTTTTTGACCATCATCCAAGAACTGCATCTGGTGTGAACTAGCACTTAATGTATATAAAAATGTTTGGTCATTTGAAAATTCACTAAGCTGTAGATTATAGGTGTGAACTAGCAATAAATTGTATTTTTACTTATTTATTTATATAGCGCCAACAATTTACGCAGCGTTTACATACACATTGCACATTTACATCAGTCCTTGCCCACAAGGAGCTTACAATCTAAGGTCCCTAAATCACATTCATACATACATATACATACTAGGGCAAATTTAGACAGCAGCCAATAACCCTACCAGCATGTCTTTGGATTGTGGAAGGAAACCAGAGGACTTTAAAATTCATTTTCATGCAGCAATATGCCTGCATTTTACAGCAGGAATACAGGCAGATATGAACGAGCCCTGAAATTTCTCAGTGCTTCCCTGTAACAAGACATTACAGAAGAGGGCCAATGTAATTATGGGGCTTATTTTTTAAATGATCAAAACTTTATTCATACAGTATTTGCTGCTCAAAAGTAGAACTGCACTAAAACATGCTTTCGGTCACTTCTCCAGTACTTTGTTCAAACATGAAAGACACAAAGCAGAAGTTATAATGCACTCCCTAGTGTTTTATCACCTAGCAAGAAACAGATCCTAATGATACAAAAATATACACACATAACAATCCACTACCATTAAATAAGACAGATGTTTGATCAAAATATCATGGATCAGGGTACCCCCTACATTCAGGCCATGCATACTGCCAAATTTTAAATAGTTTATTTTGAGATTCAAACAAAGGTCCACATTTTATCCATATGTGTAGACCTTTGATTCAAGTCCCCAATAAAAAAATTTAATTTTAATAGGCAGATCTGTCTTTTTTTAACGGTGGTAGGTTGTCACGTGTGTACATTTTCATATTATTTGGATCTGGTTTTTGTATTTTGACAAGTCATAAACCCTCCACAGTGCAAAAAAAACTTCTATTGAATGTCTTTCATGTTTGAGCTATAAATGTATTGAAGTTTGTGCCACTCAGGTATTAGGTTATTTAAGGAGAAGTGGTGGTATATGTTTATTCTTTGGTCAAACCTGTACTTGGCTTTCACTAGACATTTACAGTGTCTTAGGCAATCAACTCTCACCTTTCTTATACCACCCTGCTGCTCTTATCTGCTGCTAGAGTTCTTTAAAGTTCTGAATAAGTGTAAAGTTTAGTTAAGTTGAATCTTCCACTGCCCTTGACTGGTATCAGGCAACTTGCATTTTGGGAGGCAGGAAGAATATCACACGTTCCTTCATACAAAGAAGTATGTGGTAGATTTCCAGGCTCCAGAGGCAGAACAGGGAAGTAAAAAAAAAAACTTCCAGTAACTCTATTAAAGCAAACATGTTATTTTGCCTAAAATTATCAACGTGTAGATTTGCTTTAATTTTAGATGCTTTTTAAATTAAAATTTGTCTCAAATCTTTGAATGTCTTGATCAATCAGGATTGCATAGCCTTTTCTTATAGGCAATCCTGAAAAAAGTAAGCCTCATTGATTAGGGAAGGCAAATCCAACAACTGCAGTTACATTACAAATGTAGTAGAGAATGATACTATACTTTCTTGAAATAAAACATAGCATTTTAAAACGTATACACTAAATGACAACTGGCTTATTCTTTTACTTCTAAATCTAAACCTTATAATATTTTTAGGGTGCCGAGGCAGCTAATGTAACAGGCCCGAAAGGAGCTCCCGTCCAAGGAAGTCGATATGCTGCCGACAGGCGCAGATACCGCCGTGGGTACTATGGACGCAGAAGGGGACCTCCAAGAGAGGTATGTAATAAATGATGTATGTCATTTTTAGTAAGTTATATTAAAGCACAAAAAACAGGCTTTCACAAGTTCTTGTTCCAAAATGTAATGAAGCTCCGAAAAAATCATGCTTTTGGATTTTAATGAATATGTAAGTTCGGTACAGTTCCAGGATTGTCAGGTTTTTACTGCTTTTTGGGACTCTGCTAGAGAGCATTACCCTCACTTCCTGTCCTGTTGGCAGCGCTTTACTAGATAGGAAATAAACATACTTTTTATTAGCAGGTTAGGAAATGCTAGATCCCCTCTAAGATGGTTATTTCTTTTTTGTGCCCCTGTTGCAAATTTACCCTTATTTCCTGGCTTGTTAAAACCTTGTCAGCAGAACAGTAAGTGAGACGAGATCACTTTAACAGAGTCCCATAAAGCAGTAAAGACCCAAAAGGAGTTTTAATTCTTCCCTATTCTATTGAAATCTAGAAAAAAAGGTTTCAGCTTGACATTCAGTCAGTCCTATAAAAAGCATATGATATAATTTGCAAAATGATAGTAAAAATAATGGGAATGAAAAAAAGAGACTTATGGTACTTCTATTTATGGTTATACCTTCTTATAATAAAATCTGCCAGTTAGATATATGATGAACAAATTAGTAGCCAGGAACACATACATTATTTCTGTAAATAATTCTGCTGACTCTTCTAGCACACTTTTATGTCTACCAAAAGTTAAGTGAGCATCAGAGCTTCCTGGAAATGAACGGGTAGATGAAGAATAAAGTGGAGCAGCTGCTGTTGTTGAAAGTCTAAATTTGTCTCCTGAGCTTCATACTGCGTGAAGGAGAAAAACAGATGCTTAGGATTATAAGAGAAAAAGGAGTATGACAGCCCAGTCAAGTGAATCACTCAGATTACAAGCACATGTGTCTGTAAGTGTCATGCCCACAATGACTTGTCATATTCTAAAGGCTGCTGATGAGGCCATTAAATATAATATCCATATTAAGGAATAGGTGTCCATAAAATGGCTAGCTGTGTGTAGCCAAATCTAAAATGGGATTTCTCAGTAAGTCAAAGAAGAATGTGCAAACAACAGTAACTTACATATAACATGCTTTGGGGATGCCTAAAACCTGCATGAGAAGTGACTCATCTGTAGGAAAGTAACATTCATAATAAAAAAAAAAAAAAAAAGTAAATTTGCCAGACAAAAAATTTCACTTCCAGTTTAATTAATGGATATCTAAGGGCCACACTTGTTCTAAAAGGGCTTCCAGATTCGGATAAGTCCCCCCTGAAGACCCCTACACTACTTTTGAGAGACAGGGTGTGGGGATGTTGTTCTCTCAATATGGGGACATGAAGCCTTGCAAGGGAGGGTGGGCTTTGCCCTCCCAAATTTTTAAGACATATGGCCTGGTATGGTGGTCTTTTATGAATATTTAAGGGGAACCCATGCCATTTTTACATTTTTTTTAAAGGGTGTGAAAGCCCTTTAACTGAAAACAAATTACCCTTCCCTTGCAAAGTGCTTTGTCCTCATATAGAGAGGACAAGGACCTCATCCACACATCCTGTCCTCTAAAATGGATATGGGGTTCTGTGAGGAAGGAACTTATTGGAATCTAAAAGCCCCCTTTAGAACAATGGGGCTACTCATATATCTGCTATCTCACATGAAACAATTATGGGATAAATTTTGTATTACTCTATGTCAGTGGTTCTCAACTCCGGTCCTCAGGACCCACCAACAGGCCAGGGTTGCAAGATAACTGAAATGCATCACAGGTGATACCATTTGCTGCTTAGTGATTGCAGTATTCTAGTCTACATCTCCCCAAAGTAATACATAAAACCTGGCCTGTTAGTGGGCCCTGAGGACAGGAGTTGAGAACCACCGCTCTATGTTAATAAGTAAAAGAAAAAAAAAATTATTAATGCCCTATGATGCGAATCACCTTGTCCTGTGATGTAGATCCACATCAATCTTGATGAGCCATGTTTGACCCACCACCATGCCAACCCACTGACCAACAATGCTCCCATCACAAATGACAGATCATATTTGGTCATTGACATCACCCCAGATTCCTGCAGGATGGTTTACAAACAGAAGATGGCGGGGAATATGTCATATCATTTAGCCGTGGTAGTACTGCCACCGCTAAATGGCAGATATTAATATACAAGATGTACACAGGACATCTAGTATACTTTTGTTTATAAACATCATCAGGAAGTTTAGGCAGGTGAACTGGCAAAATATGGCCAGTTTGTTCTCCCATTCACCTAACTGCAAACAGGTTGGGTTTGTTAGCTCATCCCTATCCACAATAGATACACTAAAACATATTTGCTGGGAACAAAATTTTGAAATATAGTGGTTGTGTGGCAACATAAGACAATTCTTTCTAAAAGAGAAACTTTAACAACTGAGCTTACAAAATAATATTTTATCTAAATTTATTATAACTGTATAGATTTTACCTGTGACATATTTATATCTGTCCTGTTAATGATCTTTATTTACAGAAAGCCAGAACATTGGCTTTAAGAGTCATAGGTGAGAGGTTATTTGAGGTCTGACTATTGATGCCCAGTCAGCTGCCTGGCTGCCTGGCCTCATGTTAACTGTGTTAACAACATATTAAGCAGCTGAAAGTGTGGAAACTGTTAGACCTCAGGCGACTTTTCACCTCTTATTCTTCAGAGCAGGAGTCAGGCTTTAACAGATTATATTAAGCAAAATCTGGTGGGGGTGAGCATAAAATTCCTGCACAATTGTAATAACTTTAGTTTGAATATTAGGATTCTTGCTATGATTTTCTTTAAGACAAATAATGAATGAAGTGGATTATTGTTGACCGGTATATTACAGCTTGACTTAGACTTAATGTATACCATAGTCCACAATTGCTCACTAGGATATCTCTACCTAATTCAGGGAGGAGATGGAGAAATAAAAGATGACGCTCCTGAAGCAGCTCAACCCCAGCAACCAGTTCGCCAACCTTCCAACTATCGAGGAAGGTATCGCCGGTAAGTCTGTCCCATATGAAATAATGTTTTGAGTCTTCTGATTAAGACCTGATTAACATCTATAATACACAAACATTATTGTATATTTGCCACAGACCCGTGTCTCAACCCAGATCTGCTCTACCTACTGGAGAAAATGAAAATAAAGAAAACCAACTTGAGACAGGAGCTCTAGAACAACAGAACCGTCGTGGTTTCAGAAGACCATACAATTATCGTCGTCGCCCTAATCAGGCAAATGCTCCAACACAGGGGGGCAAGGAAACAACAAAGGTCTGTAAAGAACTCTAAAGTTTTCATCTAGTTATTGTCTGATAAAGTTAACCCTGTGAAAAACCTTCAGTTAAATTTTTAATTTAGTATATAGTAGACCAGTGGTACCCATAGAAAGAAAACAACAGCCATTCAGTGAAACAAAAAACCTCCAAACTAGGTTACTGACGACTTAAACCTATGGGTAGTTTTAGTTTACTGGGTGACAATGTACCAATTTATTGAAAGTTTTACGATCTCGTGTCAATGGGAAACTCTCTCAGGTAATGTGATATGTCTGAGGGCAGCAAAGAATAAACTACTACCTCCGTGTGCATGTGGTGCTATGGTGCACCTAACTTTATACCACCATTTCGGGGTGACATGCTGCAAGCAAAGAGCAGCTTTGCCTGTGTCAGCAACAAATGTACCTTACCAAATCCATGAAAACAAAACTCTGAGCAAAGGAAACTAAATTTAATTTATTCCCACAAAAACCCTGATTTTGGAAAAGTAGATCATCTTATGGTAGTAGGATTGCATGCTTAATTTTTTCTGCTGCCTGTTCTCCGAGAACATATTAGCAGCACTGTAATATAAATTGTTTGTTATGTGCCCTTGAGCAGGAGCAGGAAGAAAAAAGTTACTTTCTACTTAATTATGTAGAAGGGTTTGAAGTGCACACAACTTGGCCAGATAAAGAAAAAAGGCATATATAAAACTAAAAAAAAAGAAATCAGTGGCTGATAATCTCCCACTCTGAGGCCACCCAGGCCAGAAAATTCCTATTACATTTTATGGAATGGGTTGCAGTGCAAAGATCTTGGAAAATGTTGCTCTCAGAATGCCAGACTTGTGGGTGGTTATAATGTAGCTTTTGTCTCAAGAAGGCAACTAATGCCTGCTGCCATTTAGAGTGGCACTGTCCAGGCACTGTACATTTTTTGTTATTATTTTCTCAAAAAAAAATACACTATAATGTTTATTTCAAGATAAAACCTGTCTCATATCTACCGTTCATTGCTCCCCAACCAAGCTGCTTAAATGCCATCCATCCACTGTACAATATTTGTGGCTATTGTCTATAAAAAAATACTCTAATGTTTCTTTCAAATCTGCCTCATCTTCTCCCTCTAATGCCTGCTAAAATATTTTTAATATTTTTTTTTTCTTTTACATAGGTACATGTCTCCCACACGCCCAGCTCCACCAATGCCCGTTTTGGACAATCCCTTACATATTTGCCCTGAAAATGGGCAGAATTCATTATCATGATTTGCCACCCACAGACTTCACTGGGGTTCAAAGTTACAATAAGAATTTTTGCACTTCACTCTGAGTTTGTTGAATTCCCTGCAGACTGAACCCAGACACATTCGCTCTTCCCCATTAGTCAATAATGCAGCCAGCCCTTCATTGTGACAGACAAATACAAATGTAAGGGGGCTGGAGAAAATGGGCAAGCTCCCACATTACCAAAAAGCGTTACAGCTTTCCTTGGTCAAAACAGCCCAACAAATAGGTATGCTAGAAGCAATTCCATTCAAACTTACGAATGGTATATAATAGGGGGCGCTATAAACCTAGAAAAATGAGTGTTAATAAACTGCTGCCCATAAAGACATAACAATCCACATCAAAAGCAGTGAGCCATATTATAGTAATTGTGCTAAAAAAATTTGTTCAAAATACTTGTTAAGTGATATTCAAAATAAAAAAGTCCTTAATTGTGGGTGTAATTACTGCATTCGTGATAGTTGGTTATCCCAATCCAATGAAGAGATTAGAGCAAGAAATATTGAAAAACAACACCAAGGAAGACACATAAATCTTCATAGATGCAACAAAATCTTAGCGATGATAAAAGGTTCCGTCACCAAAGAGGAAGAGATCACCTTGGAATAATAGATATCTGCTTACCAGATACCAATGACTCCTTTAACTAAAAAGAGAGTCATTAGCGCTTGTACAGGATTGTGCCTGTTCACATGAAGGCTGGAAGGCTGGGTGGTACTTTAGGCATAGATCCCTCCCGTCCCATTCATTCAGGATAGGAAATATGAGAAACAAAAAGGAATCTCCATAGCGTAAAACCGTTTAATATACATAAAAAAAGACAATAAAATAGCCAAATGGCCTCTTACATTGATCGGTGCCTACCCGGCACTGGGACTGCTTGCATGTCAGGGTAAATGGTATCCAAGACCATTCGCATCACATCACACATGCGGCGTGCGTTCCACCCCATGCGCCTAGTCAGCCAGATGATCCGGAAGTAGGTAGGACGAACTGAACACGTGACCATGTACCGCTCCGACGTACGTTTCGTTGTGAACGTCTTCAGGGAAGACCTCAGGGAAGTCCTCATGTTTCTAGGTTTATAGCGCCCCCTATTATATACCATTTCTTTATTTGATTATCTTATTCAAATTAAGGGGAGCAGCTTGTCACTTGTGTTTTTTGGGTTTTGTTTATTCAATTGATCATTCACGGGTGACACATTTTTTGGGTCAGTACACATACGGATCCTTTTTATTAATTTTTTTCTAATTTTTATTTTTGTTAGTTTCACTTTTACTGACACCACTGGCGCGGAAGTATTGTTTATCTAAACTTACGAATGGGGCTGTGTGCAATCAGATGCGGATGACCCCGCAGTAAGCTGCCGGCAGAAGCACCACTGAAAGCAAAGGGAGGCTGATAGCTCATCAAATCATAAACTACCCCATTCACAAGTGGGATTGGAGCCTAATACTGCATGTACATGTAAAAATGCTAGCAGTGACAGATTTAGGTTCTCCTGAGACAACAATCTTGCCTTATGCTAAATGCCAACTCTGAATATATGATGCATAATGTGATACTTACAAGAATTTAATCATGATGAAAACTGCTTTTTTTTACCATGGAGTAACCCATTGCTGACTACCATAAACGTGAAATGGGATTATTTACTATGAATGACTATGTAGTGCATATTATCCTTGCCCTTAAAACATTACATAAACATGTAGATGCAAATATTTTATAAAACAGAATCCTGAGTACTTTAGAAATTGTACTCATAACGATGACAGGTTTGGAGGTTGTAATAATTATAATACTGCCATATAGAGTGAGTTATTTCTGCATTAAAGCTTCAGTATGTGCACCTGTTATCTTGTGAATGTTGTTACTTTATTGCCATAGACATTATTGAGCTGTTCATTTAGGACGTTACTATAACACTGTTTTCTGTTTGCTGTGTAGCCGGCTGAAAGCACAGCCGAGAAACCTGTGCCAGTGGTTGAGAAAAGCAATGCTGTGTAACCCGAGTGACTCCATCGACCATCATGTAAGTGAGAAGGTCAGTTACAGTTACAATATGTGCAGTTGCTTCTGTGCCTCCAGCCAAGTCATGCCAGGGATTAGGATATATATCAGATTTCATTAAACATGAAGACCAGACTGTCATTTTACTGTTAATCACCTGCACTCAGTACAAGCTAAAACTCATACCAGATTTATAGAGGTAAATTATGCTGTCTAAGGTGAAATCCTTAAAAGAAAAACTGATATGTCAGCTGCCAGAACATGTTAGTAGGCTTGGTTGGTCCACTGGATTTCTTTTGCTTTTCTTTCCTGGCACATATTTTAACTGCTCCTTCTGAAGTTTCTGAAGTGTATTAATGACACCAAAATCCAAAAAACGTAGGTCTTTGTCATAATTTTGTGCATCAAGAAGGAGGCTTTTAGAAGTCAAATTTATGAGATAGGTGTTTGTTTTTCAAGCAGCGGAAAATAACCGCTGCTGAGTTCTCCGCCATTCTCAGAGAAGATCGCTATCCTCTGAGTGCCTGTTTATGAAACGGTATAGATCACGTCTCCTTTTGAGGAGTGAAGTGATCTACAAACATTTAGGACTGTGGAGAACGCCTCATGGTTCTGTAATCTCGCAAGACATAGCGAGATTGCAGTACCAGAAAATCAGTGATACACTATGGTGCTCATTTATTAACCAGTTGCCTACCTGGCCATAGCCGAATGATGGCTACAGTGCGGTCAGATAACTCTGTGGGACGGTCATATGACATCCTCCCAGAATTGCGCTCCCGCGTGGCCCCTGGGGCGCGCACACCCAGGAATGTCCGTGGCTATCGGGTCTTCTGTACCCGGCGCGTCATGGAACAGGGTGAAGGGCCAGTGACAGCGGCCCTATACCACGTGATCGCCCCATCCAATGACAGAGCGATCAGTTGTCAACAGACCAGAGCATGTCCAGTTCAGCTCCTCCCCTCTCCTCGAACCGATCGGTACAGTGTGCGAGGAGAGGAAGGAGCCCCGTGCAGCAGTGCTGTGGGCTGGATCTGAAGTGCCCACATCGCTGATCTTTGCCCATTCCTGCCCATCTATGGCTCTACCCTGCTCCATCCTTGCCCATCCATGCTCACCCATGTCCAGCCATGCCCATTCATGCCCAGCCATGCTCATCCATGCTTATCCATGTTCAGCTATGCCCAGCCATGCTCATCCACGCCCAGTCATGCTCATCCATGCTTATCCATGCTCATCCATGCCCAGCCATGCCCATCCATGCCCGGCCATGCCATCCATGCCCAGCCATGCTCATCCATGTCCAGCCAAGCTTGTCCATGCCCATCCATGCTTATCCATGCCCAGCCATGCTCATTCATGCCCAGCCATGCCCATCCATGCTCATCCATGCCCATCCATGCTAATCCATGCCCAGTCATGCCCAGCCATGCTCATCCATGCCCAGTCATGCTCATCCATCCCCATGCATGCTCATCCATAGCTCATCTGTGCCCATCCATGGCTCATCCGTGCCCATCCATGGCTCATCTGTGCCCATCCATGCTCATATATGGCTTATCTGTGCCCATCCATGGCTTATCCATGCCCATCCATGCTCATCCATGGCTCAATAATGCCTCATTCATGCTCATCCGTGCCACATCCATGCCACATCAGTGCTCATCTGTGCCACATCAATGCCACGTCAGTGCTCATCTGTGCCACATCCATGCCACATCAGTGCTCATCTGTGCCACATCCATGCCACATCAGTGCTCATCTGTGCCCATCCATGGCTCATCCGTGCCCATCCATGGCTCATCTGTGCCCATCCATGCTCATATATGGCTTATCTGTGCCCATCCATGGCATTTCCATGCCCATCCATGCTCATCCATGGCTCAGTAATGCCTCATTCATGCTCATCCGTGCCACATCCATGCCACATCAGTGCTCATCTGTGCCACATCAATGCCACGTCAGTGCTCATCTGTGCCACATCCATGCCACATCAGTGCTCATCTGTGCCACATTCATGCCACATAAGTACTCATCCATGTCACATTCATGACACATCAGTACTCATCCATGCCACATCCATGCCACCTCAGTTCTCATCCATGTCACATCCATCCCGCTACAGTGCCCATCAGTGTCTCACAAAAGTATAATAGGTAGTCAAATTAGATGTGTAATTTATACTCCTAGAACACCTGATGGTGCTCCCTGCATATTGGGCCTCTCTATGTGGCTAGGCTGTGAAAAAGTCACACACATGTGGTATCCCCATACTCAGGAGGAATAGTAGAATGTATTTTTGGGTGTAATTTGTGGTATGCATATGCTGTGTGTGTGAGAAACAATGTGTTATTATGACAATTTTGTGAAAAGAAAAAACAAATCTTCATTTTGCAAAGAATTGTGGGGAAAAATTACAACTTCAAAAAACTCACCATGCCTCATACTAAATACCTTGGAATGTCTACTTTCCAAAAAGGGGTCATTTGGGGGGTATTAGTACTTTCCTGGCTTGTTATTGTCTCAAGAAATGAGATAGGCCTTCAGTACATCAGATGTGATCAATTTTCAGTGATTGGCACCATAGCTTGTAGACTCTATAACTTTCACAAAGACCAAATAATATACACTTATTTTGGTTATTTTTACTAAGGATATATATAGCAGTACAAATTTTGGCAACATTTTATGTGAAGAAAAATTACTAATTTACAAAATTTTATAACTGAAAAGAAGAAAAATGCATTTTTTTACAAAATCTTTTTTCCTTTATAGTGCAAAAAAGGACAAACATTTCATATGGGTACAATGTTGCATGACTGAGTAATTGTCATTCAAAATGTGAGAGCACTTAAAGCTAAAAAATTGGTCTAGTTAGGAAGGGGGTTTAAGGTGCCCAGTGGGCAAGTGGTTAAGCAGCGGTGAATTACCGCGGCTGAGTACACAGGCATTGTCAGAGGAGTCCTCCCACCTCATGTTAATAAAATAATTAGTCCCCCTACACAAAATATATATATATCTATATATCTATATCTATATAGATATAGATATCTATATAGATATCTATATCTATATAGATATATATATATGTATACATCCCTCAATTTTTCCACTCGCCTACTTACATTTTGCAAGTGGAAAATGGTTTCTGGCGAGCGTGGGCTGCCTCTGAGCGGGGGGGGCGAGTACCGCTGACAGTCAGGGTTGAATGGGAGCTGTTCTCCTAGTGATCGCCTCTGGGGGAAGAGAGATTGGAGGAAGAGGTGAGCTGGCTGGATCACAGAGAAGGGATTGCCCGCTGTAACAGCTTACATTTGAATTGCCATCCACTCGCAGTCACACACAGCCCCACCTTCTGACCTGGCGCCTGTGACATACAGAACACATCCCAGCATTGGACTGGCGTTCTGTCTGTCACAGGCGCCGGGTGAGGAGGCGGGGCCATGTGTGACCGTGAGCGGACAGCAATTCAAATGTAGGCTGTTACAGCAGTGAATCACTGCTCTGTGATCTGGCCACCCTCTCTCTTCCTCTGCACAGATCACGCTGCAATGATGGACACAGGCGAGGTTACAATGATGGGCACATATCACACTGCAATGATGGGCACAAGTGACGCTGCAATGATGGGCACAGGTGAGGCTGCATTGGTGGGCCCTGGTCTAACTGCAATGATGGGCACAGGTGAGGTTGCAATGATGGGCACAGGTGAGGCTGCATTGGTGGGCACTGGTCACGCTGCATTGATGGGCCCAGGTCACGCTGCATTGATGGGCATTGGTGAGGCTGCATTGGTGGGCACTGGTCACGCTGCATTGATAGGCACTGGTCACGCTGTTTAGATGGGCACAGGTGAGGCTGCATTGATGGGCACAGGTCAGGATGCATTGATGGGCACAGGTGAGGCTGCATTGGTGGGCACTGGTCATACTGCATTGATGGGCCCAGGTCACACTGCATTGATGGGCACAGGTAAGGCTGCATTGGTGGGCACTGGTCACGCTGCATTGATAGGCACTGGTCACGCTGTTTAGATGGGCACAGGTGAGGCTGCATTGATGGGCACAGGTCAGGATGCATTGATGGGCACAGGTGAGGCTGCATTGATTGGCACTGGTGAGGCTGCACTGATAAAGTTGTTGTTCATATTTATTTTTGTAACTTAATTCTGCATAAAACATTTAAGTGTCATTTGATGAGAGTGCAGTAGTGCATTGCCATGTGCTCTGTTAAAAGGGTCATGTTTAAATCTGGACATTCTGGGGTCTGTTGTCAGCCCATTTAAAATAATTGGTTTGCCTTAACGCAATAGACATTAGCGTACACAATAATGTGTGTTAATGTGTGGCAACAAATGTAATAACACCTCCATCATTTGGCTAGCCTACAAGATCAAACATCATAATCTCACATGGCATGCTGAGGCTATGAGGCGCAGAGTGGGCATCACCATCACTACATCTGTAACATTAGAGCTCATAACAAACAAAGTAGGGCAAAGAGACATCCTACTGTAAGCACACTATTAAGCCAACAAAAATTCAAAAGTGCACAGGGGTAATAAGGACCCGGTCTGGTGGCACTGACAGGCAGGGCGGCAGTCTGGAAATTTTTATTTTACACAGAAATGTTACTGACAATTTACAACATGACACTTTGAGTACTTCTGTTCCACACCTAAAACCCCTCTCATCTTGAGCCACATCATATAACTACACAGAAATGTGGCCTTGTTGATGAGTATTGTGCTGCTTATGGATAGCTTGCGGCCCGGTAATTGAGCGTGATACTTTTAGTTCTTCCCAATGAGTAGAGGGATGAAAGGGGATTATGGTGTATGCCTTGCTTCTGTGCACTGGGCAGGAGATACAAGAAACATCACTGGGTATCAGCCCAGAATAAAAGCAGGATAGACTAACATTCATCTCCCCACCTGTTATTCCCAGGGAGAGACATCTGCTAGAAAAAAGAGAGCCTAATATATTAAATGATTATGTATTGGGTTATATTTAAAAACAAATTTTAAATGCGACAAATGTTTTTTTGTGAAATGTTATTGTCAGAGAAGAGATAGAGCTTAGGCTGAATCTGCAAGATGCCTGCTTGCAAACAGTTTGGTTGTATTCTACTTTTTCTGTGTTTGTGCTGAAATTGATTCCCTCCTGGATGGGATGAAACGCCATGGGTACAATGACTACCTTTACTAGTGCATGTGGTCATTTTTATGATAGGTTATCTTAGCCACTAGCATGGAAATTTTAGATCTGGTAGATTTGCCCTATTCATACAAGAAAAATGTAGAGTTGTCAATTATGTGTTTTTTTTTAACTCATCAAGTTTGTTCCTCTTTGGCAGGTTGTGAGCAGAGGGAATGTGAATATTTAAAGTGGCCACTTACCATAACTAATTCTGAAAATTCTGCAATTGCCTAATACCTAGGAGGGAGATGGACTACAACTTTACTGCTCAGCTTGCCTGCTGCTGATTTCTACACTGTAAACTTTGTACCCAGTGGTACTACCAGTGGAATACTCAACTTGCCATTACAGCCAGAAAACAACTGCATTTTTGTGGACTATAACCAGAAATATCAGGACAGTCTGTTATTACACATTTACTACTGAAATTTGTTTAGGTAATTTAAGCAAATCTTAATACAGACATCTTCTGCTCGGAAATTATATACAAGACATAAAAAAAATATTTTTATTGATAACTATAGTACAGTTTCTGCAGCAAATTTAAATCTTGCTTAAAGGAAAGAATGGTTAAATGTAACACAAAAAAAACCCAAAAAAACCTCCTCCACTAGCCATTGCACGTCTGATGACATCATAGGCCATATACTGACCTTAGTTCACAGATACATTACTGGCATGTTTGTTTAATGTACAAGTCAAACACAACCCCTTGATGCCTTTGCAATAAAATCAATAGATGTGGAACAACAAAAAAATCTGCTCCTGTTTTATTTCCTAATAATTTTATTTCCTAATGATAATGTACAGTATATAGCAGCCTTTTTTAACCAGGGTGCCTTCTGGTGTCTTCAGGGGTGTCTTGGCAAAATGCCTAGAAACCGCTCAAAAATTGTATACAGGCCAGCAAGGTGGCTCAAGCCTGCCTAATAGTTATGTAAAAGCCACAGGTTTTCATTGTGCACCATTACAACCTTCTAGCTGCCAGTGTCCTAACATCCAATGACACCATCGGTTGATAGGAAGGACGTTGGGCACCTGCACAGCACCTTTTTTTGCCCCTCCCCCACCCCTCTCCATCAGCACTGGGGTCACATTAGCTGAGTGAAGGAGAGAAATGGCTCCTTCAATGGTTGCTAGATGTTCTTTGAGCTTTAGCTGATTGACCTCCCATTTGATGGTATACTTCCAGGGTCAAGGCCACTTGTTAGAGTCAGTGACATAACAACAATAATTTTTTTTGCTGTCTGTAAGGGTGGCATTCTGACCACTACTGTAAAGGAGCATTTTTCCCACTGACCCGCAAGGAACTGGTCTGAGCAGGGGTTCCCCAAGACCCCAGAAACGTTTTCAAGGGTTCCTCTAGCATAAAAAGGTTGAGAAAGGCTGAGTTAGAGCTACACAGGAGATTCTTTGTAGTTAAATGTTACTAATAAAATCGATAGCAATTTATCGCTAAACAAAAAAACAATCTTTTGATTGTTACTCCTGGGAATTAATCATTAATCATTAAGGGCACACTGCAGAAGGATCCTGTGCATCTTTGGATTCATTTCAGGTCCGAATTCAGGCAAAAATTCAGACCTAATTTCCCCCTGAAACTGAGAACAGGGATGTACCAGACCCCCTGCTGCAAGCCGCTCCGTAAACAGTGTGAATCCAGCCTAAGGTGTGCATGAAGAGGTCTTGGTTGCAATGTGCTCTACAGTCAAACATTTTGAAATACCCCACATGGTTTAAAACATGAACTAGTAGCAAACAGATAAATGCATAGCTGAAATATACATACAGTGGGGACTGAAAGTATTCAGACCCCCTTAAATTTAATTAATGTACACACAACACCTCATATTGACAGAAAAACACAGAATTGTTGACATTTTTGCAGATTTATTAAAAAAGAAAAACAGAAATATCACATGGTCCTAAGTATTCAGACCCTTTGCTGTGACATTCATATATTTAACTCAGGTGCTGTCCATTTCTTCTGATCATCCTTGAGATGGTTCTACACCTTCATTTGAGTCCAGCTGTGTTTGATTATACTGACTTGGACTTGGACTTGACTAGGAAAGCCACACACCTGTCTATATAAGACCTTACAGCTCACAGTGCATGTCATAGCAAATGAGAATCATGAGGTCAAAGGAACTGCCTGAAGAGCTCAGAGACAGAATTGTGGCAGGGCACAGATCTGGCCAAGGTTCCAAAAAAATTTCTGCTGCACTTAAGGTTCCTAAGAGCACAGTGGCCTCCATAATCCTTAAATGGAAGACGTTTGGGACGACCAGAACCCTTCCTAGAGCTGGCCGTCCGGTCAAACTGAGCTATTGGGGGGAGAAGAGCTTTGGTGAGAGAGGTAAAAAAGAACCCAAAGATCACTGTGGATGAGCTCCAGAGATGCAGTCAACCATCACTGCAGCCCTCCACCAGTCAGGGCTTTATGGCAGAGTCGCCTGGCGGAAGCCTCTCCTCAGTGCAAGACACATGAAAGCCTGCATGGAGTTTGCTAAAAAACACCCGAAGGACTCCAAGATGGTGAGAAATAAGATTCTTTGGTCTGATGAGACCAAGATAGAACTTTTTGGCCTTAATTCTAAGCGGTATGTGTGGAGAAAACCAGGCACTGCTCATCGCCTGTCCAATACAGTCCCAACAGTGAAGCATGGTGGTGGCAGCATCATGCTGTGGGGGCGTTGTTCTGCTGCAGGGACAGGATGAGACTGGTTGCAATTGAGGGAAAGATGAATGTGGCAAGTACAGGGATATCCTGTACTTGCCTTCTCCAGAGTGCTCAGGACCTCACACTTGTTGGAAGGTTTACCTTCCAACAAGACAATGACCCTAAGCATGCTAAAAATAATGAAGGAGTGGCTTCACAACAACTCCGTGACTGTTCTTGAATGGCCCAGCCAGAGCCCTTACTTAAACCCAATTGAGCATCTCTGGAGAGACCTAAAAATGGCTGTCTACCGACGTTTACCATCCATCCTGACAGAACTGGAGAGGATCTGCAAGGTGGGAATGACAGAGGATCCCCAAATCCAGGTGTGAAAAACTTGTTGCATCTTTCCCAAAAAGACTCATGGCTGTATTAGATCAAATAGTAGATCAAAAGGGAGCTTCTACTAAATACTGAGTAAATGGTCTGAATACTTAGGACCATGTGATATTTCAGTTTTTCTTTTTTAATAAATCTGCAAAAATGTCAACAATTCTGTGTTTTTCTGTCAATATGGGGTGCTGTGTGTACATTAATGAGGGAAAAAAATGAACTTAAATGATTTTAGCAAATGGCTGCAATATAACAAAGAGTGAAAAATTTTTTGGGTCTGAATACTTTCCGTCCCCACTGTATATGCAAGTTATTGTCATAAAAATGTTTGGGGACCCGGGGCCTGTCCCAGGGGACATGTATCAAAGTTTTAAAAACTGACGTTTTTTGGGACCAGTGATTTTAACAATGCTTAATGTGAAACAATAAAAATGAAATATTCTTTTAAATATCGTGCCTCGGGGGTGTCTATAGGAAGCCTGTAAAGTGGCGCAGTTTTCCCGTGTTTAGAACAGTACCACAACAAAATGACATTTCTAAAGGAAAAAAGTCATTTAAAACTGATCGTGGCTGTAATGAATTGATGGGTTTTGGCAATATAGATAAAACTCATTGAAAAAAACGGCATGGGTTCCCCCCCTAGTCCATTACCAGGCCCTTTGGGTCTGGTATGAATATTAAGGGGAGCCCCGAACTAAATTTTTTTTTAAAAATTGCGTGGGGGTCCCCCCAAAATCCATACCAAGCCCTTCAGGTCTGGTATGGAAATTAAGGGGAACCCTGTGCCAAATTTTAAAAAAATGGCGTGGGGTCCCCCCCAAAATCCAGGTGTGGATTTTAAGGGGAACCCTGCGCCAAAATTTTTAAAAAATGGCTTAGGGGTCCCCCCAAACCCCATACCAGACCCTTATCCGAGCACGCAAACCTGCCAGGCCGCAGGAAAAGAGGGAGGACGAGAGAGCACCCCCCCTCCTGAACCGTGCCAGGCCGCATACCCTCAACATGGGGAGGGTGCTTTGGAGTAGCTTCTCAAAGCACCTTGTCCCCATGTTGATGGGGACAAGGGCCTCATCTCCACAACCCTTGCCCGGTGGTTGTGGGGGTATGCGGGCGAGGGGCTTATCAGAATCTGGAAGCCCCCTTTAACAAGGGGCCCCCCGGATCCTGGCCTCCCCCTATGTGAATTGGTAACGGGTAAATTGTACCCCTACCATTTCACAAAAAAAGCGTCAAAAATATTAAAAAAGGAGACACTTTGGGACAAGTCCTTTATTAAAAGATAAAAAAATAATAATGTCTCACGATGTAAATCCATCTCACGCTGCCCGACGACCTGAAAAAGAAAAAAAAAAGCCACAACAGCTCCGTCTCCATGGGAGGCTCTCGCCGAGTGACGCTTCTTCTCAATGACAGCTTTTATATAGCTGAGGGCGGGGCCACTCGGTGACGTAAACGGGTGGCCCCACCTTCCTCTGACATCACGTGGCATCAGAGGGGGGCCCCACGCAATTTTTTTTTTAAATTTTTGGTTCGAGTTCATTTTTTTCAATGAGTTTTATTTATATTGGCGAGACCCGACAATACATTACAGCCGTGAGCAGTTTTAAATGACTTTTTTCCTTTAGAAATGTAATTTTGCTGTGGTACTGTTCTAATCACGGGAAAACTGCGCCACTTTACAGGCATACTATAGACACCCCCCAGGCATGATATTTAAAGGAATATTCAATTTTTATTGTTTCACTTTAAGCATTATTAAAATCACTGCTCCGGAAAAAAAGTCAGTTTTTTAAACTTTTTTTTGCATTGATACATGTCCCCTGGGGCAGGACCCAGGTCCCCAAACACTTTTTATGGCAATAAATTGCATATAAGCCTTTACAATGAGCACTTTTGGTTTTTCATGTTAATGTCCCATAGACTTGAACAGTGTTCCACGGCTTTCGAATTTTCTGAGAACACTGCAATATGAATAAATTAAATAGGATTGGTCCCAGGAGAGACCTCTGGGGGGGCCCACTTTTCACACCAGAACATTCCGAGTACTCCCCATTTATCACTACCCTCTGAACTCACCCCTGTAGCCAGTTTTCAATCCATGTACTCACCCTATGGTCCATGCTGACAGACCTTAGTTTGTACAGTAAACGTTTATGGGGAACTGTATCAAATGCCTTTGGAAAATCCAGATACACCACGTCTACTGCCATTCCTTTATCTAGATGGCAGCTCACCTCTTCATAGAAGGTTAATAGATTGGTTTGGCAAGAACGATTCTTCATGAATCCATGCTGATTACTGCTAATGATACAATTTTCATTACTAAAATCTAAATAAATATAATCCCTTATCATTTCTCCAAGAGCTTGCAAACTATTGACATTAGGCTAACGTGTGTAGTTCCCAGGGATGTATCTTGGTCCTTTTTTGAATATTGGTGTTACATTTACTTTTCTCCAATCAGCTGCTACCATTCCAGTTAGTAGACTGTTCTTAAAAATTTGAAACAATGGTCTGGCAATTACATGGATGAGTTCCTTAAGGACCCTTGGGTGCAAGTCACCTGGTCCCGATGACTTATTAATATTACGTTTTTCAAGTCTATTCCTAATTCTATCCTCTGTTAGCCATGAGGGTGCTTCCTGTGACATGCCACGCGGATAAAACCCCCTTTCCCTTGTAAAGACTGAGGAGAAGAATAAATACAATACCGCCATATCTCCATCCTTTGTAACCAGGTTCCCTTCTTTATTCTTTATGGGGCAATATGATCTGACCTCCCTCTTTTACTATTTATATACTTAAAGAATTTCTTGAGATTTTTTTTTACTCTCCTCCACTATGAGACTTTCGTGTTCTATCTTAGACATCCTGATTGCACCCTTACAATTCTTATTGCATTCTTTGAAAAGTTGGAATGCTGATGATGATCCCTCAGCCTTGTATTTTTTGAAGGCCTTCTCCTTTGCTTTTATATGCATTTTTACATTGGAATTATGCCACCCAGGACTTTTATTAGCTCTTTTAAATTTATTTCCCATTGGGATGCACTGGCTAATACCCTTATTTTATATGCTCTTAAAGCACACCCATTTTTCCTCCGTAGTCTATGTTCCTAGGATTTTATCCCATTTATACTCTTCCAGCCCACTATCTCCCAAAAGCCTTCAGGAAGACAGGGAGAAGCAGTTAATCCTGCAGCCACTGGAACAGAGAACAGACCAGAACAATCAAATAGAGCTACACTGATTACAGGGAGCCATAACTAAATTTACCTGGCCTAGCACCTAACTAGGTTGGTGTTACAGAAATAATGTGATTTTACACTGATTTCTCAGTCACTAACTGTTTTAATACAGTAACTGACCAGTACATTTAAAACACCTATGTTATCACTTTAAAAAATAGTGATCACTAACAATAAGATTATAGGCCATTTTCTGCCTCAATAAAGACTTACATGGTTCAATAAGCTTCTTACATGGCTCACTGATAGGAGGTAAGTTGTAAAGAAAAAGAGTCTCCCTAAGACAGGTTTATCAGTTATGGTTATTTTTTATTGGTTCTTAAAACCATTATCAGAAAATGTAGTTGTAAAGGAGAAAAGATCGCCGCTACTCCTGACCAGCCCAGGTAAATAAACGATAAAGAGCGGCCTCAGCCTACATGTTTCCACCAATCCACCAAACCACAAACTCTGGTGCATTTTCCCCCATGCATTAGGGCTTAATCGTAGGTTAACCCCAGTGGGTGGGGCAAAATGCAGGGTGTGTGGTTTGGTGGAGACATGTAGTCCGAGGAAGCTCTTTATCATGTATTCACCTGGGCTGGTCAGGAATAGCGGTGATCCTTTCCTCTTTACCTAGTATTAGGACAAGCCTGCACTCCATGTTCTGGGAAACAGGGATATGCTTCCATCTCTACTTTGAGCAGTGCCCTAAGCAATTAAACAGGTCGCTGTAAATTTTGTTACTTTCTTCTATTATACACATCATTCAGCAAGCTAATAAAGGAGTTATAATGTCTCAAGGTTTTTTTCAGCTTAATGCATTCTATGCATTAAGCTGAAAAACCTTCTGCAGCAGCCCCCCAGACCCCGCCCCTCGCTGCTTTTTCTTACCTGAACCTGATCGTTCCATCATTGAGGATGAGCCCAGCAGCTCCAGCCGTTGTCTTGGTTTCTCATTGGATAGATTGATAGCAGCGGGAGCCATTAGCTCCCGCTGCTGTCAATCAAATCCAGTACCACGGGAGCCAGGGGGTGGGGCTGAGTCCTGCTGTCTGTGTCAATGGACGCAGCAGCAGCAGGACTCGGGAGCGCACCCGCACGAGTGCACCCATGGAAAGTATCCCTCCTTGGGGGCACTCAATGAAGAGGAGGGGCCAGGAGTGCCACCGGGGGACTCCAGAAAAGGAGGATTGGGGCCGCTCTGTGCGAAACCCACAGATAAATATAACATGTTTGTTAATTTAAGAAAATTAAACGAACCTTTACAATCACTTTAATACTGTCCAATAAACTTTCTGCTTTCAGTATAACCACTCACATTCAAACTTCCAAGGCAAGTCTGCATCTAATTGGTAGCTGTAAGAATCTTAATGCTGCCATTAAAAAATAGGCTTTGGTGTATACTGTAGGTGCTACTGTAGTTAGGAGCGTTTTCCATTAACACCAGTAGATGCATTCCAGTATCATCAGATTACAGATATAGAATCTAGATACTACAGTAGTGTCTGAATAAAAAACGTACTACCTGGGAGCTATGCTATTTTGTATCTGAAAATGACATTTCCAGCTTTTACTCGAGTGTACTTTTTTTTTTTAAATCACGTAATTTTTATTAAAAGTTTTTAACAATTACAGTTAGAAAATAACAAACAATACAAAACGTTTACCATCCAACCTGACAGAACTGGAGAGGATCTGCAAGGAGGAATGGCAGAGGATCCCCAAATCCAGGTGTGAAAAACTTGTTGCATCTTTCCCAAAAAGACTCATGGCTGTATTAGATCAAAAGGGTGCTTCTACCAAATACTGAGCAAAGGGTCTGAATACTTAGGACCATGTGATATTTCAGTTCTTTTTTTTTAATAAATCTGAAAAAATGTCAACAATTCCGTGTTTTTCTGTCAATATGGGGTGCTGTGTGTACATTAATGAGGGAAAAAATGAACTTAAATGATTTTAGCAAATGGCTGCAATATAACAAAGAGTGAAAAATTTACGGGGTCTGAATACTTTCCGTCCCCACTGTATATGCAAGTTATTGTCATAAAAAGTGTTTGGGAACCCAGGTCCTGCCCCAGGGGACATGTATCAAAGTTTTAAAAACTGACGTTTTTTGGGGAGCAGTGATTTTATCAATGCTTAATGTGAAACAATAAAAATGAAATATTCTTTTAGATATCGTGCCTGGGGGGTGTCTATAGGAAGCCTGTAAAGTGGCGCAGTTTTCCCGTGTTTAGAACAGTGCCACAGCAAAATGACATTTCTAAAGGAAAAAAGTCATTTAAAACTGATCGCGTCTGTAATGAATTGTCGGGTTTTGGCAATATAGATAAAACTCATTAAAAAAAGGCATGGGTTCCCCCCCAGCCCATTACCAGGCCCTTCGGGTCTGGTATGAATATTAAGGGGAGCCCCGAACCAAAATTTTTTAAAAAAATTGCGTGGGGGTCCCCCCAAAATCAATACCAAGCCCTTCAGGCCTGGTATGGAAATTAAGGGGAACCCTGCGCCAAAATTTAAAAAAATGGCTTAGGGGTCCCCCCAAACCCCATACCAGACCCTTATCTGAGCACGCAAACCTGCCAGGCAGCAGGAAAAGAGGGGGGGGTGAGAGAGCACCCCCCCTCCTGAACCGTGCCAGGCCGCATACACTCAACATGGGGAGGGTGCTTTGGAGTAGCCCCTCAAAGCACCTTGTTCCCATGTTGATGGGGACAAGGGCCTCATCGCCACAACCCTTGCCCGGTGGTTGTGCGGGTATGCGGGCAGGGGGCTTATCGGAATCTGGAAGCCCCCTTTAACAAGGGGACCTCCGGATCCCGGCCTCCCCCCATGTGAATTGGTAACGAGTAAATTGTGCCCCTACCACTTCACAAAAAAGTGTCAAAAATAGTAAAAAAGGAGACACTTTGGGACAAGTCCTTTATTAAAAGATAAAAAAATAATAATGTCTCACGATGTAAATCCATCTCACGCCGCCCGACGACCAGAAAAAAAAAAGCCACAACAGCTCCATCTCCATGGGAGGCTCCCGCCGAGTGACGCTTCTCAGTGACAGCTGTTATATAGCTGAGGGCAGGGCCACTCGGTGACGTAAACGGGTGGCCCCGCCTTCCTCTGACATCATGTGGCATCAGAGGGGGGTCCCACGCAATTTTTTAAAAATTTTTGGTTCGGGTTCATTTTTTTCAATGAGTTTTATTTATATTGCCGAGACCCGACAATACATTACAGCCGCAAGCAGTTTTAAATGACTTTTTTTCCTTTAGAAATGTAATTTTGCTGTGGTACTTTTCTAATCACGGGAAAACTGTGCCACTTTACATGCATACTATAGACACCCCCCAGGCACGATATTTAAAGGAATATTCAATTTTTATTGTTTCACTTTAAGCATTATTAAAATCACTGCGCCGGAAAAAAAGTCAGTTTTTTAAACTTTTTTTGCATTGATACATGTCCCCTGGGGCAGGACCCAGATCCCTAAACACTTTTTATGGCAATAAATTGCATATAAGCCTTTACAATGAGCACTTTTGGTTTTTCATGTTAATGTCCCATAGACTTGAACTTTGAGCTTTTGAATTTTCTGAGAACAATGCAATATGAATAAATTAAATAGGATTGGTCCCAGGAGAGACCTCTGAGGGGCCCCACTTTTCACACCAGAACATACCAAGTACTCCCCATTTATCACTACCCTCTGAACTCACCCCTGTAGCCAGTTTTCAATCCATGTACTCACCCCATAGGCCATTTTCTGCCTCAATAAGGACTTACATGCCTCAATAAACTTCTTACATGGCTCACTGATAGGAGGTAAGTTGTAAAGAAAAAGAGTCTCCCTAAGACAGGTTTATCAGTTATGGTTATTTTTCATTGGTTCTTAAAACCATTATCAGAAAATGTTGTTGTAAAGAGGAAAAGATCGCCGCTACTCCTAACCAGCCCAGGTAAATAAACGATAAAGAGCGGCCTCAGCCTACATGTTTCCACCAATCCACCAAACCACAAACCCTGAAGTATTTTCCCCCATGCATTAGGGCTTAATAGTAGGTTAACCCCAGTGGGTGGGGCAAAATGCATCAGGGTGTGTGGTTTGGTGGAGACATGTAGTCCGAGGAAGCTCTTTATCATGTATTCACCTGGGCTGGTCAGGAATAGCGGTGATCCTTTCCTTTTTACATAGTATTAGGACAAGCCTGCACTCCATGTTCTGAGACACAGGGATATGCTTCCATCTCTACTTTGAGCAGTGCCCTAAGCAATTAAACAGGTCGCTGTAAATTTTGTTACTTTCTTCTATTATACACAGCATTCAGCAAGCTAATAAAGGAGTTGTAAAGTCTCAAGGTTTTTTCAGCTTAATGCATTCTATGCATTAATCTGAAAAACCTTTTGCAGCAGCCCCCCACCCCCCGCTGCTTTTTCTTACCTGAACCTGATCGTTCCATCATTGAGGACGAGCCCAGCAGCTCCAGCCCATGTCTCGGTTTCTCATTGGATAGATTGATAGCAGCGGGCTGTCAATCAAATCCAGTGCCACGGGAGCCAGGGGGCGGGGCTGAGTCCTGCTGTCTGTGTCAATGGACGCAGCAGCAGCAGCAGGACTCGGGAGCGCACCCACACGAGTGCACCCATGGAAAGTATCTCTCCTTGGGGGCACTCGATGAAGAGGAGGGGCCAGGAGCCCCACCGGGGGACCCCAGAAAAGGAGGATTGGGGCCGCTCTGTGCAAAACCCTTGCACAGAGCAGGTAAATATAACATGTTTGTTATTTTAAGAAAAAAAAAAAAACGAACCTTTATAATCACTTTAATACTGTCCAATAAAGTTTCTGCTTTCAGTATAACCACTCACATTCAAACTTCCAAGGCAAGTCTGCATCTAATTGGTAGCTGTGAGAATCTCAATGCTGCCATTAAAAAATAGGCTTTGGTGTATACTGTAGGTGCTAGTTAGGAGCGTTTTCCATTAAGACCAGTAGATGCATTCCAGTATCATCAGATTACAGATATAGAATCTAGCTACTACAGTAGTGTCTGAATAAAAAAACTTACTACCTGGGAGCTATGCTATTTTGTATCTGAAAATGACATTTCCAGCTTTTACTCGAGTGTACTTTTTTTTTTTAAATCACAATTTTTATTAAAAGTTTTTAACAATTACAGTTTGAAAATAACAAACAATACAAAAGGTGTCTCAGTTCAAAAGAGAGACACAATACTGAGAACAATAAGAATGATATAGTGTAGATCTACAGTACAATGATTGTGCATCATACCATAATTCTACATAACTTAAGACTGTTACCAACTGTGTATGGCGATGGGCGTACCCAGAACCTTTAACAAATGTAATGTCTACCTTTAAGAAACAACAATACTGGGTTATTTGAGGTCTGTAGTCTAGCAACATATCTCCTTTGTGACTAAGGATTATGATATTTTTGGCACATGCAAAACAACTACAGATATCATGTCGCACAATGTTTCTAGGTAATATAAATGTATTTATTTTAATAATCAGCAAGAAATAAATATTAAAATGCTACTAGATTTTACAGTGAAATATCTGTATATTTAACTATGAAAACTCTCATCCTCCTATCTGGATGGTCATAGTCTACATCTCTATCCCCTGGGCCTTACACTTGAGAGATAAACAATGGTAACATGACACAGAGCAGCTTGTGACTCGGTAATGATATACCTGTGTACGTGTACATTTGAATAGGAAGGTGCTGCTGTTAAGGTAGACTGTGTGTTCTATCTATTCTGCAGAATTGTTCTCTATTTTACATATAACAGCAATCGCACTAGGGAAATTCAGTATGCAAAACACAGAAAACATACCAGAAATATTTTTTTGATATATAATGTATTCTCTGCATAAATATGAGACTGTAAGTTTTAGCAGAATTCTGGGAAAAACTACCTTTGCAGTAGGGCTATCCTTGACGTCAAGGGTTAAATACTAGTTTTTGTCTAGTGTACCACTGAAAAACACTTTTACTTACCTTATTCCTCACTCCCTTGGCAGCCAAAGTTCTCCTTCTTTTTTCAACTCTCCAGGTTGTGAGCAAGACCTCTGCGTTCTCATCTACAATGCAGGATCACTGGTCCTGCATTGTACGTGACGATGTTGGAGCTGCAACTTTGACGGATTACCATAGAGAAGAGGCTGCATAGGACAGGTAACATGGAAGGTGGAGCTTGCCGGAGTAAGTGATAAGGCAAGTAAAAGTGCTTTTTCTGGAGTGGAACTTCTGGAAAAAGGTCCACCGCCTCACTACTCAAATTACCACCTACCAGATAGAATTTACCCCAGCCCAAATATTCCTACACCACTCCTCCATCCCAAAAAAAGATCATCCATCACTCTCTTTCTTTGCACCTTTTAAACGCTGCAAAAATGTGCATCCCAACTCTCCAAGCCCCCAACCACTGCGGAATGGCTTAGACGCATAATTAAAGAGGAAGTAAACCTTGATGGGTTTATTCCTCTTTGTTTCCCTGCAAAGGTAAAGCATTATAATAGCCCATTATGTGTCACTTACCTGACACGGGAGCCTGCGATGTCACCGCTGTCCCCTCTGCTACGGAGCGTCAATCTTCTTTCCGGGTATCGTGGCTCTGGGGCTGTGATTGGGCAGAGCCGCGATGATGTCACTCCCGCGCATGTGCACGGGAGCCGCCACTAATGGCATATCACCGTTAGCAGCGGTATGCTCAGTGTGCCTGCGCGCCGCTGTCTACGGCGCATGCGCCGTAGACAGCGGTGCCTGTCCTTTTGCAAATATCTCCTAAACCGTGTAGATTTAGGAAATATTTCTTGGACCTACAGGTAAACCTTAATCTAGGCTTACCTGTAGGTCAAAGTGGTCTGTATGGGTTTACAACCACTTTAAAGTGGCAGAAATGGAGGAATTAGTACTCCAAGCCAAAGACACGCCCACAAAATTCAGGAAAATCTGGTCTTTCTGGCATCACTTTCAAACAACTGACGAATATTCCCAACTGCTATCTTAGGGATATACGAAGGATCACAAGGCCAAGTCGGAGGAGGAGGAGAAAAAGTCAGCCCTATCCCCTTGTCATCCTTTTCTCCCCCATTTCCTCTCTCCTATCCCTTTACACACTCAATACACAACAAACATGACTACCGCCTATTTCCAGAAACTGAAATACCACTCATCACCCTATCCCTAGGTTTCATGCCACCCCTGTCCATTATGTCCATTATCATTCTCCTCTCCCACGAGGAGAGCCTCTACCTGACCCCCCCCCCCTTCCACCCAACTGACCTAAAAGGTTTTTCCCAACAATTCAGCTGAACACTCTGTATACTGAATGTGCATACCAGACTCGCCCTTACCTGTGGATTGCTAGTGGTCCGGTGACCGCAATCCTAAAGGAAATTAAACCATCTAGGAACATTAGGCAACTAACCAAAGATACTACCACGCAACCAATTACTGATAACAAACAACAACCCCCAGTAGACCATCTGAACTAGTGAGTCCGCACACACCCATTATCACCGCCAAAGTTCCTCAAGGCTTATACCCTCGACCTACACTGATATAGCGGAAATACCCTGAGATACACAGTGGCTCACAGCTACCCTAACACATAAGCCTGCTAGACTGCATTGTAATGTCAAGGAAACTACAGCCTGCTATATACAGTAAATGGGGTAACCGTGCTGAATACCCATGCTGTTCATCCTTTGTTTTTTGTTTGTTTATGCTCTCTGCTTGTTACACTGTACTAATGTATAATGTGCTCCCCCAATGCTATTTCTTATAGTCCGTACCATTGTATTACACTTTGTACATTTTATTACTGTATCACTATCGTGTATCCTATCTTATGTATACAATAAACATTGATTTGGAAAAAAAAAAATGAACATTTAACCTCTGAAGATCGGGTGGGGGAAAGTCCTGCTGCAAGGGTAGCTTTCCATTGTTCTGGAGTTTAGCTTTAAAGTACAGCTAAAGGCAAAACTCTTTTTAGATTTGAAATGAGTGGTAAGATATAACCCATGTTGGGTTTTTATTACTATATGTGTCCCCGTTTAATTGTCCTGGTCATCAATGTCACCACGAATAAAAGTGAGAGTAAATCCAAAATTCAGAGTTGCTATTAGAACAAGTTTAGAGAGGAAATCTTCCAAGGGGTACACTTGTTCTCATGACTGCTAAGAAGGAATAACCCTCACACTGTAAAAAATATTTTATCAAATCCTGTTGGGTCTAAAGGACAGGAAAGGAGATCCATCTAATAAAACTGACAAGAGGTTTTATACCTTCTCTACTAAATGAAAAATACTGTAATGTTTTGGCTTTAGATATACTGTAATTACTGACTCTTAAAGGATTGTTCCACTTAACATTGATACATTGATTATGAATTGAAACTGGTCAGCTGAATCTCTTATTGTTTTCCTCATGCTTTTTCCATAATCTAAAACAAAAGAAAATGATCAGCAAGAGATTGAAAAGGCCTCGCAAATACAATAAGGGAGCATGAATTGGGAACTCTGAGTGTAGCTCAGAGATCTTCCTGCTGAAATCTCTTTCACATATTCTGTCATTATGAAGGCGAAAGATATTTTTTGGGGTTTAAAAAGACATTGCGATTGCTACAAAGCATGGACAAAAATTGGTTTATTCATAGCAAGCAATGAAATACACATCAAGGTTTGTTTTGTCATAAAACAATAATTTATGACCAGGGCCAGATTTCCATTGCTGAAGTCAGCCTGAAGGCACACAACCTTTGATGCCCTGCATAATGCCCCTCTGCTAAATTCACCTCAATAATTGCCCAATAATACAGTTTAAAAAGTCATGTACCTGCCATGTCTAACAGTAATGCTGACACTGTTGATTACCAAATAATGTTGTCCTCAGTAGCCTGCAGTTTCCTTCCTGCCCACAATTGTGCTTCCTTTGGCCTTTTGGCATTAAAGCAGTTTTCTACTCCATTAAAGCAGAACTAAACCCAATTTCAAAGAACAGTAACATTCTTGACATTTGCCAGGAATGTCACTGTCAGATTGGTTGTGCTCTCAACCAAACTGTCAAACCATCAAATGTCTGGTGTCATAAAGGATCACATGTGCAGCATTATGTCAGTTGAAGATCAAACAAAGGCCAAGATGACCAAGAGGGTTTAGTTCCACTTTAAAACAGAAGTAAAGATACAGTATCTTCATTGTCCATAATTACTATTCAGATGTCAAAAGCCAACTTCTCACATTTCTCAGTTTGGGTAAAATGGATACAGGCTTCTATACCTTGATGGGTCATAAACTGATAACAATTAGGCCCACGATCAAGCCAAGGTTCACTTCATCCTAGTTCCCCATATATTACAACAACAATTCCACTAGAGTGTGTTTGATACTGTGAGACTGTGCTTTACTAAAGGAGATGAAAATCTCCACTCAATAAGTTGTGTGAATAGTCACTTCAATTATACAAACAGATAATTTACATAATTGCAAAATTAAAGTGAGTATTTTCACAATTTTTTGAGTAAAAATGTTCAGCTCATTTAATAAATAAGCCTTTGCATGACTATGCACTTTTCACACTTTATTACCCACAGGTATGTAGAATTCTCAAATAGGACGTGACAGCAGCAATTGAGCTTTCAGCTGATCTCCTAGCCTGTTGTGGCTATGCAAGTGATGGAGGATAGTCTCCCATCTGAGATACCACAGATCAGTCAATACCTGACAGGCATTCAAGGCCTGCCCTGTTCTACCAATATTGTTTGTTTTTTTCTTCACCAAAAACCTGTCATTAACCTGGGCAAAAAATAAAGATGATTTACTTTAAAGTAAACATATGTTTAAGTTAAAATGGAAAATGCTTAAACAGAAGTCTTTTAGTTTAAACAACATGTCAAATTGGTCAGTAGATTCATTTGACTTGCTAAAACACAGATTACACTGTCTCTGAATCCCCCAGAGTCTATTGATTATTGAGGCTGTTCTTTACACTAAAGGACCAGTAAGGACCAGTATGGGGGCTCGGGAGGTGGGGGGATGAGGCCATGTTTGAGTTTAAAGGAAAAGTATAGGTATGCATATAATATAGGATGCCTGTATCTTTAGATTTTCTGGTCGTATTGACATGAGATTCTAACTGAAGGTAACTTCTCACCTAGTTTTTAAATAGTGCAGATGTGACAGGTTCCTTAAAAAAAATATTTTTGCTGCTTTATATTTATTTGATTTTATCCAATAATACAAGCACAAATTCATTGCATAACCTAATGTATGAGTGTACTTTTCATGACACTAAAAATAAAATATAATTCTGAGTCATACATTACTGTAGAATGTACAGTATGAGCTATTAATGAAAGCTGTAATTTATGCAGTTCAATGCTACAGAATGGTTCTTTTGTTGCACATAAAGCCTTATTATTTAATCAAAAACATAAACTATACAATCTGCTTGTCATGGAAGTGATGGAGGTGTATGCAAAGATCTACCTTAAGTAAGCTGTTCTCTCGATCACATTACCAGTGGCATGCAGCCAGCAACAGAGAGGCTTAACTGAGAGATACTGTATATTAACAGAGATGCGCTGCAAGCAACAAGAGGCAACAGTCAGCAGAGTTCTGTGACAATGAAGACATTTTTTTTTCAACAGAACTAACACATGAAATGACCTGTGAATGGAATTCAAGGTTTAATTTCTAAGTTCTGATCTTACAGAAATAAGGATTGTCTGGAGTACTCATCAATCTTGCCTCTTGCAATACTTATATCTACAGTTATGAGTGAAAAAGACACTGTGTCAAGCCAGGATATCCCAGCCCTTGTTCGTGCCTTGGGGACATTGGCATTGGCGGCTGCTACAGCAGTGGTTATTAAATGGTTTATTTCACATGACACTAAGGAGGAAAAGACTGAAAGTTGTGAGGCAGACCTGAAGAACAACCTATGTTCAACAGTTCAAGATGAACAGACAATGTGTGATGGTGGCCTTATATTTGATGGAGTCCAAGTAAAGAATACAAACCCACTGGAGGTCAGTGATGGGGATGGAAAAAAGGTAAATCTTTTGCTAGAGGATTGTCATGACTTTGGGTACTACAGAGCTCCAACAGAAACATCTTGTATTTCTCAAAGCACCACCTCTGAACAAGAAAAGGGTCAACAGATTAACTTATATTGTGCTATTTCTCCCAAGAAAACAAATCAGATAACATCAGTCGCCTGCAAGTTAAATATGGTGGCTGCATCTCCAGCAAATAGTGCCTTGTTCATTCAAACAGAGGATGGCTGCAATGCTTCAGTTCTCACTGCAACAACTAGGGGCAGTTCAACTAATGCTACAGAGGATCAAATGTTCTCTGGCTGTCTGACACACAAATGTGATAGTCTGCTCTTTGAAAGTTCAGCAAGCATTCAGGAACTTGAGTGCAGCTTTGGGACATGTTCAAGTGATGGTGAGTATAATGATGACTTGAATACAAGGTGCTCAGGAAGTCAATACAAGCTGATTGGCCAGGATATTCCTGTTACTGAGTCATTTGTACAGCATAGTACTGTAAGCATAGGTTGTGGTGGACAGAATTTGGTCAATGGACCAAATGGAAAAAAATATGTTTTAAATTGTGATTCGGAAATAAATGTAATACAATGTATAACTCCAGAAGAGCAGAAATACAATATAGACAATCTGGTTATTGATGGTAATAATGAAGATAGTACATTGGTCTCTAGTACAGAAATCAGTGAGGAAAAGATAGTCAAAGTACTTTGCAATCCATTTGCTTCTGAAGCAGAGATGAGTATTAGAACTGATATATGCATTCCTAATTGTCATAGTGCCCCTGTGATATTTGACATTGCTGCACAAGTCACTGTAAATTCTGCAGTTGAAAATGACACCTTTCGTTGTACTGAAATGCTTTCACATGTCCAAAATACCTTGTCTGCAGAAAATGAAAATGTAATTTCAGTTGATGGCATCTGTAAAGATAGTAAACAAAATGCAACACTGCACAGTAAAATGGACTCTCAATATACAAACATTTACCAATCAGATGAGGGAGAGAAACTTACTTTGACTGACTGTAAAGTAACAAAAATACCAAATGAGGATCTGAAACTTTGCATTGAAGATGCAGTACAGAACACTAATGATGATGACAATGACACTAAAAATAGGGTCCTTTCACTAGAGAATATTATGCGTAATAAAGGAAATAACTCCCAAAAGTTTGTTACATCCATGGATGCGAACACTGGTAGATATGAAGCTCAGGAAAGTTTTCAAGGATCGTCACAGTGTGGCGCAATAAATGCAAAGGAAGAAAACATGACAGACAACACTCATTGTTATCCCAACAATACAGAAATCCTACCAATGTCAGAAGAATGGAGGGCCAACACTCTATATAATAATGCTACACAAACTGCCGTGATGTATCCCTTGGATTTAGAGGTCACTGATGCATCCTTTAATATTCAAGGAAAGCAATGTGAACATCAGTTCTATGCAGAAGAAATGTCTGTTGTTTTAAAGAACATACGGGTTGCTAAAGATTTATCAACAAATTTTAGATCCGAAAAAACCCATGAGGATATTGATAATGATAATGAGGAAAGTATTGGGTTATACTGTACAACCAGCAATGCAGCATATGCAATGACTACACTTGAGAATAATATGAATGAATCTACGTCACCTGGAACAATCAGTTCAAAGGTAATGAATGAATGTGAGTTTATTTCTGGTGTAAAATCAATAAATGACCAAAATTGGCACACATGTACAGCCAAACATCAGGAAGGCAGTAATGTCATTACAAATGGATATCTGGATATCAATCATGAGGTTACAGATGAAAATGAAAAAAATGTTTTTTCAAAAATGCAAGAAGAATATTGCAGTAAAGACAATATATCATTGGCATCTGAACCTTGTTCTAGTCTGTTGAACACTGTGTTTCTTACTACAGGTTCTAGTTCAAAAAATACAACTTTTTTCAAGGACAGTAATGTTCCTTTACCTTCTATGATGGAAAAATATAATACTGTACAAATAGGACAACATAATACAAATGGAGAAAATTATGTTTTCCAAGAAAGTTTTAGTATAGACAGGGACGAGCAACCCTCTAGTGTGGGTGACACCTTCAGTTCCTGCACAAAACATCTTGCAAAGGACAAGCAAAATGACCCAATGTGCTGTGATTCTAATTTAGGTTCTACACAAGATCAAAATATTTGTTTGACAGTTAATAATTTTACAAGTTTGTGTCCAGAAAAGAGAGATGATTCCAGAGAAAAAATTATGTCCATTATATCAGAAAATCCAGAACTGATTTTACCTGAATACCAATCAAAATTTAAAATGGTAAAGAAAAAGCCATTAATGACTAAGAGTTGTGACAACATCCTTTCTGGACATTCATATCAAGAACCCACTTTAAAAACCAAAGCTCAAAGTATGTTATGCTTTCTGACAGAGTATTACTCATCCAAACTGCCCTCGGAGAATGGACCAGTAGAAGAAGTAGCCAGAGGAAGTTTCATTCGCATCCCAAAAAGTCTCCAGAGTACTGGGGAGGCTATAAGGTTTCATCTGACATTGGGAAATTGTCTAGAATTATTAAAATTAGCCAGAAAAAACAGAGTGCAGGAACTTCTTAAAGCAGTTTATACAGTAATTAGCGACAATTACCTCAATGTTCTTAAAAACTCAGCTGTTTATGGTCAATTAACTGGCTTAGAAAGAGAAAGGATTCTTCAGCTACGAATGAGGGGCAAATTGTCACTTTGTGTGGTGGAAACGAAGAGCATATTTTGCTTAAATAAATATATCCCATGTCCAGTGGAAAAAGCTGATCATACAACTCATCTTTACTCGCTAGATAATAAAACAAACAAGTGGAAATGCGTGACTAACATCCCAGAAGAGGCTTGTCTTAAGGGGTGTGGAATTTGCTCAATGCACAACTATTTGTTCATTGCAGGAGGACTCAAAGAGACCACTGATGGTTTAACATGCTCTAATAAATTAGTTTGCTACAATCCTCTTACTGATATCTGGACCCAACTGTCACCAATGAATGAAGGCAGGTCCCAACTGAAGCTGATCCCATTGGATGGCTACCTTTATGCCATTGGAGGGGAGTGCTTGCATACGGTAGAGAAATATGACCCGAGATCAAACAAATGGACCTTTGTAGCGCCCCTTCCTAAGGGCACTTTTGCTGTGGCTCATGAAGCTGCAGCATGCGGTGGAGAAATTTATATCTCAGGAGGACATTTATTTTACCGGCTATTAAAGTACAGCCCCGTTCATGATCAGTGGGTAGAGTGCCCCTTTAATGCCAGTAAGGGCCGTTCCTGTGACATGGTAGCGGTTGGCAGCATCCTTTATCGATTTGACATGCATAAGGACTCCTCTGTTAATATTCTGAAATACAACACAATGGGCAAGATGTGGTCTGAATACACAACAACCTTTCCGGGCAGCAAAATTCCCTTTAGATGTGCTTTATTTGAGGGTAACATATACTGCATTAACAGAGAGACCACTGCAAAGTTTTCATTGGAGTATGAAAAGGCTGTGTTTGAAGCAGGTGTTTTCAGTAAAGTTCCCACCAGTGGTGCAGGTTCTCCCCACCCTACTGTGCTGTGCCTATGTGGGTCAGTATCACAAACATCTGTATAAAATACGTTTTTAATGCATTAATTAAATACAATGCCTGTATAGAGTTTTAAGGATTTGTGCACTTTCAAACAGAAAGCATTTTTCCACCTTGTCTAAAACCATGATATAAACTAACCAACCCCCCCCCCCCCCCCCAACACCACCATATATCACAGTTGCAGCTTGCCTGTAGCTGTGCATCTTGAAGTTGCAATTTTTCCAGCAGCTGACCTGCAGTGTGATTCCTGCTAGACTTCTATAGGACAGGTTGCCATAGCTGGAGATTCTCAGGAGACAGCCACTTAGAGGTCTCTACAAATCCTCCTGTACAGATGCAGCTATAGGCAGGGAAGATACTCAGGTAAGAAAGCAGGAGGCTAGTTTAAATCAGGGGGCCTAGGCAGGGTGAACAAGGCAATTTGTCTAAAATAGACTTGTCCTTTAGGTAAGGAAACAAGTGACTTTCTTATTTCTCTATAACCTTACAAGCACAAAATTAAATATATTTTAATATTATTATATGTACTATAACCAATTCATTTTATCAATTATATTGTCACAAAGATGTGTGGTCTTTGTAAAAAGAACTATAATTTGGCCTTGGGTGGCATGTATCTAAATACAGTCCATAAACACTTTATTTAAATGTAGTTGGTGTAGAAGCTTGTCAATGCAGCCCCTACAAAAAGCCTAGGTAGAGCCAAGGTCCAGAGATCATTGGTATTTTTGCTGGACTGCAAGGGCTTATTTATGACAACTAAAGAAAATGATTGCCTACAGTGACTAATTAAATTAATCATTTTCATGTTCCTACAAAAAAAAGGAAGTCTAATCAAATCATCACTTTTTTTGCTCATGGTTTTGTAACTTAGTCAAATTGAGTAGAATATAAATTGCTTCTTAAAATTACGTTTCTACAAAGTTTTTTTCAAGTTTGACTGCAACTCCTTTCTAAAGCAAACAACTATATACATATAGTATTAAGGTGTCAAGGGATCAAGGTCACCACACCCCGTGGAAACTATCAATTTACTTTCTTGCACTTTGTAAACTATATACATATAGGTTTAATGTTTTACCTGACAAAGAATTTCCACATTGCATAGGTGACCAAGCAGTTCAGATTCCTACGTGATCTTTGTCCCATCAGATTGTGAATGGGGCAACATGCACATGGACATCTGCAGGTGCATAAAATATGCCCAGCGTAAAATTCCTGGCATTTTCCCCTGACCCTCATAGAAGTGAATGGCTGCATGCCCCTGTAATCATGTAAGCGCCAATGCTTTTTTGCACTCATAAGGTATTTTTCTGAACAACTTCATGTCTGCAAATGTCCATGTGGCCTTAGCATCATCACAGATACACAATGAATGGGAAAACAGAAAAGAGAGGGCGCACCAGCCTTGTGCATTATCCTTTGATACATTTATTAAAAAAAAACATTATTAAAAACTACTCACAAAGGTAAACCTTTGAAACGCGTCAGCCAGCAGCGGTTCGCACAGCCTCTCTTCAGGACCTGGAGACTGCTATCAGTGGATGGACTGTCACAAGTCAAAGATTGTTACAAGTGTGATTTTCTTTCTACCTTTGTGAGTAGTTTTAAAAAAATGCTTTTTCTTAATAAATATATCAAAGGATAATGCACAAGGCTGGTGCACCCTCTCTTTTCTGTTTTCCCGTTTGATTGCTAGGATATCCCTATCCTGGAGGGCAGCAAGTCCGCTAGTTATTGTCCATCCTGAACTTTGGACTGCCTGGCTAACACATTTGTGCGCAAGATTATTTTGTTTTGCAGATACACATTGAGCAGGGAGCTGACCTAGGAAGCAGAAATGCTAATCCAGAAAGCAGCAGACTGTTTAACAGAGGTGTGAGTGTCACAGGAACAGCTGATCAAAATGACAACTACTCTTGCCCATAAATCAGTAAACATATATGTATTTCAGTTGTTTACCCAAAGTCCCACTTTATGTCAAATCTGTGCTTGCCTATGATGGGGAAAGCAAGTTTTCTTTAGTGGCGTCTCCTCAACGTGCAGTTATTGAGGATTCTGGTCAGCAAAGGCTACCTATGGTCTCCCCTCCTCCTGCTGAGATCCTAGGAACCAATAATTCCAAAACTGAGCTACACCTGTGAAGCCAGGCACGAGGTACATGTGAAGGTCAGTGCTGCAACCTGGGGTGCTGATCTTTAACAAGCGATACTAATTCAAGGAAGGAAGGCTATGTTTTAGCAAGGACAGATTTCGGGCACACGTCTTCCTATTTTTGCCTTGGAACCAATGACTTGTCCCAGCAATCACAGGAGCATGAAATCTCCTCCGTCCAAACTTGTTCTGCCTCCCAACTTCTGCCCTGCTGCTACAGCCAAGCTGTAAGCATTACAGTAATAAGGGGGACATTGATGGGGACACCAATGTAAGGAGGGACTCTAAGGGTAATCCTGATGTAAGGGAGGACTCTGATGGGGACCCTGATGTAGGCAGAGACTGTCTTTGGGACCCTGATGTAATGGGGAACGATCATATAAGGGACATTATGATGGGGATTCTGATGTAAAAGGGACTCTGCAGGAGACCCAGATATAAAGGTGGACTCATTCATTTATAAAACTTTTTTTTTTTGTCTGTCCAAAAATATTTGTAAAAATATAAGATGTGGCCCTTTTACTGAAAAGTTTGAAGACCCCTGCATGCATGCTGGCAGGGGACAGGCTTTTTTCCTCAGGATGTGAACACTTTCTAAAGAAAAGTATTTTAAGACTTTACACCACTTTTGTTTTCACCTGGATTGCATTAGGCACACATGGGTCCGTCTGTCCATTTTTCAGGTGGACCCATTTGGAATCTCCATTCTTCACTATGGAACAGCAGGTGTAAACAGACATGTGCCCATTTATACCCGTCTACATCCAATCCAATCTGCCAAAAAGAGACAAATGGGGGTCTATTCGGTCAAGCTGATCGGTTCGGATGGCAGTCAGGTGTAAACTGACAGGTAGTCTGTTTACATCCAGCCGCCCATAAGGGACAGTGGGCTGTGTCCATGTCCGCTCTGCATAAGTGGAGGGGACACGGACCTGTCATCTGCCTGCTCAGCAGGGATCAGCGGACAGATCTCCTGCTGAGCAAGTGGATCACAGCTGCAGTCCGCCCCATGTGAAAGGGGCCTTTAGCTGACTGTAATAGCTAGAATTCTAATTGTTAAAATATTGTGCCCTAGATCATTTCATCAGTTAATCAATACTGGCATTTAATAACAGTGGGGACCTTTTCTCTCTAGCCTTTAAAATAATTTACATTATATTCAACTTACATCTTATTCAGTATCAATGCTGATTAACTGAATCACCTTTCTATCTTATTACAAAAGCTGAGTGAAAACACTACTGTTCAATTTTGTGTTTCTTAGGGGTTTGTTGTGAATAATTTTTGATGTGTTGCTATTTTGTCATGGAAAACATTTTGTAAAATGAAAATTAAAGATTATTGTAAATTTATGTGAGTGTTTTTGTATATATTTTACAAATGCCTTCTACTTTTCCAAAACTGAGGGCAGAGCATCTGACCAACCATCAGACTAAAAGTAAATGCAGCAGTCATTTTAAAGTAGAACTGAAGGCAAAACATTTCATTCTGGAGTAAGGGAGGGTTATAACCCCTGTCAGACTTTTTTGTCATCTGTGTTCCATAGGGACAACAGGAAGTGAGAAGAAATCCCTCCAAAGTCAAGGGAATACCTCGTAGTCACTAGGGTCACAATAACTTGTGTCCCCATTGTAAAATTTCTCCTCTATACCAATTCTGGTGTCAACCCAGGATGAAACTCCCGGCTGGGACACAAAAGCAAAAAAAAAAACCCGACAGGGGTTCTAATCCCTCTCCATTCTATATATAAAAAAAAAAAACGTTTGGGCCCTCAAATATACAGGAATTAATGCTCATTTTGTCTAGAGGTCTTTAATAGAAAGGAATATATATTTAAGTTTATGTAAATTTTAACATAACATTTCCCTTATTTGCTCAAGTTTGATCTGTTAAATATACCATTGAATGCATTTTACTATATCTGTTTGACATGTGCAAAATAAAAGAAAAAACATCCAGCCGTAACTTTCGTGAGCTGATACCTTCCTGTACTATACCTCTGGGCTGTTATCAGTTAACACTGTTTTCTGATATCTTAGTTGGACTACAAAGCACCTCCTCCGGTCATGGAGTGGCAAAGGTGTTATGGAGTCCTAAGACATTGTTAAAGTGGTTGTAAACCTCAGTCATGAAATCTGAACAAAGCACATATATCTGTAGTGTTTACTTGTATCTCTCCAAAGCTCCAAGTGTTGTTTCTCTCTGGTGCTTCATTCCTATGTTATCAGCATGAGTCACTTCTGAAAAGTTATTCCACACCAGAGATAAAATGGTGATGGGGGAGGGAGCTCAGCACACAGCTTGTCTGATCACAACACAGCTCTGCATCATTCCTTTGTTCCACCAATCAGTTCTCACACACTGTACAAGAATTCTAACTGCAGCTCTCTGCCCCCTCCTCTGTGCTCCTGACAGATGAAGAAGGATTTTATCTAAATTCAGCACTTTTGAAGTAATGTAATAAAGAATAGACTGCAGATAAACAATTAAAACTGTAGGAGGATTTGTTTCATCTCTGTGTATCATCTGAGGCTATTCACTTCTCTGGGTATATGAGAGGGTTTAAAACCACTTTAACTAATCCTAACATACTCCTTTTCCTAGAATGACAACGCTACTCAGTATGGTTGTCACCCTTGGACAGGAAGTGTGTTAATGACAGAAATACCAGATTTAAATAAAGGTAAAACAATGAAAACGAATGCAGCCACCACATTTAAGAACTGGTACACTGCAATACCCGAAGCTTCCAGCCCATTCATAAATATATAAATATATATATATATATACTGTGTAATATATGTATATATATATATATATATATATATATATATATATATATATATATATATATATATATATATATATATATATATATATATATATATATATATCTACTGATATGAGTTACTCCTCTTGTATCCTGTATACATTCCTGGAGAGGTGTCACGGTGGACTCCCAATTAATCCACCAATATTCAATAAAAGAGAGGAAGGGACACAATCTCCAATGCAAAAATGTTTTTACTGAAATTTCTTCATCCAATACATGTGAAAATAGCAGCTACTGTACAGTTTTGAGCATACCATGCTCTTCATCAAGCTCTGTGTAACTATCTATAACAAACATCCTACCTATATACCAAAACCACAAGGTGTGGCCACACAGGTGTATCTCTCATCACCCCTCCTATCCAAATGAACCCTCTCAGTCCTCTATATACACAAGTCTATCCAACTACCTAAAGCCGTTCACCAAAAAGACATACAATTTTTGCCACTCATATTCCGCCCCTAAATATACATATTTACATAGTATCCTAAATGTATCACATCTTTGTATATTATTGTATATTGTTTCTTCCCATATAATCTTCTCCAAGCACAATCAGTATCTTTCTTTATGTATCTCTGTTCACACCTAAAAAAAGAGCATAGCAATCAATCTTCATATCTCCAATTTATAAAAATAAATATAGATCATAATTCCTGTTCAGCCCATTCGGATGCAAGGATGGGAGTATATTGATCCACCACACTTCTCTTTGTTTCAGTTTCAAAGTCTTGTCCCCACCTTTCCTGTCCCTGGGCACTTCTGGGCACCAGAATCATAAATCTCAAATTTGAGTCTTAATGTCCATGCTCTAAAAAGTGTTTCGGTACTGGCAATCCAGGTTGTTTATTCCTAATAGAGCTGCGGTGTTGGGCTATTCTGTCTTTAATCTTTTGTGTGGTTTCTCTCACATACACCAGCTTGCATGGGCATGTGAGGATATAAATGACATATGCAGACTGACACGTGTGAAAACCTTTTATCATGAATTTCTGACCATTTCCAGGATGAATATAGTTATTTCCTTTCATCATCAAATTGCATTGCATACAATTAAGACAGGGAAAGTATCCTTTACTTTTTCTACCCAATGTAGTTTTAGCTTCTTGTTTCCTTGTCCTAAACTCTGACTGCACCAATGTATCTCCTAGTGATTTATTCCTACGGAATGCTTTCAGAGGTATCTGTTGAAAATCCTCTATCTGTGGGTACGCACGTTTATATACATTACATATATACAGTATGTTGCATACTGTTAGTTCAAAATTTCAGTGCAAATACCTTTTTTTTCCTTCTGATTGGTCACATGATGGCACAGATCATGTTCTTCTGTGCTAATGATTGGCTGCCACTGTGACTGATGGGAGGGAACTCTCTATCTCGCAGAGAAGCAGCAGTGAAAGCCTGTGGGTGACATCACAGCTCCTTGAATTTAGCTCAGGCTCGCATATCTACACAGAGTAGCTGGAGCTGTGCATTTACGTGACCAGACCGAAGAACAATAAAATTAATATTTTTGGAAGCCTATAGTTTAGCCAGTAGGCTTTAACATGACACTAAGCTCTGGTTTAAAATAAAAATCAAGTATGTATTATTAACTCAAAAAGTCCCTTCTATTGCTCTTGATCTGACATCCTATTAGAGAAAGGTGACCAGATTTTTAAAATGAAATCCGGAGACATATTTATTTTTTTTGACAAATTGTAAAGTATTTTATAAGCATATTTTCCTCACATTATATATGCAGTGTATGTGGTATGTGTTTATGGATATATGATATATACATTATTTCTCACATTTTGTCCATGAGATAAAAAAAAAAAAAAGATACTTAGAATTTTTTGGGATATGACTACCAGATGTTAAGAAGATAAGATAGAGGAAAAACTTTTCAATGCATATTTTGTATTAATTCTTGACAAAGAATTTTGGTTCAACAATAACAATATAAATTAACAATTCAGAACAGTAAATGATTGCATGGTAACAACACGTACCCATATGTCATTTTGATAATTTTTTTCCACACAAATAGAGCTTTCTTTTGGTGGTATTTAATTGCCATTTTTTTGTTGTTTTTTTTTTCATTTTTTGCTAAACAAACGAAAAAATACCAAAAAAATAAAAAAAAATAAAAAATGCTTTTCTTCTGTTATAACATTTTGTAAATAAGTAATTTTTCTCCTTCACTGATGTGCACTGATGAGGCTGCACTGATGGGCACTGATATACAGGAATGATGGGCACTCATAAGTGGCACTGATATGCGGCAATGATGGGCACTGATAGGTGGCACTGATATGTGGCAATGATGGGCAGCAATGATGGGCACTGAAGGCAGCACTGATATGTGGCAATGATGGGCACTAATGAGGCTGCATTGATAAGTTGGCATTGATGGGCACTGTTAGGCATCACTGATAAACACTGATATGTTGCATTGATGGGAACTGATACAGTGCGCTGATGAGGCTGCACTGGTAGGAAGCACTGATGGACACTGATATGCTCCAGTGATGGACACTAATACGCTCCACTAATGGAGACTGATATGCTGAGGGGGAGGGGGTTAATTTAATCTATAATGCTATTTGTAATAAGCAGCATGCAGGGGGTTAATGTATTGTCATTGGTCACTGGTCACTGGTGCATTAATGACCAGTGTCAGTTATGCTGCAGCATAAAGGGGTTAATAAACACTGACACCACTGCCACTAATGCAGCACAAAGGGTTTAATTAACTGCCACTGGTCACTAATGCATCAGTGACCAATGGCAATACATTAACCCCCTGCATATTACAAATAGGATTATAGATTAATTAACCCCCCCCCAAAAAAAAAAAAAAAACACTTCAGTAACATCACACACTTAAGACAAAGCGGTGTAGCATTTTTATCAGCCTCACTCACTTTGTCACAGTAGTGGACGCTCCCTGCAGATCGAGACAGCTGCACTCCTCCTCTTCCACCCCACCTCTTACTGACGTCACACCAGTCAGAGCCTAGAAAGCTGGGTGGAGATCCCTGACAGGGAAGTGACAGTGTACCGCTCCGCTGCAGCTCTGCAAGTATAGCACGGCGGCCGTATATAGTGTCTTGCCCTTGCGGCCTTTTTACCAGGCATCAGAGCAGCCCGGGGGGTGATTGCCACCCTGGCCCAGTCTGCTCCTGCTATCCGGAGACAAAACCAGGGACAGACTTGGTCAGGGGACAGTGTCCTCAGTCTGGGGATGTCTGGTCACCCTATGTTAGAGGGTAGCTACATTCATTTTCTTGTTTGCAGTATCAGTCGATCACTGTCACTTACAAAACACATAACTGCAGCATTCGTAGAGTCAGACATGATCCCTGCGAACGCTAACAATTTTTTTGGTAACGTTCAAAGCAGTCGCTGACAGTCAGGTGTTCTTTTTTCCTTTGAGTCCCACTAGTGTACCAGTAAATTTAGAGGCCAAAATGTCCAATCGAAGGTACACTAATGAAGAGGCCTACACGTTTCTGAACCTGACAGATGAGAGTGAAGAGGAAGTCACCCATCTGTCCGATTCTGGCTCAGAATACAAACCAGTAGACAGCAGCGTCAACCTGACAGATAGCTCTGACGACGGAGTAGTGGTCCCTGCCAAGGTCAGGCGTACCCGACCCCATTCTTCTGCTGTTGTTGAGGTGCAAGAACCGCAGGGCTCTCGTATGGAGCAGAGAGCTAGTACTAGTGCCGCTCATCCTTCTGGTGAACTGGCAAGCACCAGCGGCCTAGTGCATCCTGGTCGTACATCCAGCACTGCAGTATCACTTGGTGATGTGGCGAGTCCAATAAGTGCAGTTCAACCTGATGAGGTGGCCAGCACAACTAGTGTCCTGCAGCCACCAAGAAGAAGACAAATACAGGCCCGTCAAGCCCATAGTGCCCTTCCTGCTGCATTTGCCAATCTGAATTGGGACCCCACCACTTCTGCAGCACCTGTACTTCCCCCATTCACTGGCCAACCAGTGAAACACCAGGTGGAAACAGTTGATTTTACGTCATTTGATTTTTATTCGCTGTTTTTCACGTAAGATCTCTATAGATCTATTGTGGATCAAAGCAATTTGTATGCTGGTCAATTCATCTCTGCTAATCCCCAGTTGACCCTTGCCAGAGATTGGAAACCTATTACAGTTTCCGAATTTAAGATCTTCCTGGGCCTATCCCTCCTCATGGACAAAACTAAAAAGAGTGAGTTGCGGTCATATTGATCCACTGACCCAATTCACCATATGCCGTGTTCTCTGCCTCCATGACCAGGACACGATACAAGCAGATCTTGCGGTTCACGCATTTCAATGACAATGAACTCGGGGTGACCCTGGATATGATCGGCCCCTCGTAAACCACTTCAACCAGCAGTTTGCAGCCTTGTTTAGCCTTGTGCATTGATCAGTCCCTGATTACATTTTCTGGCCACTTGTCTATCAAACAGTATCTTCCCAGCAAATGTGCCAGATAAGGGGTCAGGATGTATAAGCTCTGTGACAGGGCAACAGGCTATACATATAGTTTTATGGTTTACGAGGGAAGAGATAGTCACATGGAGCCAGAGAACTGCCCAGACTACATAGGGAGCGCTGGTAAGATTGTGTGGGACATGGTGTCACACTTATTTGGAAAAGGGGTACCACTTGTACGTGGACAATTATTACACAAGCGTTCCACTTTTTAGTCACCTTTTTGATTGTGGAATTGGCGCATGTGGCACTGTGCGATCTAATTGCCGGGGCTTCCTCCAATGGCTTGTAGAGTCCCAACTCAGACAGAAGGAGAGAGCCTGCTTAAAATGTAATAATTTGTTAGCAGTGAAGTGGAGCGATTCACGGAATGTTTTTGTTCTGTCCTCCCTTCACACAGATACGACAGTCCAAATTCCTACTGTGACTGGTGTTGTGGAGAAACCCCTCTGTGTACATGAATACAACCTTAACATGGGAGGGGTGGAACTCAACGACCAGTTGTTGGCGCTGTACCTAACTGCCTGTAAGGCCAGACGCTGGTATAAAAAAGTGTCTGTATATTTATTCCAATTGGCTCTGCTGAATGCTTTTGTGCTATATAAAGCTTCAGGACGAACTGGATCCTTCCTAAAATTCCAGTAAGAGATCGTCACAGCCCTTCTGTTTCCAGAAGGTGCTATGGCCCACCTTCCCAACGCAAATGCAGTGAGCCGGCTGCATGAGAGGCATTTTCCGTATGTCTTCCCTGGTACCCCTGCCCACAGAACACCCCAAAGAAGATGTCGTGCCTGCAGAAAACGTGGATTTAGGCGTGACACCCGCTTTTATTGTCCCTCCCCTCCTGACCAACCTGGTCTCTGCATTGGTGATTGTTTCAAAAGCTACCACACATTAGTGGAGTATTAGTGTAGGGTACAGCACTACACAGTCCTAGGGCACACTTACACAGGGTCTCAAAAGATGAGATGGCAATCACATTTTGAGAGACCCTAATCTGGAACGTTTACAGTTTACAGTTTTTTATAAAAGTGCAAAAAAAAAACAAAAAGCACCAAAAAAAAGCCAAAATAGTTGTGGTTTTATTTTTCTTCTCTCTCTATTGTTCTCTCTCTTATGTTCGCTCTCTATTATCCGCTCTATTGTTCGATCTCTATTGTTCTATATCTATTGTTCTATCTCTATTGTTCCTGTATTTTAGAACTGTAATGTTTTATTTTTACTATGTTTTATTGTTTTTGCTTTGCAGGTATGGTATGTCTTATTGTTATACTGTAATGTTACTTTGTATTATTGTTAGCCATCATTTGCTTAGCAGGTACACCATTCAGCTGCAGCACTGATTTATTTATCTTGACAGCAACAGCGTTTGCTCCCACGATACGTAAATCAGTGACTCCAGTGCTGTAGGAGGTGATTTCACCGCCACAGTTTAAAAAAAAAAGCATATATGACGAAGCATGGTGGCAGGGGTGGAGGAGCGATTTGCACCTAACATTAGTGGCAGATTGCCCCCATGATTCGGCATATATTTTTTAGGCACAGATTTCGTTAAAAATGTTTTTATTTTTACTATATTTTATTGTATTTGCTTTGCAGGTATGGCATGTCTTACTGTTATACTGTAATGTTACTTTGTTTTATTGTTAGCCATCATTTGCTTAGCAGGTATACCATTCAGCTGCAGCACTGATTTATTTATCTTGACAGCAACAGCGTTTGCTCTCATGATACATAAATCAGTGACTCCAGCACTGTAGGAGGTGATTTCACCACCACAGTTAAAAAAAAATGGTGCATGTATGCCCATCATTAGAAGTGGGTGGATGAAGGGCAGTATTCTAATGGTGGGCATACCCACCGATTAATCTCTTTTTTTCGCTCAGCCCACAGGCTGCATGAAAAAAAGAACATTACATTATATGCCCAACAAGGACCAGCGAGGTATTGGTATGTTGCTGGACTTTGAGTGGTTATACCAGAATGATGCCTGCAGGTTTAGGCATTATCTTGGTGTCATTCTTTTCAGCCAGTGGTCGGCTTTCATGTAAAAGCAATCCTAGCGGCTAATTAGCCTCTAGACTGCTTTTACAAGCAGTGGGAGGGAACGCCCCCCCTCCCACTGCTTGTAAAAGCAATCTAGAGGCTAATGGTGGTTCCGACAGCTGACCATAGAGCTGATCAGAGACCAGAATGGCTCCAATCATCTCTATGGCCTAAGAAACCAGAAGCTATGAGCATTCCATGACTTAGGTTTCGCCGGATATAAACAGCGCCATTGGGAAAGCATTTTATCACACTGATCTTTGTGTGGTCAGATGCTTTGAGAGCAGAGGAGAGATCTAGGGTCTAATAGACCCCAGTTTTTTCAAAAAAGAATACCTGTCACTACCTATTGCTATCATAGGGGATATTTATATTCCCTGAGATAACAATAAAAATTATAAAAAAATTAAAATAAATGAAAGGAACAGTTTAAAAATAAATAAAAGCAAAATTAAATAATAAAAAAGTAAAAGAAAAAAAAAGCACCCCATTCCCCTTGTGCTCACGTGCAAAGGCGAACGCAAGCATCGGTCTGGTGTCATATGTAAACAGCAATTGCACCATGAATGTGAGGTATCATCACGAAGGTCAGATCGAGGGCAGTAATTTTAGCATTTTAGACCTCATCTGTAAATCTAAAGTGTTAACCTGTAAAGGATTTTAAAGGCTTTTAAAAATGTATGTAGTTTGTCGCCGTTGCACGTTTGTGCACAATTTTAAAGCACATCATGTTTGGTATGCATGTACTCGGCATAAGATCATCTTTTTTATTTCATTAAAAAATTTGGGCAATATAGTGCAATATGCATTAAAATTTTAAAAAGTGTTTTTTTCCAAAAAAATTGCGTTTGAAAAATGGCTGCGCAAATACTGTGTGAAAAAAAAATTGCAACACCCACCATTTTAATCTGTAGGGCCTTTGCTTTGCTTTAAAAAAATATATAATGTTTGGGGGTTCAAAGTAATTTTCTAGCAAAAAAAAAAAAAATGTTTCATGTAAACAAAAAGTGTCAGAAAGGGCTTTGTCTTCAAGTGGTTAGAAGAGTGGGTGGTGTGTGACATAAGCTTCTAATGTTGTGCATAAAATGCCAGGACAGTTCAAACTCCCCCCAAATGACCCCTTTTTGGAAAGTAGACACCCCAAGCTATTTGCTGATGGGCATGTTGAGTCCATGGAATATTTTATATTTTGCCACAAGTTACGGGAAAATGACAAACTTTTTTTTTTTTTTTTGCACAAAGTTTTCACCCGTTATTTGGTGCACCTTATGCTTGAAGAACTTGATCATAATGAAGAATTAATGATTTACCAGAAAAATAACAAAAGTAGATCTTCAGTTAATCCTTAATTTATAAGGTTTTATATTTCTATGTGTTGGACATTTCAGTATTTGTTCTGTTTTTCTAAATAATATATAGATAGTATGTTTTATGTATTGTTTATGCCAAGATGATAGCATCTCAATAATGTTTCCACCAAACATTCAGCAACATCATGGCAGCAACATCATGGCAGTAACAAAATGAGTTTTACTGTCACCTAATGATCAATAAAGATAACTACTGGTGACTATGGTTTCGTTTATAGCTGTATTTGAAAATGTAGTACTTGCCTTGTTGCTTGTTTTTTTGTGTGTGCTTAATGTATAGTGTAAAATCACTGTGTTAGTCCTGTTTTCAACCTAAAAAAGCTTCAAAAATCAGCAAGCTTCAACAACATTTTGTGTGAAATTTTAAAAAAATCTACTTATATACTCACCTAGGTGAATGCAGCATTGGTCCAACCCCCACCGCCCCCACCGCCTCCAAGGCTGAGAACCGCTGATCGTGCAGTTCTTAGTCTTCAATGAGCAGAGAGCTGATGACCGCCAGACACTGGCTCTCTGCTCTGCCCTTCAAGCACTCACTGGAACCACCCAGCTGTGGAGAGGGCAGGAGCAGCTGTTGCTTGGGCATTTGGGTGCATCTCGACTGGCTGAGTGACGTCAGCTGACAGCAGACTTTAGCCTGCTATCAGCTGAATACGGGTCACAGGAGTGCAGAACTAAGTACACTCCTGTGATCCCCAGGAGAAGTAGAGCCAAAAGGTCTTTGGCCCTACTTCTCCTTTACAGAAATCCATATAAAATAAAATAAAAGCTGACCCCCTTTTTGAAGATGCTAGTTGCCAGGCTGTCTCAAGTATGCACATCGTGGGTTCTATCAACACTTACTGCATGCTCACATGCTGCATGCACATTATGAGTGAGTTGCTCAAAGTAATTAAAATGTATATATAGCCAAAAAAACAACTCTGACATTTTGGATTTGCCCAGGATCTTGCATTTCTTTTTAATTTCCTTTCTACTTTTTCAGTTTTATGTTGCATTCTTTGGTTATGGATACAGTCTATGCATGGTCTATCATATGTTACTTGTGTAGTTCTACCCTTGCAAGGGTCTCTGAGTTCTGTCCCAGGTTCTTCTCCCACTAGTGCAGCGGCAGCCAGGCAAACAGCAACATTCACTCTTCTGGCTCAGAAAGACAGTCTAGGGTTTGCCTTTTTCAAAGTTTATTGCAGATTGGATGTGATTTAAGAAGCTGTGGGATACTCCAGAACACTGAATAGGAAAGTGAGGACACTCCGCATTTTACAGCTATTTATTAACACAATCCTTTGATCTGTAGGATGTAAAATGGCACTGGGACACCATTAGCAATGTTCCAAGCGAGGCAAGCCTTAAAAATAGTGCAGCAGAGGTTAACAGCAGCAATAGTTAATAGTTAGGATCCCTCTTGCAGGTCTGTACTGACAGTGTCTGACAGTCTCTTCTGTGAAACTTCCAGACCAGATCTCCAGTAGAACCCCTTATCTTAGCTCCAAAAGGAATTTGCAGTAGGATATGCCCCCCAGCTATGCACAGCTGGGGCCTTGATGAGACAACCAGATTATTCAGCTAGACGGCCAGGAAGGGCAGCAGCCCCTCTGGCTGGGAACCTCTTCTCCGGGGAAGAACACTGCTCTACCAGGCTCCAGGCTATTTATACACTCGACCAAGCCATCATCTAGGCATGCTCCCACAGAGATTGGCTGAGGCTGCATAATTCAGACTCCTCGTCTGGTTCTTCCACCCACTATATTCTGGAAACCTCCAGAAGATGAGGGGAAGAAATTAAACTTGCAGCCTGCAGAGCCCAGAACAGCTTGAAGCAATCACTTGCTGCTCTTCTGATTACAGGGCAACCACAGAACTAAATTTGCCCATCCAAACTAGGGATGAGCTTCGTGTTCGAGTCGAACCCATGTTCGACTCGAACATCGGCTGTTCGATCGTTCGCCGAATTGCGAACGATATGGGCCGTTCGCGCCAAATTCGTGTGGCGCGTCACGGCCCATAATTCACTGCGGCATTGCAGTGCATTGCTTGCTGATGATTGGCCAAGCATGCACTATGACCCGCATGCTTGGCCAATCACAGCGCCGCCTTAACAGAGAGCCATAATTGGCCAAAGCCAAGGAGGCTTTGGTCAATTATGGCTCAGGGGATTTAGTACACGCCCCACACTATATAAGGCCGCCTGCACGGCGGCCCTGTGCAGTGTGTTCCGGTGTGCTTAGAGAGAGAGAGAGACAGTGTCATTTCATTTGAGTTAGCTAGATTAGGCAGGACAGTCAGTCAGTTAGCTGCACTTAAAGTGTATTGTGTATATATATATGCATCCCAGGTGTTGCATATATATATATATATATATATATATATACACTGTATTCAGTTTAGCTAGATCCGTTCCTGTTATCTTCTAGACCAGTGTTTCTCAATTCCAGTCCTCAAGGCGCACCAACAGGTCATGTTTTCAGGATTTCCATTATTTTGCACAGGTGATTTGATCAGTTTCACTGCCTCAGTAATTCCCACAGCCATTTCATCTGAGGGAAATCCTGAAAACATGACCTGTTGGGGCGCCTTGAGGACTGGAGTTGAGAAACACTGTTCTAGACTATTTACATTTAGTGCAGTGCGTCCTGCTCACAGTGTTCAGCTAGATCCGTTCCTGTTATATTCCTACTGACAGGCAGGCTTGTCTTGTTACAGTATTTTGAAGAAAATTACTGGTGTTCTTTTGATCCTATTAGTACCACAGTCAGGCAGCTAGACTATTTACATTTAGTGCAGTGCGTCCTGCTCACAGTGTTCAGCTAGATCCGTTCCTGTTATCTTCTTACTGACAGGCAGGCTTGTCTTGTTACAGTATTTTAAAGAAAATTACTGGTGTTCTTTTGATCCTATTAGTACCACAGTCAGGCAGCTAGACTATTTACAGTTAGTGCAGTGCGTCCTGCCCACAGTGTTCTGCTAAACCTACAAGTAAGTGGGGTGCGTCCTGCTCACAGTGTTCAGCTAAACCTACAAGTTAGTGGGGTGCGTCCACCTCACAGTGTTCAGCTAAACCTACAAGCTAGTGGGGTGCGTCCTGCTCACAGTGTTCAGCTAGATCCGTTTCTGTTATCTTCTTACTAACAGGCAGGCTTGTCTTGTTACAGTAAATACAGCTACCTGAAGAAAATTGCTGGTGTTCTTTTGATCCTATTAGTACCACAGTCAGGCAGCTAGACTATTTACAGTTAGTGCAGTGCGTCCTGCTCACAGTGTTCTGCTAAACCTACAAGTTAGTGGGGTGCGTCCTGCTCACAGTGTTCAGCTAAACCTACAAGTTAGTGGGGTGCGTCCACCTCACAGTGTTCAGCTAAACCTACAAGCTAGTGGGGTGCGTCCTGCTCACAGTGTTCAGCTAGATCCGTTTCTGTTATCTTCTTACTGACAGGCAGGCTTGTCTTGTTACAGTAAATACAGCTACCTGAAGAAAATTGCTGGTGTTCTTTTGATCCTATTAGTACCACAGTCAGGCAGCTAGACTATTTACAGTTAGTGCAGTGCGTCCTGCTCACAGTGTTCTGCTAAACCTACAAGTTAGTGGGGTGCGTCCTGCTCACAGTGTTCAGCTAAACCTACAAGTTAGTGGGGTGCGTCCACCTCACAGTGTTCAGCTAAACCTACAAGCTAGTGGGGTGCGTCCTGCTCACAGTGTTCAGCTAGATCTGTTTCTGTTATCTTCTTACTGACAGGCAGGCTTGTCTTGTTACAGTAAATACAGCTACCTGAAGAAAATTGCTGGTGTTCTTTTGATCCTATTAGTACCACAGTCAGGCAGCTAGACTATTTACAGTTAGTGCAGTGCGTCCTGCTCACAGTGTTCTGCTAAACCTACAAGTTAGTGGGGTGCGTCCTGCTCACAGTGTTCAGCTAAACCTACAAGTTAGTGGGGTGCGTCCACCTCACAGTGTTCAGCTAAACCTACAAGCTAGTGGGGTGCGTCCTGCTCACAGTGTTCAGCTAGATCCGTTCCTGTTATCTTCTTACTGACAGGCAGGCTTGTCTTGTTACAGTAAATACAGCTAACTGAAGAAAATTGCTGGTGTTCTTTTGATCCTATTAGTACCACAGTCAGGCAGCTAGACTATTTACAGTTAGTGCAGTGCGTCCTGCTCACAGTGTTCTGCTAAACCTACAAGTTAGTGGGGTGCGTCCTGCTCACAGTGTTCAGCTAAACCTACAAGTTAGTGGGGTGCGTCCACCTCACAGTGTTCAGCTAAACCTACAAGCTAGTGGGGTGCGTCCTGCTCACAGTGTTCAGCTAGATCCGTTCCTGTTATCTTCTTACTGACAGGCAGGCTTGTCTTGTTACAGTAAATACAGCTACCTGAAGAAAATTGCTGGTGTTCTTTTGATCCTATTAGTACCACAGTCAGGCAGCTAGACTATTTACAGTTAGTGCAGTGCGTCCTGCTCACAGTGTTCTGCTAAACCTACAAGTTAGTGGGGTGCGTTCTGCTCACAGTGTTCAGCTAAACCTACAAGTTAGTGGGGTGCGTCCACCTCACAGTGTTCAGCTAAACCTACAAGCTAGTGGGGTGCGTCCTGCTCACAGTGTTCAGCTAAACCTACAAGCTAGTGGGGTGCGTCCTGCTCACAGTGTTCAGCTAGATCCGTTCCTGTTATCTTCTTACTGACAGGCAGGCTTGTCTTGTTACAGTAAATACAGCTACCTGAAGAAAATTGCTGGTGTTCTTTTGATCCTATTAGTACCACAGTCAGGCAGCTAGACTATTTACAGTTAGTGCAGTGCGTCCTGCTCACAGTGTTCTGCTAAACCTACAAGTTAGTGGGGTGCGTCCTGCTCACAGTGTTCAGCTAAACCTACAAGTTAGTGGGGTGCGTCCACCTCACAGTGTTCAGCTAAACCTACAAGCTAGTGGGGTGCGTCCTGCTCACAGTGTTCAGCTAGATCCGTTCCTGTTATCTTCTTACTGACAGGCAGGCTTGTCTTGTTACAGTAAATACAGCTACCTGAAGAAAATTGCTGGTGTTCTTTTGATCCTATTAGTACCACAGTCAGGCAGCTAGACTATTTACAGTTAGTGCAGTGCGTCCTGCTCACAGTGTTCTGCTAAACCTACAAGTTAGTGGGGTGCGTCCTGCTCACAGTGTTCAGCTAAACCTACAAGTTAGTGGGGTGCGTCCACCTCACAGTGTTCAGCTAAACCTACAAGCTAGTGGGGTGCGTCCTGCTCACAGTGTTCAGCTAGATCCGTTCCTGTTATCTTCTTACTGACAGGCAGGCTTGTCTTGTTACAGTAAATACAGCTACCTGAAGAAAATTGCTGGTGTTCTTTTGATCCTATTAGTACCACAGTCAGGCAGCTAGACTATTTACAGTTAGTGCAGTGCGTCCTGCTCACAGTGTTCTGCTAAACCTACAAGTTAGTGGGGTGCATCCTGCTCACAGTGTTCAGCTAAACCTACAAGTTAGTGGGGTGCGTCCACCTCACAGTGTTCAGCTAAACCTACAAGCTAGTGGGGTGCGTCCTGCTCACAGTGTTCAGCTAAACCTACAAGCTAGTGGGGTGCGTCCTGCTCACAGTGTTCAGCTAGATCCGTTCCTGTTATCTTCTTACTGACAGGCAGGCTTGTCTTGTTACAGTATTTTAAAGAAAATTGCTGGTGTTCTTTTGATCCTATTAGTACCACAGTCAGGCAGCTAGACTATTTACAGTTAGTGCAGTGCGTCCTGCTCACAGTGTTCTGCTAAACCTACAAGTTAGTGGGGTGCGCCCTGCTCACAGTGTTCAGCTAAACCTACAAGTTAGTGGGGTGCGTCCACCTCACAGTGTTCAGCTAAAGCTACCTGTAGAAGGTTGGTGGTGTTCTCATACTACAGGCAGGCAGTTGATTTTGCTAGCTGCAGTATCAGTACATATATATATATATATATATATATATATATATATATATATATATATATCCCAGCTTAGTGCAGCTACAGGCCATTAGTATGTCTGGAAGGCCAAGAAGGAGAGGCAGACAGTCACAAGCCAATAAGAGAGGGCAAGCAGGCTCTGTGTCTAGTGCTGGTCGTGGAGACGGTGCATCCTCATCAGCACGTGGCCATGGGACACGCTTGGCCTCTTTTTCGGCAGCTGGCCATGTTGAGCCGAAACATGCGGAAGACGTCCTCATCCTCCTCATCCTCTCTCACCCATGCCTAGGGTACTTTGTCTGGCAAAGCAGCGGCCTCTTTCCTTGGCTCAATGTCATCAGTGACTCCTTCCCTAGCCCCACCATGTCCTCCTGAGGAGTCCCTCGAACTGTTTGACCACAGTGTTGGGTACATGCTCCAGGAGGATGCCCAGCGTTTGGAAGGCTCTGATGATGATACTGAGCTCGATGAAGGCAGTAACACGAGCACGGACAGAGGGGGTGCCCAAGAAGGACAGCAATCTGGCAGTCATGCTCCCCCTGCTGCAGCATACTGCCAGGTTTGCTCCAGTGATGAGGAGGGAGGGGATGATGAGGTCACTGACTCAACGTGGGTGCCTGATAGGAGAGAGGAGGAGGAGGAGGAGGAGGAGGAGGAGGAGGCGGCACATCACCAACGAGGCAGGATGCCCTCCAGGGGCCAGCCTAAGGGCAGCACATTGACTGCATCACACCCCAAAGCTCCACATGTGCAGGGCGCTGCAGTCTCTGCGCGTTATTCAAAAAGTTCTTTGGTGTGGGCCTTTTTTGAGACGAGTGCATCAGATCGCACCGCTGCTATTTGCAACATATGTCTCAAGCGTATCTCGCGTGGCCAAAACATCTCCCGCTTGGGTACCACATGCTTGACCAGACATATGTTGACCTGCCATGCAGTTCGTTGGCAAGCGTATCTAAAAGACCCACACCAAAGAACAAAGAGGACCTCTGCTTGCTCCTCATCAGCTGAGATTTCCAACCCCACTAGACCTTCAGTCCTCTCTGAGACCTGCACTGAGAGGAATGAAGGTGTAGAATTAGGTGTGTCACAGCCACGTACTTGTGGGCAATCTGATTTTGGTACACCGACGTCAGATTGTACCAGGCAAATTTCCCTGCCCCAGCTGCTGCACCGCCGAAAGAAGTTTGCTCCCAGCCATCCACATGCCCAACGGTTGAATGCTAGCTTGGCAAAATTGCTAGCACTTCAACTGCTGCCTTTTCAGTTGGTAGACTCTGCCCCCTTCCGTGAGTTTGTGGAATGTGCGGTTCCTCAGTGGCAGGTACCCAAACGCCACTTTTTCTCACGGAAGGCGATTCCGGCTCTCTACCAGCATGTGGAAGGCAATGTCCATGCCTCGCTGGACAGGGCGGTCAGCGGTAAGGTGCATATTACCGCTGACTCATGGTCCAGCAGGCATGGACAGGGACGTTACCTAAGTTTCACGGCGCATTGGGTGACTCTGCTGGCAGCTGGGAAGGATGCAGGACAAGGTGCAGTAGTGTTGGAGGTTGTTCCGCCACCACGCCTCCAAAATGCTAATGATTGTGACACACCTCTCTCCTCCACCCCCTCCTCTTCTTCTTCCTCCATGGCCTCTTCCTCGGAACCAGCGGTGCTCCGTAGTCGTTCAAGGGGCTACGCAAGTACGCAGGCCAAAAGATGCCATGCGGTGCTTGAGCTGGTGTGTTTGGGGGACAGGAGCCACACTGGGGCAGAGGTTCTGTCAGCTCTGCAGGGGCAGGTTCAGAGGTGGTTGACGCCACGCCAACTTAAGGCAGGAATGGTGGTTTGCGACAATGGCACCAACCTCCTCTCTGCCCTCCGACAGGGACAAATGACCCATGTGCCCTGTTTGGCTCACGTCCTTAACTTGGTGGTGCAGCGGTTCTTGGGCAGGTACCCGGGCTTACAGGATGTCCTGAGGCAGGCCAGGAAAGTCTGTGTGCATTTCCGCCGGTCATATAATGCCAGTGCTCGGCTGATGGACCTCCAAAAGGAGTTTAACCTGCCCAAGAACCGCCTAATCTGTGACATGCCCACCAGGTGGAACTCAACGTTGGCCATGCTGCAGCGGCTGCACACGCAGCAGAGGGCCATCAATGAGTACCTGTGCGACTATGGCACCAGGACAGGGTCAGGGGAGCTTGGTTTTTTTTCCCCACGCCAGTGGGCCATGATCAGGGATGCATGCACTGTCCTGTCACCATTTGAGGAGGCCACGAGGATGGTGAGCAGTGACAGTGCATGCATCAGTGACACTGTCCCCCTTGTCCACCTGTTGGAGCACACGCTGCGTGGAATAATGGACAGGGCACTTGAGGCAGAACAGAGGCAGGAAGAGGAGGACTTCCTTAGCTCTCAAGGCCCCCTTTATCCAGACAGTGTTCCTGCGTGCCCGCCGATCACACAGGAAGAGGACGAGGAGGAAGAGGAGGAGGAGGAGGAGGAAGATTGTGTCAGTATGGAGGTGGAGCCTGGCACTCAGCATCAGCAGCAGTCTTTAAGGGATCAGTCCCAAGAAACACATGGACTTGTACGTGGCTGGGAGGAGGTGGCTGCGGACCATGTCGTCTTTAGTGACCCAGAGGACTCCAGACAGAATGCCTCAGCAAACCTATGCTGCATGGCCTCCCTGATCCTGCAAAGCCTGCGTAAGGATCCTCGTATTCGTGGTATCAAGGAGAAGGACCAATACTGGCTGGCAACCCTCCTTGATCCACGTTACAAGGGTAAGGTTGCGGACCTTATCTTGCCATCGCAGAGGGAGCAGAGGATGAAACATCTTCGGGAGGCCTTGCAGAAAGGTCTGTGCAACGCGTTCCCAGAGACTGGGAGGTTACAAACTCCTGTTTCTGGACAACGTGTTGCTGAGGCTTCGGTCAGTCAAAGAAGGAGCGGTGGAGAAGGTGGCCGTCTGACCGATGCGTTCAGACAATTTTTTGGTCCGCAGCCCCAAGATATGATCGGTTCCAGCAACCATCGCCAGCGTCTGTTTTACATGGTGCAGGAATACCTAGGGGCAAGATCAGACTTGGACACCTTTCCCACCGAAAATCCTCTGGGTTACTGGGTCTTGAGGATGGATCACTGGCCAGAGCTTGCACAGTATGCAATTGAGCTACTGGCCTGTCCTGCATTCAGCGTTCTTTCGGAACGCACATTCAGTGCTGCTGGAGGCATGGTAACCGATCACAGGGTGCGTCTGTCCACTGACTCGGTCGATCGACTGACCTTCATAAAAATGAATGAGTCTTGGATCACCACCAGCTACCAAGCACCTGATGCTGATGTAACCGAATAATTTTTTTTGAAATCTCAGATCCCTTCAAAGACTGCCTATGCTGATGCTGAGTGACTATCCCTGAGTAATTATCCTCTTCCTCCTCAATCATCACGCTGATAGCTTGTAAGAACATTTTTGGTTCTGGGTGCCACCACCAGTGCCTAAGGCACAATTTTTCAGCCCCTGTTTAACAGGGGCGTGTAATTACCATTTTTGATGTAATACTTTGCAGCAGGGCTCGTTCCTGCATTCCAACTAGAGTGTCTGTGAGGGGTTGCAGTGTTGTGGCACCAGCACCAGTGCCTAAGGCCCAATTTTTCAGCCCTTGTTTAACAGGGGCGTGTAATTACAATTTTTGATGCAATACTTTGCAGCAGGGCTCGTTCCTGCATTCCAACTAGAGTGTCTGTGAGGGGTTGCAGTGTTGTGGCACCAGCACCAGTGCCTAAGGCCTAATTTTTCAGCTCCTGTTCAACAGGGGCATGTAATTACAATTCTTGATCTAATATTTCACAGCAGAGCCCTGTGAGGGCTTACAGTGTTGTGGCCACAGCAACACCTAAGGCCCAAATTTCTGCTGAGTATATAGGGCAGGACCCTACTTTCAAACAACTAACTTACAAACAACTCCTACTTGCAAACGGAAGGAGACAACAGGAAGTGAAATCTACCCCTAGGAAGGGAAATTCTCTCCTGTAAGAGTTAATATGGGAAAAACATTTCTCCTTTCCACTGATGCTTTCCAATCCATTGGGACAAAAAGTGAGGTGAAATCTTCTGAAGAGGAGGAAAGACAGCAAAACAAATGTCACAGGGGTGATAACCCTTTCCTATGTTTTCCAAAAAGCTTAAAAAAGATTTTTTGGCTGGAGCTAAACACGTTAAAAATGTACCCGTTCAAAATTACAAAGAGATTCTACTTTACAACAAACCTACAGCCTGTATACTGCTGTTCAGAGTATATAGGGCCTGGTGGCCCCACACCTTTCCTTATTTTAATTTGGGTGCGGGGTTCCCCTTAATATCTATACAAGACCCAAAGGGCCTGGTAATGGACTGGGGGGTACCCATGTCGTTTGTCTCACTGATTTTCATCCATATTGCCAGGACCCGACATTACATTAAACCCGCAAGCAGTTTTAAATGAGATTTTTTCCTTTAAAAATGACATTTGGTGCAGGGACTGTTCTAAACACGGGAAACACGCGTCACTTTACAGGCATACTATAGACACCCCTCAGGTACGATATTTAAAGGAATATTTCACTTTTTTTTTTTTTTACTTTAAGCATCATTAAAATCACTGCTCCCGAAAAAACGGCCGTTTTTAAAAGTTTTTTTTGCATTGATACATGTCCCCTGGGGTAGGACCCGGGTCCCCAAACCCTTTTTAGGACAATACCATGCAAATTAGCCTTTAAAATGAGCACTTTTGATTTCGAACGTTCGAGTCCCATAGACGTCAATGGGGTTCTAACGTTCGTGCGAACTTTCGGTGCGAACTTTCGGTCCGTTCGCAGGTTCTGGTGCGAACCGAACCGGGGGGTGTTCGGCTCATCCCTAATCCAAACCTAGCAGCCGATCTGAGAGGATGCTACACTTGTAGATCTTTTCTGCTGTTTGCCTGCCCTGATGATCACTTTTCTCTGCAAATAAATATGGAGAAATCAGAAACTGTATTTGTTGTGAGCACACATACACAGCAATGTAAAGTTAATGGTTTAGCTGTGATACTGTTTCCAGGAAACCAAATGAATTGTAAATATCACGCATGAAACCTATACAGAGCTAACATTTACTTAATCGTCGTTCCTTGTGTAGAGTGTGAAAACACCTTCCAAATGTCAAACCTGGTATACTACAGGGAGCGAGAAGACACACCATGCTAAATTAAAATGAATACTATTAAATTTTACAACTCTAGTAAAATTTGATGTGTAGCATATTTTTATGAAAAACGTCAATAGAGAAATGTAGTATTCATTTCATTTTTATTAGAAAGAAAATGTTGTTTCCATCAAAAAAAATGTCCAGTTCATTCTCTGTTGCAGTCCACTTCTTAACACTATAATCCTACCACCTAAAAGCTTTGGATGTGTATGGAAGAGTGCCTGGTACAAAAGTTCATCACATTTGAAAGACTTTTTAAACCATTTAATGGTTAAGAACATCACATAGGAAATCAGGTCTTCTGTGCATATTCTATGGATGGATCTCTCATATCCCCACGATTCTGGTATGAATGGACTCCACTTGCACTAGATGTCTCACTCAAATCGCGCACATACAGTGGGGGAAAATAATTATTTGATCCCCTGCAGATTTTGTAAGTTTGCCCACTTAAAAAGACATGAAGGGTCTATAAGTTTTATCATAGGTGTATTTTAAATGATAGAGACAGAATATCAACCAAAAATCCAGAACAAACACATGATACAAATGTTATAAATTGAGTTGAAGTTCAGTGACTAAAATAAGTATTTGATCCCTTCCAACCAACAATAATTCTGCCTTCCACAGACTGGTTACAGTATGTGCTCATGTAGTACATAGATTAGTTCTGTCTATTTAAGAAGATGCTCCCAACAACAACTCGTTATGTGTATAAAAGACACCTGTCCACAGAATATCTTTCTTCCATTCAAACCTCACTATCATGGGGAAGACCAAACAGCTGTCAAAGGATGTCAGGGACAAGATTGTAGACCTGCACAAGGCTGGAATGGACTACAAGACCATCAGCAAGAAGCTTGGTGAGAAGGAGACAACTGTTGGAGTGATTATTCGAAAATTGAAGAAATACATAATAGCCACCAATCGTCCTCAGTCTGGAGCTCCATGCAAGATTTCTCATTGGGGAAGGATTATCATGAGAAAAGTGAGGAATCAGCCCAGAACTACACAGGAGGAGCTTGTGAATGATCTCTAGGCAGTTGGGATAACAATCACCAAATAAACCGTTGGTAACATAAAATACGCTGCCATGGCTTGAAATCCTGCAGCACCTACACTGTCCCGCTCCTCAAGAAGGCACATGTGCAGGCCCGTCTGAAGTTTGCCAATGTGTCAATCTAAATGATTCAGAGAAGGATTTTGTTCAGATGAGACCAAAATTGAGTTCTTTGGCATTAACTCGACTCCCCATGTTTGGAGGAAGAAAAATGCTGACTATGACCCTAAGAATACCATCCCTACAGTCAAGCATGGAGGTGGAAACATTATGCTTTGGGTCTGTTTCTCTGCTAAAGGTACAGGTCAATTTTGCCGCATTAAGGGGCCAATGGACGGGGCCATGTATTGTAAAATCTTGGAAAAGAACCTTCTTCCCTTAGCCAGAACATTGAAGATGGGCTGTGGATAGGTCTTCCAGCATGTCAATGACCCAAAACATACCACCAAGGCAACAAAGGAATGGCTCAAGAAAAAGCACATTAAGGTTATGGAGTGGCCTAACCAGTCTCCAGACCTTAATCCTATAGAAAATGTATGGAGGGAGCTGAAACTTCGAGTTGCCAAGCAACAGCCAAGAAACCTTAAGGATTTAGAGACGATCTGTAAAGAGTGGACCAAAATCCCTCCTGAGATGTGCACCTCTGTGCTTGCCAAAAAGGGTTTCTCCACCAAGTACTAAGCCATGTTTTGCTTGAGGATCAAATACTTATTTTAGTCACTGAACTGCAACTCAATTTATAACATTTGTATCATGTGTTTTTTCTGGATTTTTGGTTGATATTCTGTCTCTATCATTTAAAATACACCTATGATAAAAATTATATACCCTTAATTTCTTTGTACGTGGGCAAACTTACAAAGTCTGCAGGGGATCAAATATTTATTTTCCCCACTGTATGTGAAAACACACCAAGCAATCGCACAAAGTGTAAAAGCATCATAAACAAATTTATTAAAATGTACAGAACACTTACAGTAAATAGATGTACTGTATACAGCGCTGTTAAGATACAATCCAAAATGGCATACAATGACCTAGGCAGGAGCTGGACTGACACGTTTTGTCAAAAATGATATCCTCTTAAAAGGATCATCCATAAAAAATGCACAGAAGACCTGGTTCTCTATGTGATGTTTACTTATCCCTGCCCTTGCGACTCATTACTCTATGGTATTTGGGTCCACACTCTCTGGTAAGCATACCCATACTATCTATGGTGTTGGATATTGTCACACCGGTGGTTGTCACTATTTATGGATCATCATTTTAATCACTTATGAGAACGTTATTTTTGCATGGGTACACTGTTGGTGGCCCCCTGTGGAAACTTTATTTTTATTTTTGAACACTAAGTCTTTGTGGCTTAAAATCCACTATTTTTTTTTTTTTTATGTATGCATTTATGGAATCATAGTTTACTATATGGACTATTTAGCGCAGCACTTTTATGCTTGATCTAACACATAGTATTTGTCAATTATGGTGCTAGCAGCTCTGTACAAGTTTACTAGAATGATAATTCTTTTTATTTTTATCATAAAACAATAATATGATGCTTCTTCTATTAATAGCTTGTTAATATTGGACAAAAAAATCCATAATTATATTAATATGGGTTATATAGTCTTATGTTTCTTGACGAGTTCCATCACCACCCTGCTGCATCTCCTACGAGGAGGACATGTGGATGGTGATGAGGCATGTCAAGGCAAGGCCTGGAAGTACCTGCTGAATTACACTAACTGGTGATGCTGAGGTCTCTATCCTAAATGGGGCAGGTATCTGGATGTCAATAAGTGCTTTTAAGGTGATGCACTGCTGGTTTTAGTGTACTATTATGATGTTGAGCCCTTATTCCCTTTGAGCGAAGGAGTCAGTGGTGGTACGTGGATTGCTGTTGTCCGTATCAGTGTAAGAGGAGGAGGTGTCCAGATGGTAATCCTAGGAGCATCCTTATAAGGTGGATGAGACCCCTTACAATAGAAAGCGCATGGTGACCTTTTTATACACAGTAGGCCAATATACCGAAGATACTGAGGTGATCACAGAGTGTTAATGGTGGTGGTACTTACTGGCAGTTACGCATTAAGAGGAGTGGGAAGACATGATATAAAGCCTTGGCAGATCCCAAGGAGTTGTTGCATATTTTGTTGTACAAGTGCAGCATGTTGGGAGGGGTGGAACTTACTCACTGATTTAACAGAAGAAACATAAGAATGTATAACACATATTAGTATATAGTATATTCAGGGTGTTTATTTATGTATTTTTTTGTTCAATATAATCATCACTGTATCCATTGGTACTGATTGCATCTATCAGATTGAGAAGCATTAAAAGAAGAAACATTATATTATTGTTTTTATATTCTTTTTATTGTTGTTTTATTGTATTTTTTTCACAGATTGATGCATATTAAGTTGTATTTTAGTTTTAAGTTGTGCAGCACTATTTGATACATTGCATATTGGTGGATGTGGGAAACACAATACAATGTGAGCAGCAACACTAGTTAATTGAATAAATAGGATTGCACCATTGATGTCATTATATCAAGCACTAATTGGGTTGTGCAGAGAATAGTTTATTTTTCTTTTTACTTTGCTGTAAAGCGGGAAGGTCATTCTAGAGATATCTGTACTGCTGAATGGTAACATGGACATTTCCCAATGGCTGTCCAGCAGCAGTGTCCTTATGGATCCTGAACACTCCAGCAGAAGCATGATGATACCACAAAGAGAGATGGCAATAAGCCTGGTCATTGCGGGCCTGAACTGCAGTGACGGATCACTGGTCCCACTTACAGAAGAGGCACCAGTGGGGGACATATAACAGCAGAATCGAGTAAGAAAAAAATTAGTTTTGGAGGGTTTTTTGGATGAATGTGACGGAGAGATGGATGGGGGGTTGCCAGGAGTTGAGTTTCAATATTCCAATTTACATCAATCTAATTCTGCAGGCCTACTTATGTAAATTTAGATATATCCTTTTATTTAGCTTTACTTATCCTATTTGTGTTAGAATCCTCGGCTTGTGGCAAGAGTCCCCTTCAGGGAATGTGCAGATTATCCTCCAGATTCACTGAGTGAAGTCAAGCAAAAATGCACCTTAATTGGATGTAAGGGACCAATGGCTCCAGCACACCTGTAAGCAGCCACTAATCCTCTGTTTGTGTGATCAGCTCACCGAACAGCATCTTTCTCCTTTGCTTAAGTGTGTCCACACCATCTGCTGGCTTAAACAGGGAACTGCACTTGTGCACTAGAAATGGAGAAAGGTAGGTGTTCACAGACAAAAAGCTTACATACAATATATATTGTATATAACAGGGGGTGCGTAAGTGGTGTGACCACATACTTAACACTCAAAAAGACCTCTTGTTATATGTAAGTTATTTGTATCTCCCCTCCAACTGTGTCTGTCTGCCCCATATGCACATTAAAGTATGCAAGTAATTATTTGTCATTTTATGCAGTAATATAGGAACTAGCAAGAGAGAGATCACTTTGACACAGTTGGCCAGCTTGGAAATATCCTGCAATATATGCAGTCTAAGAATCCCTATTTTTATTCAAAAGTTTGTTAGAAATATGTAAAGGTGTATAAGAGAGGGTTAATTCCAGTGGCGGCTGGTGAAGTTTTAGGATGGGGGGGCGCCAGACCCCGCCCTTGCTTTTTGACCCCTCCCACTTCGTGAAAATGGGCGTGGTTTTCGCAAAATAGTGGGCGTGACTCTAAGGTGGTGTGGTTAACGTCTGAGATGAACGAGGGATGAAGGGAGAGGGAGGGAGAGAGGGAGGGACAGCAGCCCCAGATCCTACACAACAATAGAAATATGTGTATTCTAGAAAGTTTAACAATCAGCAGATAAAGATATTCCAAACACCTGGTGTTAGCACTTCAATCATCCCCGCACCATGGTTGTTGTGGTGTCAGGATGATTGAAGAAAATTATTCCTATTATTACATTGTAATATGAAATGAAATCATTCAACTCACCATAATGCAGAATCAGTGGGAGCCCTGAGCATGTCACTAGCCACGTCGCCTGCCACCAGATGCCATCAGGTGTCCCCAGTGGAGTCCGTCCTTACATCAGGTGCCCCCAGTGGAGTCCCTCCTTACATGCAGCCTATGTCACATCAAATGCAGCCTGTGTCACATAAAATGCAGCCTGTGTCCCACAAAATATAGCCAGCCTGTGTCACATCAAATGCAGCCAGCCTGTGTCACATGAAATGCAGCCAGCCCGTGTCCCTGTGTCCAGCCTGTGTCACATGAAATGCAGCCAGCCTGTGTCACATGAAATGCAGCCAGCCTGTGTCCCTGTGTCCAGCCTGTGTCACATGAAATGCAGCCAGCCTGTGTCAAATGAAATGCAGCCAGCCTGTGTCCCTGTGTCCAGCCTGTGTCACATGAAATGCAGCCAGCCTGTGTCACATGAAATGCAGCCAGCCTGTGTCCCTGTGACTAGCCTGTGTCACATGAAATGCAGCCAGCCTGTGTCCAGCCTGTGTCACATGAAATGCAGCCAGCCTGTGTCACATGAAATGCAGCCAGCCTGTGTCCCTGTGTCCAGCCTGTGTCACATGAATTGCAGCCAGCCTGTATCCCTGTCTCCAGCCTGTGTCCCATGAAATGCAGCCAGCTTGTGTCCCTGTGTCCAGCCTGTGTCCCAGAAAATGCAGCCAGTCTGTGTCCCTGTGTCCAGCCTGTGTCCAATGAAATGCAGCCAGCCTGTATCCAGCCTGTGTCACATGAAATGCAGCCAGCCTGCGTCTAGCCTGTGCCATGTCACATGAAATGCAGCCAGCCTGTGTCCAGCCTGTGTCACATGAAATGCAGCCAGCCTGTGTCACATGAAATGCAGCCAGCCTGTGCCCCTGTGTCCAGCCTGTGTCACATGAAATGCAGCCAGCCTGTGTCACATAAAATGCAGCCAGCCTGTGTCACATGAGATGCAGCCAGCCCGTGTCACATCAAATGCAGCCAGCCTGTGTCCCTGTGTCCAGCCTGTGTCACATGAAATGCAGCCAGCCTGTGTCCAGCCTGTGTCACATGAAATGCAGCCAGCCTGTGTCCCTGTGTCCAGCCTGTGTCACATGAAATGCAGCCAGCCTGTGTCCATTCTGTGTCCCATGAAATGCAGCCAGCCTGTGTCCCTGTGTCCAGCCTGTGTCACATGAATTGCAGCCAGCCTGTATCCTTGTCTCCAGCCTGTGTCCCATGAAATGCAGCCAGCTTGTGTCCCTGTGTCCAGCCTGTGTCCCAGCAAATGCAGCCAGTCTGTGTCCCTGTGTCCAGCCTGTGTCCAGCCTGTGTCACATGAAATGCAGCCAGCCTGTATCCAGCCTGTGTCACATGAAATGCAGCCAGCCTGCGTCTAGCCTGTGCCATGTCACATGAAATGCAGCCAGCCTGTGTCCAGCCTGTGTCACATGAAATGCAGCCAGCCTGTGTCCAGCCTGTGTCACATGAAATGCACCCAGCCTGCGTTCCTGTGTCCAGCCTGTGTCACATGAAATGCACCCAGCCTGTGTCCCTGTGTCCAGCCTGTGTCACATGAAATGCAGCCAGCCTGTGTCCAGCCTGTGTCACATGAAATGTAGCCAACCTGTGTCCCTGTGTCCAGCCTGTGTCACATGAAATGCACCCAGCCTGCGTTCCTGTGTCCAGCCTGTGTCACATGAAATGCACCCAGCCTGTGTCCCTGTGTCCAGCCTGTGTCCCATGAAATGCAGCCAGCCTGTGTCCCTGTGTCCAGCCTGTGTCACATGAAATGCAGCCAGCCTGTGTCCCTGTCTCCAGCCTGTGTCCCATGAAATGCAGCCAGCTTGTGTCCCTGTGTCCAGCCTGTGTCCCAGCAAATGCAGCCAGTCTGTGTCCCTGTGTCCAGCCTGTGTACAGCCTGTGTCACATGAAATGCAGCCAGCCTGTATCCAGCCTGTGTCACATGAAATGCAGCCAGCCTGCGTCCAGCCTGTGCCATGTCACATGAAATGCAGCCAGCCTGTGTCACATGAAATGCAGCCAGCCTGTGTCACATGAAATGCAGCCAGCCTGTGTCCCTGTGCCCAGCCTGTGTCACATGAAATGCAGCCAGCCTGTGTCCAGCCTGTGTCACATGAAATGTAGCCAGCCTGTGTCCCTGTGTCCAGCCTGTGTCACATGAAATGCACCCAGCCTGCGTCCCTGTGTCCAGCCTGTGTCACATGAAATGCACCCAGCCTGTGTCCCTGTGTCCAGCCTGTGTCCCATGAAATGCAGCCAGCCTGTGTCCCTGTGTCCAGCTTGTGTCCCACCAAATGCAGCCAGCCTGTGTCCCTGTGTCCAGCCTGTGTCACATGAAATGCACCCAGCCTGTGTCCAGCCTGTGTCACATGAAATGCAGCCAGCCTGTGTCACATGAAATGCAACCAGCCTGTGTTCAATGAAATGCAGCCAGCCTGTGTCCAGCCTGTGTCACATGAAATGCAGCCAGCTTGTGTCCAGCCTGTGTCACATGAAATGCAGCCAGCCTGTGTCCCTGTGTCCAGCCCTTGTCCAGCCTGTGTCCCATGAAATGCAGCCAGCCTGTGTCCCTGTGTCCAGCCTGTGTCCCATGAAATGCAGCCAGCCTGTGTCCCTGTGTCCAGCCTGTGTACTTACCTTGCTGTGGTGTCTTCTCCTGCGATGTCTCCTTCCACTGGCAGCGGCGATTCCGCTCCTCATACGTCCTGTTTCCTCTCTCCCGGGCTCAATGGGAGAGAGAAAACAGGAAGTGACATCAAACTCAGATGTCAATCAAACCGCCCGGCCGTAGTAATAGATACTGCAAGCGCCGGGTGAAAGCTACTCGGCGCTTCGGAAAGCGCTGCAAGGTGGGATAAAACCCCACAAATAAAGCGCCGCGTTTGCAATCACGTGATTGCATAGATGTGGCGCTTCCCATAATTGCACTGTGTCCGGCGTCGCACTGTGTCCGGCTTCCGAACACAGTGCACTTAAGGACCTTTTTTTTAGTATTTTTTTTTCTTAAAGAGCCATTTTTAATTTTTTTTTTTTGATTTTTTTTTTGTGACTGCCAGGAGGGGGAGGGGGGGCGGTGCCCATGCGCCCCCTCTATTGTCACTGGTTAATTCAGAATCTTCAGTGTTAAACATTTGATCACACTCATTTAGCACCTTTTGTGTTTTAACTATATACTGTATGTAGCACCGTCCTAGGTAGGTGCTAGAATTTAGATAGGTAAATTTAGTAGCCGCACTGTGGCTGTAATTGATTTGATAGGCAAAAGCATATTCTGCTCAACGTATCAGTGAAGCTGAAATCTGCTAGTTAGGTCTGCTCAGTGTGTTCAGCTGCTGCCAATTTGGCCTATAGCTTCCCCTGTATTCATCAAACTGGAGAAGTTTCTGGATGATAGGTGTGAAGCTATGCAGATGTCTGCATGAATATTGAAACAACCTTGGCCTTTCCCAGAGAAGGTGGCTCTGATGGCATGCTGCATAACTACATATTCAGTGAGCACACTGAGCACTGGGTCTTTTCCCAGAGTGGATTAGTGCAGCTTGGGGGCACATTGCCCTCCCAGGTGGAAACTTCTTTTGGTGATACCTCAGGTGGGTGACCTGAGGAGGCTGTAATTCTGAGACCCAGGAGCTAAAGGGAGCTGACTGAAGGGAGCTGTCCACTGGAGATCTATTTGGTATCACAGGAAGGTTTCGCTTGGAAGTTGGATAGAGGCTACCAGCTGTCTTTGGGCCTTGTGAGTACAGACACTTTAGAGATCTTGGGGACCTTCGTGCTTTAGCTACCCCTCTGGTACTACATAGTTGACCATGGGTCTATTTAAAGGGGACACCGGCTGATGTCCTGAAGAGCTTTGTCCATCTAAACCCCTTGTTAAAGGGACTCTGCTCTTGAGGCTCTAACTACTACTACTAAGCTGAAGTCTATTGTTTGTTTCAAGCCTGGACTTCTAACAGAGCTTATCCTGAAGAATGAAAGTAGAAGTGAAATATCTGAGCTCAGGTGAATCTATGTATATATTAGCTGCTGACACTATGCCTAGATGCTCGGCACAACAGATATAGGTATATAACAAGTGCAGCACTCACAAACTCAAAACCAAAACAATATACTCTGGTTTCTCTTGAGATCGAACAAATCTTTTGCCTTTTACTAAAGATTTCAGTGGAGAGGATCAACCATGAGTTTCAATGGTTTTATCTATGTTATTTTAACAAATTTTGTAATAAATAATTTTTTATATAATTTTGGTTGCTGCGTCTCTTTCTGATAATGCTAAAGTCCGTAAAATTGCTCCTTTTTTTCAAAACAATAAAACTAAATAGTAATGAAAAATAATCTTATGAATCACCAAGAGCTTACCCCCAATATCTCCCATCCAATTACTAATCAGGTCCAACCCTGTTTAGCTTCTAAGATCAGGTGAGCTTAGGCACATTCAGGGTGGTGTGGTCATATGCCTTTCCCCTAATGTCTATTGTTAACAGCAATATGTGTAATCAAAATGTTTTACATAATCTGTGATATTGTGGAAATAAACAACATCAACAAAGTGCCTAAATCCAGGAATTAATAAAGAGGCATATACAGCAGAAAATACACTAGGACAGAATAAAAAGAGTCCCACAAGCTGTGATGGGAAAAAAGAATGACCTCCTCTCCAGCCTCCGCACATCCACAGGAGGCACCAGGAATTTTGCTGTCTGCTGTCACCATATACATCCACAACTTGCAGGGAACTGCAGCACCACTTTAATTAGCTCAGCAGGACCAATATACATATGATAAAAGACACACTCAACATAGCGTAAAACCACCGATAAAAAGGAAATTTTAAATTTTAGGCACTTAAAAACGTCCAGAAGTAACACAGCATATCACATGGTACAGCAACATGGAATTCCAGCATCAAATATGGCCGCCGTTCCTTTGCACATGCTCAGTAGCGTGTATCCTGGTCCGTTTGGATGGGAGACATTGGGGGGTAAGATCTTGGTTATTCATATGATTATTTTTCATTACTATTTATTTTTATCCTGAAAAATACCTACAGTAAGTCTTCAGTTGTACATAGTTCTTGTTTTTGGAGTATCCCACCATTATCCTCAACCCTATCCAAGTTCTCCAAAACAAAAACCACAAAAACAACATCCCCCAGACTGGTTATTGAAGAGTGTGAATGAGCCTGTGTGTCTGACTGCGGAGCAAAACCTGTGGGAAAGACCCGGACAGTAATCCTGCGGCTCCTATGAGAGTAGTACTACATGTATATATGTATATTGTTTTTTAATTTAAGCACAGACATATGTCCCTTTCTATTGCATAGTGCAAGTCATTGACCGGACCTGAGTATGTAGCTCTCCTCTGTGAATGTGTGTTCCATATCGGCATTGTATGCCCCCGGAAGTATGCTATAAGCAATAAGGTATTTTGCATAGTAGCATAGGGACTGGCCAGAGAGGGATCACTTTGATGCAGTTGGCCAGCTTGAACATCAAGCTGTAGGCAGCTACCTACAAAGGGAATGTACCATGTTAGTACATTAGCTAGTCTGCCCAGGTTAGGGCAAGGTTAATGCTAGTTCTCCATCCAATTCCCGCTCTTTCTGGGGTCTGCCTCTCTCCTTGTCCTGTTATAAAATGGGGGAGGGTTTGGGGTCTGCATGGGAAGAGTACAGAGACAAGCCATAAAGATGTTATCTCCAGCTGCTTGGTACAGAAAGGACAGCGTTAGGTGAGAGCATGTATGAGCTCTGCGCTAGGTGCTCAGCTGGAAACTGTTCTGCTACTGGAGTGAGGTAACAGAGGTACGCTGGACTGGTGGAGTGGGTGCAGGCTCAGCCCATCCCTCCTAATGCAAAGATATAAGTTACTGTGTATAATGACATAGGACAAGTCACAGGAGCTGTGTACTTTAATTCCTGCACAGAGTGTAGGCTCATCTCTAAGTCGAGGAACTGCCTCAATGTTAGATTCTTCACATGACCACAGTCTCCGCCTGGTCCTGGGCATTGATGAGCACGCTCCACGCAAAAAGGTACCCCTGCATGCAGGGCAAGTGACCCCCATCCACACTGCCTGGTGTAGCCCAAGAACCCCATGGGCTTACAGCTTGGAGTTGGCAAGGATGCGCCTGCTCTGCACTGTCCACAAATCACTGTTTTTATGCAAACATTTTCTAGAAATTTGCAAGTGTATAACAGTGTTAATTCTGTTTTTAACTGCACTCCAGTATGCCTGTGATATTACCAAGCAGTACAAATTTAGCTCAGCGGATTGTGTACTTCAACTTTCTGCCTGATACAAACCTGCCTGAATGTTACCTGTCTCAGCTTCTTCCAGTTTATGGACTATCCTGTTTCCTGAAAATGTCATACTCTGTATCAGTAGCTGTCAGTGAGTCATCCTAAAGGTAGCAATGTACTGTAGACATTGCTTAGACCAACCCTTTTCAGCCAGGGTGCCCAGGCACCCTGGGGTGCCTTGAGGTTTCTTCAGGGATGCCTTGGCAAAATGCCTAAAAATTGCATAGAAGCAGGCGGGTGAATGAAGCCTTCCTTATAGTTACACAAAGCCACAGGTTTTCATTGTGTACCATTATGACCTTCTATCTGCCGACCTCCTAACCAATGACATCATCAGTTGATAAGGAGGATGTTAGTCGTCTGCATAGCATCATTGTTTCACCCTCCCTTGCCTCTCTTCATCAGCTTTGGGGTCACGTTAGCTGATTGATGGAGAGAAACTGAGGGAGAAGAGAAACATTGGAATACTAGTCAGTACCAGTTTGCAAGTGCATTTGCTTTGGAAGAATAAATCACCTCTGTTGAGTGTCCTAAGTGTGGATGTTGCTGCATTATGTAAAACTATTAGAATAGTTTTTTACATTTTAGAATGGGGTGCCTCAAGACTGTCCATAATTTTAATAAAATAAAGGGTGCCTCAAGACTTCATAATTTTGGAGGGTGCCTTCAGATTGTCCATAATTTTAAAGGGTGCCTTGACTGAAAAAAGGATGAGAAACACTGATTTAGACTGTTCCTGGAGCATGACACTGGAGCTCCATACAAAGCCACTGTAATGGACTGGTCACACTCATATTAATATTCACGAATATTTCTATCTATCTAGGTAAAGTGGTCTTTATTCATTTATAAATAGGTTAATATAGAGTAGCAGACAAATTCATGACACTGTCTTACCTTTATCAATTCAAACTATTTTATTTAATTTTAGCTTTCTGTAGTGGCATATTGTCAAGTGTATAAACTTTAAAATAATGGAATGAGCTTTAAATCCTTTTGAGTCATGGATTTGCTAAATATAAACTATGCATTTTTGAGAAAAAAAACTGAGGTATTGTCATTATAGCATTCTGACTATGATGCCTGCTTGGCTTGCTCTAGCATCTCCTTCCAAGTTGTATCCACCTCGATCAGGCATTTCTGAAAAGCTTCATTGAGTCTCTTCATTTGTTCATTCAGAGCAGGATTGCTGCGTGTAGTCACCAGGTCATAAGCCATCCATGTAGCGTCAACTAATAGTAAGCACAAGACGCACATTGGTTTATGCAGTGCTATTTACGTAAAGTACGTTTTTGGTTAATGCAATTTTACAATATGCAAACATAGAGTTCTTCTTTTATCAATGAAAAGGATAGTTTTTGTTGAGAAAAAACATTCCCCTCTGGGTGATCTCTGTATATTGCAGGGATTTTAACAAACTTTGTTGCAGATTCTTTGCTATTCTGAAGAAATGGCTGTTTGTTTGTCTATGTCCATGTGTAGAGTGAATCTGTATGGGAGTGGTTTTATAATTATCAATCAGGTGTTGTACCTGTAGGGCTTTAATGAGGAAAGTTGCAGGATCTGCATCCCTTTGAACACGAGTTTCTTTTGGGAGTATCTCTCCAAAAATAATCAACACCGTTTAGAAAAAGGGAGAGAGAGTTGGCAGCATTTCCACCTGTTTTAACAACAATGCCAGAGATTCAGAGAAGGCATAGTTCAACTTTACCAAAAAACTGCCAATGCAGATAAGGGACGTGGATGAAAACAAGCTGAGCAGCTTTGACTAAAACCGCTATAGGTATAGGTCATTTACGTACCTCATGAAGCCTGACTGGAAAACTCCCAGGACATTGCTAAGAGAGGCCCAGCTTCACTCCTCACCTTCACCATCACATTAATGAGCTCTTTCTCTGATTCAAACCCCCTTACATGCACTTTCTTTTCCCTGATACAGTAGTGAGCATATAGTAATAGTACAGCATATACACCTGGCAAACATTCTGCATTCCATGGTCCGGAACCATACAGACGGAATCCATACAGACGGAAGCGACGCCAGAAAGCTCTGGCGAGGCTTGCTGGCGTCACTTCCATCTGTGGGGTTCCAGACTGTGGAACGCAGATTGTTTGCTGGATGTATATGCGCATAAAGCTTGTGTAATGGGAGCATTTTTATATTGTGAGTAGCTATTTGTATATTTTTAATTATATTGTAATTTGGCCTGAATTCTTTCATAATATGTACATAATAAACTGGATAATGACATTTAGACCCCTTTCATACTGAGGCGCTTTACAGGCGCTATAGCGCTTAAAATAGCGCCTACAAAGCTCCTGTAAAGCACCTGTAAAGCGCCTCTCCTCTCACTCCAGTGTGAAAGCCTGAGTGCTTTCACACTGGAGCGTTGCGCTGCAAGCAGCATCTTTGAGGCACTGTAGGAGGGGTGTATACACCCCTCCTACAGCGCCCCTGCCCATTGAAATCAATGAGCAGCGCCGCTTTGCCGGAGCTTTTAACCCTTTTTTCGTCCGTTAGCGGGGCTTTACCGCTGACACCCGGGTGCTGGCAGTGTGAAAGTGCCCTTTATAGGTAAAGTTGATCCAGGGAAAATCGATTGCCTCACGAAGGATCAGGAAGGAATTTTTCCCCCTGCTGTAGCAAATTGGAGTATGCTTTGCTGTTTTTTTTTTTTTGCCTTCCTCTGGATCAACTGTGGGTATAGGTTTGTGTATATGGGATTGTAATTTTTTTTTTTTTAGTTGAACTCGATGGACGTGTGTCTTTTTTAAACCTGACTTACTATATGTAACTATGTAATAAATGGAATCACGCTATGGGATGTTGCCTGATTTATATTTCCCTGTACATGTATGTATGGCGTACTAATGATTATAGAGGGAACTTTGCCCATCCAAATTAGAACAACAGGGACAGTTAAAGGAGAAGCTGTTTGGTCTTATGCAAAGTTGATTTTACATTGCTCTGGCGAGTGTGGAAACAAAGGAGGGGAGCACTGAGTGTTGCATTTGAAGCACTGGATTTATGAATTTTGCAGCACTAAGCGCCTTTTTTTGAAGCATATGAACTTTATATATTTATTTTGTTTATTTGAACATATTCACAAGCATGCACTTCTTGTGTTTTTTATGTATCATATCTCATTATGTGATCTTTTTTCTATAGGAATTTATGTGTGCAGTTTACATATTTGGAGTGAGGTCACTGAGCACTTTATTTTTATTTTATGAGTCCATTTGAGCACTTTATTTAGGAGTAGTGCCGCACACCCTTATAATAATAGTTTGTTGGAAACTCTCTGGTGTGTGATATCCTTCCCTCTTTTAAATGAGAAGAGAATAATAACTAATGATACAGGTACCACTGGACAAATTGTAAAGTAGATTGTGGTGGACCACAACACTTTCTTCAGAGAGTAGATCACAGCTGGTCCATTGTTTTCTGGGAAATATTTGTTCATCTATGAGCAATAGAGGTGGTGAAGTAACAGATGCAAAGGTGCCACCTTCCAAAGTGCAAGGTGGAGTGCGGTTTGTGCTTTACTTTTCAGGACAAGAAAAACGTCCCTCTACTCAAGTGGACTATAGTTCTAAGTCAGTGAGCATTCTTTGGCAATATCTGGGCCATTATTAAATCTTTATGCAATATTACAAGTATCTGATGAAAATAATAATACACTGCTCTACAATTACTTTCAAGGATTCATTTCTGTGTTAAGTAATGGCATTCAATGATCATCTTTCAAGCATGGACATACTCAGCTTATATATTTTACCTGATACCTTCTCCATTTGCTCTAACAACTGTTCCAGATCCTTATTCAGATCTTGCAGTATCTTTAGCACATCTTCACTGCTTGGCTTATCAGATTCTGGATCAGCCATCTAGTAGAAGGACATATTTAAATATCACGCATTTGATTTACTAAAGAATGGAATGAAGCAGCTTCATGGGATCTTGTTTAATGCATTATCATTTTCATTAAACATTTTCAAACACAAATACAGTATATGTGAAAATAGGTCATACTGCCTATACTTCAGGAGGGGGGTTGCAATAATGTACAAGTATGCACAACAAATTGCTCATTATGGCAAACAGATCTCTGTGATGGCCTATCTCCAGTGCTGACTGTTCACTGCTTTCTCTGCCACTCCATCTGCCATTGCCATTCTATCCACCACTTCTTGCTGGTTGAGCATCCTCCTTCTCTAGTCATTGGGTGGCCACTGCTGTTGTACCTCCTGCACCTCGTCCCAGCACCAGGCATCATTCTCTTCTCTCAGTCTACACTGCCCTCTGCTTGCACCTCTGAACAGCTTTTTCATTTAGATTCACTGTTGTGCCATGCTTACATGTACTTTTTATGTGCTGTATTGAACTATGTCAGGTTAATATGGTTCAGTAGCATGTTGACATTTATTGACGGCTTTGGGCCACTATAAATTTGTTTACTATGTGATTTTGGTTTCTTCCTCTGCCCTCCTCTCCTTTTTAGTGTTAGTTCAGTCCTAACTAGACCCTCCCCTTTTCTTCCATGTTCCCTTAGTCAGTGATAGCACTTTGCAGAGGGAGGTCCTAAAGAAGGCATTGTCTTTTTACACTTCAAAAGACTGGAAAAACATCCTCTGTACTACAATTATCGGAAGTAAATTGTGGTGGATTCAACATCTGTATCTTATTGGAGAGTTCAGATGCCTGTGGATGGTGCCAGGCCAGCAAGTGACTATACTGTCCAGACAGACTGGACTGGGTTTAAGGCGGTATGTCAATACATAAAGTGGCATTTGAAACTGAACACTTGCTGTGTTACTGGGTGCCTTTACCAGTCAAATATGTCAGTTTCTATGGACAGTAGAATGGTAAGGCATAACCATGGCGTTATGGAACATCAAGTCTTAGAACATAAAACCAATTCAGAAATTGGCACAAAATAAACTTTTCTTGATGATGAAGGTATTTTATAAAAACTTAAATAAAGTACAGATCCATGTTATAGCTTATTTACACTTTTAACGTCTAATTTAAGAAACCCCGATTATATGTTTGTTATAAGTTCACATTTTTAATAGCATACTTAAAGGCTTGCTAAAGGCTATTTTTTTTTTTTTTATATAGCAAACATGTTATACTTACCTGCTTTGTGCAATGGTTTTGCATGGATCAATCTCGATCCTCCTCTTCTCAGGTCCCCTGCCGGCACTCTGGGCTCCCCCCCCACCACCACCACCACGAGTTCCCCCAAAGCAAACGGCATGCTAGTTCATGAGCTGAGCGGACTTTACGGCAGACTTTGCCCGCTGACTTTTCGACAGACTTTATGACGGACTTTCCGAATGAACGGACTTGCCTACACACGATCAACCAAAGTCTGACGGATTTGTACGTGATGACGTACGACCGGACGAAAATAAGGAAGTTCATAGCCAGTAGCCAATAGCTGCCCTAGCGTCAGTTTTTGTCCGTCGGACTAGCATACAGACAAGCGGACTTTTCAACCGGACTCGAGTCTGTCGGAAAGATTTGAAACATGTTTCATTTCTAGGTCCGTCGAACTTTTGGGGAAAAAAAGTTCGCTGGAAATCACAAACAAGCGAATTGTTCGACGGACTCCGGTCCGCCGGACCAAGTATGCCGTAAAGTCCGGTCGTGTATACGCGGCGTTAGACACTCAGAACAGGGCTCAGCCTGCCCCCGCTTCCTCTTCTATGACTGTGATTGACAGCAGCAGGAGCCAACGACTTCCGTTGCTGTCTCTGAGCCATTGAGAAGGCAGAGAGTCAGGAAAGCTGCTTCTCTTGTCCTGCATAGAGTTTGGGGTTCGGTAAATATTAGGGGGGGGGGGGGGGGCGTAGCACTCGAAAGGTTTTTTATCTTCATGAATAGAATGCATAAAGGTAAAAAACATTCAGCCTTTACAACTATTTAACAAAATAATTAAAAGTTTGTTTAGAGCAGGGCTATTCTGAATAAGTTTAAATGAGAGGAAACTCTGTCCACTGACTGAGTTTCTCTCATCGACATTCAATGCAGAAGGCGAGCTTCTAGGTCTTTAGCCCTATGCTAGGACAAACAGTGTTCAAATCTAGTTTACAAATGATAAAAAGATCTGCCAGCACAGGGATAATGTTCATTTTACACAGGCTGTAATCTTGTTTTATTCAACATGGGTCCCATCTTTAAATTGTGGTACACTGAATGGCACGTACACTGAGGTGCATTTGCAAGGTGCTTGGAATGCCATTCAAAATGAAGGATTGTTGGGTACTGTGCATTAAAGTAAAGCGCTGCAAAATGTGCACTTTACTGCATGTTACTGCAGTGTTCTGCTGTAAAAACCAGCCCAAAGGGCAATGCTAAGCATCAAGTGATACCAGCCACTGAGCTGTAAGGGTCCTTTCGCACTGACGCATTTTTGCTGCGTTTTTACCTTGCTAAAAGCACAAGAAAAACGCTCTTCACGCGAATGTGCTGTGGGTGCAGTGCATTTCAAAAGGTCCTGCATGCTCCATCTTTGGTGCACTTTTCAAAAGTGCACTAAAAACACATCTCCCCATTGAAATGGATAGAAAACTCGTCAAAAATACATAAAAATGGACCGTGGCTGCATTTTTGATGTGCTTTTTGAGTCACATGTCCATGTTCCACAGGTGCATGTTAGCCAACCAGAAAACACGCTTGAAACGCATCAAAAATGCATTTGTGTTTTTTCATTGGAGCATTGTGAAAAGGCCCTAAGGCTACCCATACACACGAGTGAATTGCAGACATACTGCAGTGTACATAAAATTCACCAGTAAACAGCAGGGGCACTTAAAAGACGCTTTCCTTAGTATCCCTGTATTTAGGAAGGACATTTAGGGGTTGAGTTACTGATGCTGGCCATACACTATACGAAAAATCGGCCGAAAAATCGTTCATATAGACACTTCGTTCGTTTTTCGACCAGTTAATGGGCACAAATTGACAATCGTTTGTGACGTTTTTGTGGAAAAAAACGAACGGCAAGTTTGGAAAATTTCTGCCGAACGTACGATAAATTGCAAGGTTATGTGTTTCCCGTCCGAACTGTCTGCACTAGGTATATGTAAAAAAACGAACAAAAAATTATTTATTTATGTCCACTGAACGATTCATTGGTCATTACATGATGGCACGATCGTTTGCGGTCACGGTCGAACGTTCGTTTTTCGAAAATGTGTTCAGCCGATTTTTCGTATAGTGTATGGCCAGCATGAGACTAGAGAGTGCAAAATCTGGTGCAGCTGTGCATAGTAGCCAATCAGCTTCTAACTTCAACTAGTTCAATTAAGCTTTGACAAAAAAAACCTGGAAGCTGGTTGGTTTCTATGCAGAGCTGCACCAGATTTTGCACTCTCCAATTTTAGTAAATCAAGCCCTAATGCCCTGTACACACGGTCGGATTTTCTGATGGAAAATGTGTGATAGGACCTTGTTGTCGGAAATTCCAACCGTGTGTAGGCTCCATCACACATTTTCCATAGGAATTTCCGACACACAAAGTTTGAGAGCTTGCTATAAAATTTTCCAACAACAAAATCCGTTGTCGGAAATTCTGATCGTGTGTACATAAATCCGACGCACAAAGTGCCACGCATGCTCAGAATAAATTAAGAGACGAAAGCTATTGGCTACTGCCCCGTTTATAGTCCCGACGTACGTGTTTTACGTCACCGCATTCAGAACAATCGGATTTTCCAACAACTTTGTGTGACCGTGTGTATGCAAGACAAGTATGAGCCAACATCCGTCGGAAAAAATCCTAGGATTTTGTTGTCGGAATGTCCGATCAATGTCCGACCGTGTGTACAGGGCATTAGTGTTAAAGTTTTAAAATGGCTGACAGGTTCCAAACACATTAAATTGCCATTGTGTGGTAATGTCAGGGGGTTTCAATGCCAGTTGTACGCTAGACAGAGTACATCATACACCTTGTATACATTTTAGCTGCTTCCAATTTTCCTGACGCTGGTAAATACATGGCCCCTAGAATTCATAAAGACCGGCGCAGACAAATTTTGTGAGTGTATATCTCATGTGTTCTAATAGTGGTGCACAATGTTCCAAATCCATGTACCTGTACATCTTCCACTTGAATTTGACACATGCAAAATCTGTCTGTGCCAGTTTCTCTCTCTGTACGCCAAAAAAGAGCTAATCTTACATAGTTGCCAACATTTAAAAAAAAATTCAATACACTTTTTTAGTCTGTAGGCAGGGTATTGAGTTAATTAGGGGCAGGGCATTCATTTGTGGGTGTGGTCTAGAGGGAGAGGAAAAATGTGGTGCATGAAAAAATGGGTGTGGTTTAAACTATGCTAAATATTGCACATAGCTTAAAGGGGGTGTGGTTAAATATAGTTTGAGGATGAAAGAAAAAAAAAGAAGGAAACAAAGGAGGAAAGAAAGAGAAAAGGAAAGAAAGAGGGAGGGAGAGAGAACAAAACAAAGGGAGAAAGAGGGATGGAGGGAGAGAAAGAAAAAAATAGGATAAGATAGGGAAAGAAGGAGAGAGAAGGAAGGAAAAAAAGGAAAGAAAGCAGAATGGAGGGACATCCGGCCCAGATCACCACAATAGCAATATGTGTATTCCAGAACGTTTAACAAACAGTAGATAAAGATACTCCAAACACCATCCCACCAGGCAGATCCCATCAAACAGATACAGGAGATGGCCAGAAAGTGTGCGGACATGATACAAGAGACTGATCACATGACACAAGATACTGATCCCATGACACAAGAGACTGATCCCATGACACAAGAGACTGATCACATGACACAAGAGACTGATCCCATGACACAAGAGACTGATCCCATGACACAAGAGACTGATCACATGACACAACAGACTGATCCCATGACACAACAGACTGATCCCATGACACAACAGACTGATCCCATGACACAAGAGACTGATCACATGACACAAGAGACTGATCCCATGACACAAGAGACTGATCCTATGACACAAGAGACTGATCACATGACACAAGAGTATGATCACATGACAATAAACTGATGACATGACACAAGAGACTGATGACATGACACAAGAGACTGATCACATGACACAAGAGACTGATCACATGACACAAGAGACTGATCCCATGACACAAGAGACTGATCCCATGACACAAGAGACTGATCCCATGACACAAGAGACTGATCCCATGACACAAGAGACTGATCACATGACACAAGAGACTGATCCCATGACACAAGAGACTGATCCTATGACACAAGAGACTGATCACATGACACAAGAGTATGATCACATGACAATAAACTGATGACATGACACAAGAGACTGATGACATGACACAAGAGACTGATCACATGACACAAGAGACTGATCACATGACACAAGAGACTGATCCCATGACACAAGAGACTGATCCCATGACACAAGAGACTGATCCCATGACACAAGAGACTGATCCCATGACACAAGAGACTGATCACATGACACAACAGACTGATCCCATGACACAACAGACTGATCCCATGACACAAGAGACTGATCCTATGACACAAGAGACTGATCACATGACACAAGAGACTGATCCCATGACACAAGAGACTGATCACATGACAATAAACTGATGACATGACACAAGAGACTGATCACATGACACAAGAGACTGATCACATGACACAAGAGACTGATCCCATGACACAAGAGACTGATCCCATGACACAAGAGACTGATCACATGACACAAGAGACTGATCACATGACACAACAGACTGATCCCATGACACAACAGACTGATCCCATGACACAACAGACTGATCCCATGACACAACAGACTGATCCCATGACACAAGAGACTGATCCTATGACACAAGAGACTGATCACATGACACAAGAGACTGATCACATGACAATAAACTGATGACATGACACAAGAGACTGATCACATGACACAAGAGACTGATCACATGACACAAGAGACTGATCACATGACAATAAACTGATGACATGACACAAGAGACTGCAGACATGACAAAAGAGACTGCTCCCCCCTCCCCACAAAAAAAACCCAGAGAGCTGCAGAGAGAGCCCTGACTGCAGGGTAGAACCATGCCTCTGCTTGGATACACACACATGCAGTTCAGCTCTAGTCAGACTGCCATATTCATCTTTACCTCTCCGAGGTTAGCCATGCCCCCTCTCCGCATCAGGCCAATCACTGACAGGCAAGCGCCCCCTGGCCTCCTTGCATGCTAAGTTTATTGGAGAGGAGGAGGCTGGGGGAGAATCTGAAAAAAAGCTCTCCTGTTAACCTATATGTTACCCCGGTGCTAGGCTGGCTGCTTCCTGGAAAATAGAGCATTTCTCGTGATTCTCGCTGGGACAAACTCTCCACGGGACAACAGTCAGTTTCCCGGGAATGTCCCGGGAAAGCCGTGACTGTTGGTAGCTTTGGTCTTAAAGTTTTACTAAGTCCACAACAGTAAATTCAGTGTGTATATGCAGTAAAGCATGCTTATTACACTCACTGTGGAACCTAAGGGGTTAATCCTCTGCATTGTGTAAAAAGGCTGTTTGATCCTGTCTTCTCTGATCCTCACCTTCTTTCACTGTCTCCAATCAATCTGCTGACAGAACAGAGCCATTGGGGCACTCTGCACATGCTCAGTTTTGTGTGTATTGCTAGTGAGTTTTGTGCATGTGATCAGCTCAGGGCCAATCAACACTGTCCAGACAGAGGGTCAGAGGTCATGCAACCTCATAGGACAGTCAGAGGAGAATGAAAACTCCTCCTACAAGCTTTGACCAGTGCTTGGCTGGGCACTGATAGTCACAAGACTGCTATATACTGCTGATGAGAAAAGGTATTTAGCAGTTTATATTTACTAAAATAATTGCATTCCCATGTTCTGCGTGCTGTGGGAGACCAGATATAGTGAATGCAGGGTCCTGGGTTTAGTAAACACTTTAATAAGCTCCCTTTTCCTAAGATATGAACTGTTGGCACTTTATTTTGAATGTGGTGCGATACATTAACAAGAGGAATTAATGCCAGAAAGGTGGCGCAACAGCTTTATTGAATTCCCCCTGTTATGTTTTATGTACTTCTTTCTACAAGTGGTGTTCATAGGGCTTTGTTTACACGTGTTTTCCTCTTTGAAGAGCGATCCAGGGGGCGGATAGCCTCTGCCGATGGGTACATTTCCTGTACACAACCATTGCATAAAGCAGGCTAACATTTTGACATATAGCAATACTCCTCTTCACTCCACTAGAGTCAATCAGCTGGTTATTGTACAGACAGAGCCAGGTTTTAAAAATTAGAATTATGCATTGTTAATTTATGAAATAAAATGACTTTGATTTTAGGTTTACTAGTATATGACAAATCTATATAACCTGTATTGTGTACTTTTCCTCATGTTTGAGATTTTTACTTACATTCTATATTTTTTATTCTCTTTTATGAATGGAGTCTGGAGTCCTCCCTCAGGGTGCGAATCTCTGTCAGAACACGTTTGTAGTGCTGGGAATGATCTGCAGTGTGCTGCCACCTGCTGGCCAAAGCTGCAGTTACCGTGACAACTGCAGCAGGCCAGAAGTGCAGAGTGCAGACTAAAGCAGAGGTAAACGTTACTCACAAAATTTTGATTAGTACACTAAATTCCCCCTTTACTTCAATAAAGATTTCTCCAAACATCTCACAAACATGGTATTTCGTTTGTGAAAAACATACCTCTGTGCACATTAGAATTAGTATTTCCTGTATCATGCATCCACATTTCAGCTACGAATACACTAGGGTTGCCACTTTTTCTTCTAGCCAAACCCAAACATTTTAATGGTGCACAGGCAATTTTTTTTAGTATACAGTATAGCAGGGGTAGGCAACCTGGGTCCCGCCAGCTGTTGTGGAACTACATTTCCCATGAGGCATTGCAAAGCTGGCAGTTATGCCGCGTACACACGAGCGGACTTTCTATCCTACTTGGTCCGGCACACTTTGCGACGGACTTTGTCCGCCAGGTGCGCCGGACTTTAAAACGGACGGACTTGCCCACACACGCCGGGACTTTCCGGTGGGCTAAGTCCGCCCGTCTTTCCGACGGACTTTCGCCGGAGTTCCGGCGGACTTTCAGAATGAACGGACTTGCCCACACACGGACAAGTCCGTTCATTTTGAACGTGACTCAGGTGCGACGGGACTAGAAAAGGATGTCAATCTTGCCGCTTTTATCGGCGAGATTGACACCTTACTAGCCCCGTCGCGGGGCATACCAGGCCCTTAGGTCTGGTATGGATTATAAAGGGGAACCCCGCTACGCCGAAAAAACGGCGTGGGGTCCCCCTAAAATCCATACCAGACCCCGATCCGAGCACGCAGCCTGGCCGGTCAGGAAAGGGGGTGGGGACGAGCGAGCGCCCCCCCCCCCCCTCCTGAACCGTACCAGGCCGCATGCCCTCAACATGGGGGTGGGTGCTTTGGGGGAGGGGGGCGCCCTGCGCCCCCCCCCCCCCAAAGCACCTTGTCCCCATGTTGATGAGGACAAGGGCCTCTTCCCGACAACCCTGGCCGTTGGTTGTCGGGGTCTGCGGGCGGGGGCTTATCGGAATCTGGGAGCCCCCTTTAATAAGGGGGCCCCCAGATCCCGGCCCCCCACCCTATGTAAATGAGTATGGGGTACATGGTACCCCTACCCATTTACCTAGGAAAAAAGTATAAGTAATAAAACACACTACACAGGTTTTTAAAATATTTTATTAAACAGCTCCGGGGGGGGGGATCTTCCTCCGGCTTCGGGGGTCTTCTTCCGGCTTCGGGGGTCCCTCCGCTTCATCTTCTCCCGGCGTCCGGTTGGTTCTTCTCCGCTCTCTTCTCCCGGTGTTCCTGTTCTTCGGCCGGCTCCTCTGCTGTCTTCAATTAGCTCTCTTGCCAGCAGAGGTCCGGACTTCTGGGCTTCTGGGCTTCTGGGCTTCTGGGCTTCTCTTCCCCAGATGTTGACACGACGCTCTCTCCTGCTGGACTGCTCTCCGAGGGCTGCGTTGTGACTTATATAGGTGGAGACCCCGCCCCCTTTTGATGTCACAGTCCCTGGGCATGCTGGGACTGTGACGTTTTAGGGGGCGTGGTCAACATCACCCAGTGACCACGCCCCCTAAAACGTCACAGTCCCAGCATGCCCAGGGACTGTGACATCAAAAGGGGGCGGGGTCTCCGCCTATATAAGTCACAACGCAGCCCTCGGAGAGCAGTCCAGCAGGAGAGAGCGTCGTGTCAACATCTGGAGAAGAGAAGAGAAGAAGCCCAGAAGCCCAGAAGTCCGGACCTCTGCTGGCAAGAGAGCTAATTGAAGACAGCAGAGGAGCCGGCCGAAGAACAGGAGCACCGGGAGAAGAGAGCGGAGAAGAACCAACCGGACGCCGGGAGAAGATGAAGCGGAGGGACCCCCGAAGCCGGAAGAAGACCCCCGAAGCCGGAGGAAGATCCCCCCCCCCCCGGAGCTGTTTAATAAAATATTTTAAAAACCTGTGTAGTGTGTTTTATTACTTATACTTTTTTCCTAGGTAAATGGGTAGGGGTACCATGTACCCCATACTCATTTACATAGGGTGGGGGGCCGGGATCTGGGGGCCCCCTTATTAAAGGGGGCTCCCAGATTCCGATAAGCCCCCGCCCGCAGACCCCGACAACCAACGGCCAGGGTTGTCGGGAAGAGGCCCTTGTCCTCATCAACATGGGGACAAGGTGCTTTGGGGGGGGGGGGGGGGCGCAGGGCGCCCCCCTCCCCCAAAGCACCCACCCCCATGTTGAGGGCATGCGGCCTGGTACGGTTCAGGAGGGGGGGGGCGCTCGCTCGTCCCCACCCCCTTTCCTGACCGGCCAGGCTGCGTGCTCGGATCGGGGTCTGGTATGGATTTTAGGGGGGACCCCACGCCGTTTTTTTCGGCGTAGGGGCTTCCCTTTATAATCCATACCAGACCTAAGGGCCTGGTATGCCCCGCGCTCGCCGCAATAGGAAAATGTGTTTTTCCTATTGTAGCGAGCGTGAGATGCAATACCCTGCCCTCGTGTTGTATCTGGTCCGTCGGACCAGCCTACACACGAGCGGGCTTTCCGTCGGACCAGCACACACACGAGCGGACTTTCCGCCCGAAACTGAGTCCGGCGGAAAGATTTAGAACTTTCTTCAAATCTAGGTCCGGCGGGCTTTTGGGAAAAAGTCCGCCGGTGCCTACACACGGGCGGATTGTCCGGCACACTCTGGTCCGCCAGACCAAGTATGCCGGAAAGTCCGACCGTGTGTACGCGGCATTACAATTACTCCCAGAGGCATGATGGGACTTGTAGTTCTGCAACAGCTGGAGGGCCTCAGGTTGCCTACCCCTGCACTATAAGATAACAGACTTGGCACACCTTCTGATGTTCCTAAGAGAATAGTAATGTGCCCCCTGACCCTCCTGTCAAGCCCTGCTCCGAGCCTCTGAATAAAGTGTGTCTGGGTTTCAGGCAGACTGAAACCTGGATACATGATCCAAAACCTGGATTGTCCGGGTAAATCCCAGACAGGTGGCAACCCTAGGGTACACTTTCAAATTCATCCACATGTCTCTACGACATATCCCATCACCCACAGAGTGTTGTCAACAGGAGAAGTGAGGAGGAGGATGAACATTGACAATCCGGTCTATGCGTATTAGGGAGTGAATCTGGTCAGACATGCGTTGGCTGGATGATTTGTAGTTTATATCAGGGACAGGCAGCCTTTTACCCCTATGACAACTGTTTAAGAACTGTTGTCACCAAGGAAAAGGAAGCAGGTATGAGCCTCAATAATGATCTATATTTTGAGGAAAGTAGAACAAATTCAGTAAAAGGCAATAAATGAAAAGATGATGAGGTACAGATAACAGTAATACATACAAAATAAGGTTTATATACACAGACATCCCAAGTCTTCCGCGAGTCGCAGGATTCTCCCGCATTTGACTGCGGGCTCCCGGTCACCCGCAAGCACGGGCGATCTCCCGGCTGGGCCTGTCACTCAGCCACAGACAGAGCAGCCCAAACAGCCGAATGGAGTACGGCCGCTTGATCCTCTGTCTAAGTGACAGGCGGACAGGGCCGGGAGGGGTGGGCGGAGTTTTGTCAGGAGGGAGGGGGGGCATCCGGCCCTAAGCTCATTACATGCAATCTGGCTGTCACACCACTTCATGGCCGACACTCCGCTACAGCTCGCACACTGGGCTGAGGTTGTACCTGTGCACACTGTGCCCCTCCTCTCTGCGGCTATGCCAGTGTCCAGACAGGTTTGGATGCTGTTAAAGTGTGCCTGGCTAGATCGAGGTTTGCACAGTTTGAGCAGCAGTAGGGGTGGGCAGAGATGGCAGAGAAAGTTCAGCACACAGCAGCACCGATCACTGTCCAGCCCAGCAGTAACCAGAACTCTCCCCACACCAGCTCACATGATCTTGATTCAAGCCATGGAAGCTGCCATTAAGGTGAAGTGCAAAAATTTATTTGTAGAACAAGCTTGGTTAGTGCCAGCAATACCAGATTTGTGAAACTTCCTGTCTGTGTCAGTCTGTAATCAATTTAGTATCCAACAACTCTGATGACACCACAGACCAGGACAACTTCTCTACTTCCAGTGGCGGCTGGTGAGGTTTTAGGATGGGACGCCCTTCCTTTTCGACCCATCCCACTTCTCATAAGCCACACCACTTATTATAATTCGTTTGTAGACTTGGCATAGCGAAAAATGTGTGTGGTTTCAGCAAAATAGTGGGCGTGGCTTAAAGGGACATGGCTCTAAGGGGGCATGGTTAGAGTCTGAGATGGGAGGGAGAGAGGGAGAGAGGGAGAGAGAGATGGAGGGACAGCAGGCCCAGATCCTACACAACAATAGAAATATGTGTATTCCAGAAAGTTTAACAATCAGCAGATAAAGATACTTCAAACAACTGGTGTTAGCGCTTCAATTATCCTGGCACCATGGTTGTTATGGTGTCAGCATGATTGAAGCACATGATTTCTATTATTACATTGTAATATAAAACTCACAATAATGCGGTATCAGTGGGAGCCCCGAGCGTGTCACCTGCCACGTTGCCTGCCACCAGATGCCATCAGGTGCCCCCTGCAGAGTCTGTCCTTACATCAGGTGCCCCCAGCGGAGTCCGTCCTTACATCAGGTGCCCCCAGCAGAGCCCCTCCTTACATCAGGTGCCTCCAGCAGCAGAGTCCCTCCTTACATCTGTGTCCCCATCAGCGGAGTCCTCCTCACATCTGTGTCCCCATCAGCGGAGTCCCTCCTTACATCTGTGTCCCTATCAGCAGATTACTCCTTACATCTGTGTCCCCATCAGCGGAGTACCTCCTTTCATCTGTGTCCCCATCAGCAGAGCCCTCCTCACATCTGTGTCCCCATCAGCGGAGTCCCTCCCCATATCTGTTTCCCTATCAGCGGAGCCCCTCCTTACTTCTGTGTCCCCATCAACGGAGCCCCTCCTTACATCTGTGTCTCCATCAGCGGTGTCCTCCTTACATCACTGTCCCCATCAGCGGAGCCCCTCCTTACATCAGTGTCCCCATCAGCGGAATCCTCCTTACATCAGTGTCCCCGTCAGCAGAGCCCCTCCTTACATCAGTGTCCCCATCAGCAGAGCCCCTCCTTATATCTGTGTCCACATCAGCGGAGTCCTCCTTACATCTGTGTCCTCATCAGCAGAGCCCCTCCTTACATCAAGTGTCCCCATCAGCGGAGTCCCTCCTCACATCTGTGTTCCCATTAGCGGAGTCCTCCTCACATCTGTGTCCCCATCAGCAGAGCCCCTCCTTACATCTGTGTCCTCATCAGCGGGGTTCTCCTCACATCTGTGTCCCCATCAGTGGAGCCCTCCTCACATCTGTGTCCCCATCAGCGGAGTCCCTCCTTACATCTGTGTCCCCATCAGCAGAGTCCTCCTCACATCTGTGTCCCCATCAGCGGAGCCCTCCTCACATCTGTGTCCCCATCAGCGGAGTCCGTCCTCATATCTGTTTCCCCATCAGCGGAGCCCCTCCTTACTTCTGTGTCCCCATCAACGGAGCCCCTCCTTACATCTGTGTCTCCATCAGCGGTGTCCTTCTCACATCATTGTCCCCATCAGCGGAGCCCCTCCTTACATCAATGTCCCCATCAGCGGAGTCCTCCTTACATCAGTGTCCCTGTCAGCGGAGCCCCTCCTTACATCAGTGTCCCCATCAGCAGAGCCCCTCCTTACATCTGTGTCCACATCAGCGGAGTCCTCCTTACATCTGTGTCCTCATCAGCAGAGCCCTTCCTTACATCAGGTGTCCCCATCAGCGGAGTCTCTCCTCATATCTGTGTTCCCATTAGCGGAGTCCTCCTTACATCTGTGTCCTCATCAGCAGAGCCCCTCCTTACATCAGGTGTCCCCATCAGCGGAGTCCCTCCTCACATCTGTGTTCCCATTAGCGGAGTCCTCCTCGCATCTGTGTCCCCATCAGCGTAGCCCCTCCTTACATTGGTGTCCCCATCAGCGGAGTCCTCCTTACATCAGTGTCCCCATCAGCGGAGTCCCTCCTTACATCTGTGTCCCCATCAGCGAAGCCCCTCCTTACATCTGTGTCTCCATCAGTGGAACCCCTCCTTACATCAGTGTCCCCATCAGCGGAGTCCTCCTTACATCTGTGTCCCCATCAGCGGAGTCCTCCTTACATCTGTGTCCCCATCAGCAGAGCCCCTCCTTACATCAGGTGCCCCCAGCAGCGGAGTCCCTCCTCACATCTGTGTTCCCGTTAGCGGAGTCCTCCTCACTACATCTGTGTCCTCATCAGCGGAGTCCTCCTCACATCTGTGTCCCCATCAGCGGAGTCCTCCTTACATCTGTGTCCTCATCAGCAGAGCCCCTCCTTACATCAAGTGTCCCCATCAGCGGAGTCCCTCCTCACATCTGTGTTCCCATTAGCGGAGTCCTCCTCACATCTGTGTCCCCATCAGCAGGGCCCCTCCTTACATCTGTGTCCTCATCAGCGGGGTCCTCCTCACATCTGTGTCCCCATCAGTGGAGCCCTCCTCACATCTGTGTCCCCATCAGCGGAGTCCCTCCTTACATCTGTGTCCCCATCAGCAGAGTCCTCCTCACATCTGTGTCCCCATCAGCGGAGCCCTCCTCACATCTGTGTCCCCATCAGCGGAGTCCGTCCTCATATCTGTTTCCCCATCAGCGGAGCCCCTCCTTACTTCTGTGTCCCCATCAACGGAGCCCCTCCTTACATCTGTGTCTCCATCAGCGGTGTCCTTCTCACATCATTGTCCCCATCAGCGGAGCCCTCCTAACATCTGTGTCCTCATCAGCGGAGTCCCTCCTTACATCTGTGTTCTTATCAGCGGAGTCCCTCCTTACATCTGTGTCCCCATCAGTGGAGTCCTCCTTACATCTGTGTCCCCATCAGCGGAGTCCCTCCTTACATCTGTGTCCCCATCAGCAGAGTCCTCCTCACATCTGTGTCCCCATCAGCGGAGCCCTCCTCACATCTGTTTCCCCATCAGCGGAGCCCCTCCTTACATCTGTGTCCCCATCAGCGGGGCCCCTCCTTACATCTGTGTCTCCATCAGCAGAGTCCTCCTTACATCAGTGTCCCCTTCAGCGGAGCCCCTCCTTACATCAGTGTCCCCATCAGCGGAGCCCCTCCTTACATCTGTGTCCCCATCAGCGGATGCCCTCCTTACATCTGTGTCTCCATCAGCGGAGCCCCTCCTTACATCAGTGTCCCCCAGGGGCGGATCCAGAGTCTAGTCTCGGGAGGGGCACTGCCAGAAAATATATTTTTTTGGGTTAAATCTATCGGGGAAATGGCTGGTGTTGGCTCTTCAATCATCACGGCACCATAGTTGTTATGGTGTCAGGATGATTGAAGCGCATTATTACTATTATTAAATTGTTATAAAAAATTAAATAGTTTAACTCACCATAATGCATAATCAGTGGGAGCCCCGAGTGTGTCACTTGCTACGTCACCTGCCAGACGTTGCGGATTGTCACTTGCCACGTCGCCTGTCACCAGATGCAGATTGTTACTTGCCACGTCGCCTGTCACCAGATGCAGATTGTCACTTGCCATGTCGCCTGTCACCAGATGCAGATTGTCACTTGCCACGTCACCTGCCACACGTTGCGGATTGTCACTTGCCACATCGCCTGTCACCAGATGCAGATTGTCACTTGCCACGTCACCTGTCACCAGATGCAGATTGTCACTTGCCACGTCACCTGTCACCAGATGCAGATTGTCACTTGCCACGTCGCCTGCCACCAAATGTGTATTGTCACTTGCCACGTCACCTGCCTCCAAATGCGGATTGTCACTTGCCACGTCGCCTGTCACCAGATGCAGATTGTCACTTGCCACGTCGCCTGTCACCAGATGCAGATTGTCACTTGCCACGTCGCCTGTCACCAGAAGCAGATTGTCAAGTCACCTGCCACACATTGTGGATTGACAGTCACTTGCTCTGTCACTTTCCTGCTAAGGTGGTCTCTTGTGTCCCAGAGTCAGGCAGCAGAATACCTCTCAGGCAGCAGAGAGATGATGTAATCTCTCTGCTGCCATCGCTGCCTGCACAGTGAGGGGGGAACTGCAGGGATGCAGGGTGGGCGCCGGGAGGTGAGAGATGATGTCATCCCTCTGCTCCCCCGCCCGCCGGCTCCCTGATTGGCCAGCAGCACGCTCACACATCGAGCCGCACAGCTGCTCATCCACGCCCTCACCAACTGAGCCGCCGGACCAGCCCGCTGTCTCTCCCCCGTGGAGCCGTCCGCCGGTTCTCTCACCTACAGAGCCGCCCACCGGCAATTGCCCCATTGCCCCCCCCTGGATCCGCTCCTGTTGTCCCCATCATTGGAGTCCTCCTTACATCAGTGTCCCCGTCAGCGGAGCCCCTCCTTACATCAGTGTCCTTATCAGCAGAGCCCATCCTTACATCTGTTTCCCCATCACCGGAGTCCTCCTTACATCAATGTCCCCATCCGCAGAGCCCCTCCTTACATCAGGTGCCCCCAGCAGCGGAGTCCCTCCTCACATCTGTGTTCTCATTAGCGGAGTCCTCCACACATCTGTGTCCCCATCAGCGGAGCCCCTCCTTACATCGGTGTCCCCATCAGCAGAGTCCTCCTTACATCAGTGTCCCCATCAGTGGAGCCCCACCTTACATCAGTGTCCCCATCAGCAGGGCCCCTCCTTACATTTGTGTCTTCATAAGCGGAGCCCCTCCTTACATCAGTGTCCCCATCAGCGGAGCCCTCCTTACATCAGTGTCCCCGTCAGCAGAGCCCCTCCTTACATCAGTGTCCCCATCAGCAGAGCCCCTCCTTACATCTGTGTCCCCATCAGCGGAGTCCTCCTTACATCTGTGTCCCCATCAGCAGAGCCCCTCCTCACATCAGGTGCCCCCAGCAGCGGAGTCCCTCCTCACATCTGTGTTCTCATTAGCGGAGGCCTCCTTACATCAGTGTCCCCATCAGTGGAGCCCCACCTTACATCAGTGTCCCCATCAGCAGGGCCCCTCCTTACATTTGTGTCTTCATAAGCGGAGCCCCTCCTTACATCAGTGTCCCCATCAGCGGAGCCCTCCTTACATCAGTGTCCCCGTCAGCAGAGCCCCTCCTTACATCAGTGTCCCCATCAGCAGTGCCCCTCCTTACATCTGTGTCCCCATCAGCGGAGTCCTCCTTACATCTGTGTCCCCATCAGCAGAGCCCCTCCTTACATCAGGTGCCCCCAGCAGGGGAGTCCCTCCTCAAATCTGTGTTCCCATTAGCGGAGTCCTCCTCACATCTGTGTCCCCATCAGCAGAGCCCCTCCTTACATCTGTGTCCCCATCAGCGGAGTCCTCCTTACATCTGTTATACACCAAGGACTGGAAAGGGTTTTGATAATGGACAGAGAGGAATTACTGTCAGATAAGCCTAAAACCAAGAGACAGTATAAAAATAAGAATAAACCTTATAAACCTTACAACTCTAGAAATAGAAGAACAGGCAAACCTATTACGTTTGTAACTAAATTTTCCCAAGAATATCATCAAATAGTAAGAATAATAAAAAAGAATCTGCCAGTAATGTATACAGATAAATGATTTAAATAGGATATTGCAAGCAGGTTGCCATTTTTCTAGCCAAAGTGCGCCCACATTAGGGACTGCACTATCACCCAGTCTTTTCTCATCTACAAAATGCCAACCCACCTGGCTCTTCTATCCAGGAAGTTACCCTTGTAATACAGAAACTTGTAGGTACTGTAATTTGTGTCTTTTGGGTAAAACTTTTGTTGGCACAGCCACAGATGAAAAGTTCATTATACAGCAATACATTAACTTTGGCACAAACTATGTGATTTACCTGATCACCTGTATTTCTTTCTCGTACATCATGGGACACAGAGCCTCAGTAATTACTGATGGGTTATATGGGTATCACAAGGTGATTGGACACTGGTCACACCCTAGACAGGAAGTTCAACCACCTATATAACCCCTACCCCTACTGGGGATACCTCAGTTTTTTCGCCAGTGTCTTAGGTGTTGGTCACGAATAAGATGTGCTGTGCTAAAGCTCCAAAGGGATATCCTATACTGGGGCAAGCCATGCAACCGGATCCATTCAAAGTGCTTTTTTAGGCCAAATTGAATGGTACCCGGGCCTCGTGTCCGAAGAAACGAGGTTTTACCTGTAACGCTTCTCTTTTTAGAGAGCTGGACCCCGGGATCCAGTATTTGGTTTTTCTAGCCATATCCCTGGCGGGGTGCTTTACGGGCCCAGAACTGTGGATCCTCCTTTTCTAGGGGGCCCCTGTCTCTGAAGGTTTTCCAAATGGAGCCCACCGTGAGATGTGAAGATTGGGTCTGTATAACAGAACCCTGCAGCTGGATAAGGTAAGGGAGATTCCTCCGAATTTTTTAATTCTAGTAAGTTTCTCCTTTAAGTAAATGTATGCTATGCCTATTGTCATCACCGGGAGCTGCCAAGAGCACATACCTTCTCATGCTTGATCTGTCTATCTCAGTGTCCACGCTGTGCCCTCCTCTAAGCCGAGTTCCAGGTAGGATGGGATGGGGGGGCTCTTTCCTCAGGGATATCTCCCCCGAGATTTAGGGGGGCCGGGGTGGCCTGAAAAGCGGTAGTATACTGCGCTACCGCCACCGCCGCCGCTACTATCGGCAGGTTCCTCATCTGCCAGCCTCTCTCTTTCTCTCCTCCATCCCAGCCTCCCGTCTATGCTTGTCCCAAGGATCGTGCGGGAAAGCGCACGTTTTTGAAAAAAAAACGAGGAGGGGGGCGGGAGGGGTGGTCGGAGGAGGGGGCGGAGCTTTAATGCGACGTCCGGCGTGCTTTGACGCCCACATCGCCGGCTACACAGGCTATAAAGAGCACACTTTTCCAGGTGCACACAGCCTATGGAGGGACACAGAGCTGATGGTCGCATGTAAGGTGGGACACAGGCATTCTCCCAGGCAGCATTTACTTAGAAACACTAGACTGGGCATTGGTAGCAGCGGCAGTTGCTGTACTACATCACTCAGCAGTCAGTGTTTCATTTGTGTGATACCTTCACCTTGTTGCTTTGCACTATGGGTAGAAGAGGTACAAATACCCCAAAAACCAGAGGCTCCAGGGGATCTCCCTCAGGCTCTGAGGACCCCCTTCTGCAGCACCTTCCCCCCCTGAAGGACCTGGGATGGCTGGCCAGGGAGAGCCGTCGGGGTCAGGGGCTGCATCTGCTTCTGGCACTTCAGCCCCTGTATACATTACGCAGGAGGCTTTTTCCTCAACCATTAATGGACTAGAGGAAAGACTAATGGCCTTAATCGCATCTTCACTCGGTGGAAGAAAGCGCACTAGGTCTTCCTCTGTTACCCAGGACCCTCAAGCAGAGAAACTCTGGGAAAAAGGAAAGGACTCCCTTTCAGAGGATCGTGATGGGACTGATGATTCCTCTTCTGAGGAATCAAGTGGAGAGGGACCCTCTTCAGCTTCTCAGGATGAGAAGGTGTTAGTGCAAATTCTTGCTGGATTGGTCCGCTCCACATTTAAGTTGCCCGTATCTGAGTCAGTTAAAGAACCCTCCTCTTCTTTGGGTTCACTGAAGCCTCCTCAAACAACACATGCTTTTCCTCTTCATAATTTACTAGAAAATCTCATTTATTCTGAGTGGGATCACCCAGATAAACGTTTTTTTCCGCCTAAAAAGTTTTCAACACTTTATCCTATGGAGGAAAAGTTTAGAAAGATGTGGGGTATACCGGCAGTTGACACCGCCATTTCCTCCGTAAATAAAAGTGACTTGTCCTGTCGACAATGCTCAGATGCTCAGGGATCCAATTGATAAAAAGATGGAATCCCTGTTAAAAAATATTTTTTCCTTAGCGGTTTCAGTAGCTCAACCTGCAGTGGCAGCGATCGGGGTCTGTCAATACTTGAGAGACCATATTAAACAGGTCCTCAAAGTTCTACCTGAACAGCAGGCCCGGGGGTTGGCCAACCTTTCAGCGGCCTTATGTTTTGCTGATGACGCTATCAGAGATTCTATCATCCAAACCTCTCGCCTTTCGCTTGGGTTGGTGCATATGCATAGAATCTTATGGTTGAAAAATTGGTCAGCCGAAGCACCATGTAAGAAGCTTCTGGCTGGATTTCCATTTCGTGGTGCTAGGCTGTTTGGAGAGGATTTGGACAACTATATCCAAAAGATCTCTAGTGGGAAAAGCACTCTCTTACCTGTTAAGAAAAGGAGTAAGCGTCCCTCTTTCCCCAGGGCCAGGAGCAGGCCTCCTCCGCCAGGTTCAAGAAATAAATTTCAGAGTCGACCCCAGGGACAAAAGAAGTCCTGGGGGAAGAAGCCTACTAGACAAGATGCTAAAGCCTCTTTATGAAGGAGCGCCCCCGCTCGCTCGGGTGGGGGGGAAGACTGCTACAGTTCTCAAAGCTCTGGCAGGAGGATTTCCAGGACAGAAGGGTAATCTCCACGGTAACTCTAGGTTACAAACTGGAGTTCCAAGAATTCCCCTCTCCTCGTTTCCTCAGATCAAATGTCCCCAAAGATCCAGAGAAAAAGTAGTCGCTCCTTCTAGCATTGGAGCGACTATTGTCGCAAAAGGTCATTGTGGTGGTTCCCACGGAAGAACAGGGATTGGGATTTTATTCCAACCTTTTCACAGTTCGAAAACCAAATGGAGATGTCAGACCCATCCTGGATCTAAAGGATCTAAACCAATTCCTAAAGATTCGATCTTTTTGCATGGAATCAATTCGGTCAGTAGTCTCCATCCTACAAGGAGGAGAATTTCTAGCGTCAATAGACATCAAGGATGCGTACCTGCATGTACCCATTTTCCCTGCTCATCAAAAGTACTTGCGCTTCGAAGTAGAAAAACGCCATTTTCAGTTTGTAGCCCTGCTTTTTGGGCTAGCTACTGCTCCTCGGGTGTTTACAAAGATCTTGGCTCCTCCTCTGGCCAGATTAAGGGCCCGAGGTATAACTGTCATAGCATACCTAGACGACCTGCTCTTGATAGACCAGTCGGTAGCCTGCTTGAGCCGGAACTTGGTGACCACAGTCAACTACTTGGAATACCTGAGTTGGATTCTCAACCTAGAAAAGTCTTTCTTAAAGCCAGTAAGAATACTAGAGTATTTGGGCCTGGTCAGAGATACAAGCCAAGAGAAGGTATTTTTACCTCAGGCAAAGATCAGTGCCTTAAGAGAGCTGATTCAGGTAGTCAGGACCAAAAAGGGTCCTTCTGTCCGTTTTTGTATGAGGCTGCTGGGAAAGATGGTGGCTTCATTCGAAGCAGTTCCCTATGCTCAGTTTCATTCAAGACTGCTGCAACACAGTATCCTTTCTGCTTGGAACAAGAACGTACAGGCATTAGATTTTCCGATGCACCTGTCTCCTACAGTGCGTCAGAGCCTCAGTTGGTGGTTAATACCCGAAAGCCTGCAGAAAGGGAAATCCTTTTTACCGGTTACCTGGAAAGTGGTAACAATGGATGCCACTCTTTCGGGTTGGGGAGCAGTTCTGGAACAGTCTGCGGTCCAGGGGGAATGGTCCAAAATCGAGAAGACCTTACCCATCAACATTCTGGAGATCTGTGCGGTGTATCTAGCTCTAAGGGCCTGGACTCTCAGGCTACAGGGTTGCCCTGTCAGGATCCAGTCCGACAATGCCACAGCAGTGGCTTATATCGATCATCAAGGAGGCACCAGGAGTTGTGCAGCTCAGAGAGAAGTGAACCAGATTTTAGTCTGGGCAGAAAAGCATGTGCCATGCATATCGGCAGTTTTCATTCCAGGGATAGAGAACTGGCAGGCGGACTATTTGAGTCGCCAGCGGTTAGTCCCGGGGGAATGGTCTCTTCACCCTGATGTCTTTTGGGCCATATGCCAAAGATGGGGGATACCAGATGTAGATCTCTTTGCATCCAGGGTCGACAAGTTTGTGGCAAGAACAAGGGATCCTCTTGCATGCGGGACAGATGCGTTGGTGATTCCGTGGCATCAGTTCTCACTGATTTATGCGTTTCCTCCTATTATGCTACTACCACGACTCCTTTGCAGACTCCGTCAGGAGAAGAAGTCGGTACGTCTGGTGGCCCCAGCGTGGCCCAGAAGAGCTTGGTATGCAGAGATAATAAGAATGACAGTGGGTTCCCCGTGGACCCTACCGTCACGTCCAGACCTGTTATTTCAAGGTCCAGTGTTCCATCCTGCCTTACAAACGCTAAATTTGACGGTTTGGCTATTGAAACCCACGTTCTGAAGAATCGTGGGCTTTCAGGTCCTGTGATCTCTACCTTAATCAATGCAAGGGGTGATTTATCATAGAGTTTGGAAGACTTATGTATCCTGGTTTGAAGCCAGGGGTTGGCATCCCAGAAAATATGTCATAGGTAGAATTCTTGACTTTCCACAAATAGGATTAGAGATGAAGCTGGCCTTGAGTACCATCAAGGGCCAGGTCTCGGCCTTATCAGTATTATTTCAACGGCCACTTGCTTCACATTCTTTGGTCCGAAGCTTTATGCAGGGGGTGACGCATCTTAATCCTCCGGTTAAGGCACCCCTAAACCCCTGGGACTTGAATTTGGTTCTGTCAGTTTTACAGAAACAGCCTTTTGAACCCATACGTCAGATCCTTTGGTCTTGTTGACAAGAAAGTTAATTTTCCTGGTAGCCATTTCTTCTGCTAGAAGAGTATCAGAATTAGCAGCCCTTTCCTTTAACCACTTGCTTACTGGGCACTTAAACCCCCCTCCTGTCCAGACCAATTTTCAGCTTTCAGCGCTATCGCACTTTGAATGACAATTGCGCGGTCATACAACACGGTACCCAAATGAAATTTTTATCATTTTTTTCCCACAAATAGAGCTTTCTTTTGATGGTATTTGATCACCTCTACGGTTTTTATTTTTTGTTAAAAAAATTGAAAAAGACAGAATTTAAAAAAAAAAATTATATTTTTTTAATATTTTGTTATCAATTTTTGCAAACAGCTAATTTTTCTCCTTCGTTGATGTACGCTGATGAGGCGGCACTGATGGGCACCGATAGGTGGCAGTGATGGGCACTGATGGGTGGCGGTTATGGGCACTGATGGGTGGCAGTGTTGGGCACTGATTGGGCACTGATTGATGGCAGCACTGCTAGGTGGCACTAATAGGTGGCACTTGTGGGCATTGATAGGTGGCACTTGTGGGCATTGATAGGTGGCACTTGTGGGCATTGATAGGTGGCACTTGTGGGCTTTAATAGGTGGCACTTGTGGGCACTGTGGGCACTGGCAGATGGCACTTGGAGGCACAGATGAGGCATCTGTGCCTCCTTCCTCTTCGGGACCGATGTCCCTTTGACATAAGCCGGTGATCGGCTTTTTTTTCCTCCTCACGCTGTCAGCGTGAGGAGAAAACGAAACCGATCACCGAGCTTTTGTTTACATCATGTGACCAGCTGTCATTGGCTGACAGCTGATCACATGGTAAGGGGCCGGGACTGGCCCCTTACTCGGATCTGTGATCATCCGAGTCTCCGTGACTCGGTGATCACAGCGCGCACACCGCGCGCCCTGCAGGGTGCGCGCGGTGCGCGTGCATAGGGGAGGACGTCATATGACGTCCTCCCGGAGATTGAGGTCCGCGCTGTAGCCGTCATTCGGCTATGGCCCGGACCTCAAGTGGGTAAAGAGCCTTATTTGATCATGCATAAGGATAGAGTGGTATTGTGCCCTCATCCTAGCTTTCTACCAACGGTGGTTTCAGATTTCCATCTAAACCAAGATATTGTTCTGCCTTCCTTTTTTCCAGATCCCTGTTCCACGGAAGAAAAGTCACTACATTCTTTGGATGTAGTAAGGGCAGTCAAGGCCTATCTGGAAGCAACTGTTCAAGTTCGCAAAACGGATGTTTTGTTCATACTACCAGAAGGTCCCAATAGAGGGCAGGCAGCGTCAAAGTCTACCCTTTCGAAATGGATTCGACAAATGATTATTCAGGCTTACGGTTTGAAACAAAAAATTCCACCTTTTCAAATCAGGGCACACTCCACAAGGGCGATTAGTGCCTCTTGGGCGGTGCATCACCGGGCCTCTATGGCTCAAATCTGCAACCTGGTTTTTAGTCCATACATTCACCAGATTTTATCAGGTGGATGTGGGAAGGCATGAGGATACCGCCTTTGGGCGTAGTGTGCTGCAGGCAGAAGTATGAGGTCCTCAGGTCTGATTACACCCTACTTGTGCGGTCCCCTCCCCTCAAATAGCATTGCTCTGGGACGTCCCATCAGTAATTACTGAGGCTCTGTGTCCCGTGATGTACGAGAAAGAAAATAGGATTTTTTATAACAGCTTACCTGTAAAATCCTTTTCTTTTGATGTACATCACGGAACACAGAGGTCCCACCCCTCTTCTAATACACTTATATTGCTTTGCTACAAAACTGTGGTATCCCCAGTAAGGGGAGGGGTTATATAGGGGGTTGAACTTCCTGTCTAGGGTGTGACCAGTGTCCAATCACCTTGTGATACCCATATAACCCATCAGTAATTACTGAGGCTCTGTGTCCCGTGATGTACATCAAAAGAAAAGGATTTTACAGGTAAGCTGTTATAAAAAGTCCTATTTTCATGCAGCCTCCAATATGTAGGTTGTACCACACGTCCTTTGAGAGCCCATATAGGGTAACATTACTGTGACACAAATAACCCAAATGCTAGAAATATTTTGAATGCAACACGTCACTTTAGAGAATATCTTCAGGGCGATCTTTCCTCATTTCGCTTCAGAGGAATAGAACGGTTGTCTCACTCGCCCAGAGAAGGTGACAGGGAGAGAAGGCTACTGGGGAGAGAAGCATGGTGGATTTTTAGATTAAAAACTAGATCGCCTCAGGGGTTAAACCTGAGGTGGGATCTGGACTTGCACTTACATTAAGAATGCCTCTCCCCAAAGTCTCCTCTCTCTCTCTTTTCCTTTCTCTCTTCTGTTTTTTTTTCACATACTTGGATTATTATTTTAATTTTTTTTACTTAATGTTTTTTGAATTTTATGGTGTGCTTCTTTATGCATATGTCTATATGTGTATCAATGTATGCACGTGTGTTTACATGCGTGTGTGTACACACATGTGCATATTATCACTACAAGGTGTGTGAAAATTAGTGGCATACACATGGATCACACAATATGTATTGCAGCTGATTGTCTTTTTTGGATAATTGCCTGCGGTCAATTAAGACAATCAATGGTGGAGCCTGTGATCTTTAGAGCTACTATTTATGTCAAAGTTTTATGTCTGTAATGTGGTTATGACTAAGGCCTTATAGGCTGAAACGCGTCAACTGACTTAATCTGCGTTTGTTCACTGTGGCTATTCAATAAAATGAAGAAATTTTAAGAGCAACAACCAAAGTGTGGATCATGTTTTCTATGTTCCTCCTTACATCTGTTTCCCCATCAGCGGAGCCCCTCCTTACATCAGTGTCCCCATCAGCGGAGCCCCTCCTTACATCAGTGTCCCCATCAACGGAGTCCTCCTTACATCAGTGTTCCTGTCAGCAGAGCCCCTCCTTACATCAGCATCCCCATCAGCAGAGCCCCTTCTTACATCTGTGTCCCCATCAGTGGAGTCCTCCTTACATCTGTGTCCCCAGCAGCGGAGTCCCTCCTCACATCTGTGTTCCCATTAGCTGAGTCCTCCTCACATCTGTGTCCCCATCAGCGTAGCCCCTCCTTACATCTGTGTCCCCATCAGCAGAGCCCCTCCTTACATCAGTGTCCCCATCAGCGGAGCCCCTCCTTACATCTGTGTCTTCATCAGCAGAGGCCTGCCTTACATCAGTGTCCCCATCAGTGGTGTCCTCCTTACATCAGTGTCCCCGTCAGCAGAGCCCCTCCTTACATCAGTGTCCCCATCAGCAGAGCCCCTCCTTACATCTGTGTCTCCATCAGCGGAGTCCTCCTTACATCTGTGTCACCATCAGCAGAGCCCCTCCTTACATCAGGTGCCCCCAGCAGCGGAGTCCCTCCTCACATCTGTGTTCCCATTAGCGGACTCCTCCTCACATCTGTGTCCCCATCAGCGTAGCCCCTCCTTACATCTGTGCCCTCATCAGCGGAGTCCTCCTTACATCAGTGTCCCCATCAGCGGAGCCCCTCCTTACATCAGTGTCCCTATCAGCGGAGCCCCTCCTTACATCTGTGTCTTCATCAGCAGAGCCCTGCCTTACATCAGTGTCCCCATCAGCGGTGTCCTCCTTACATCAGTGTCCCCGTCAGCGGAGCCCCTCCTTACATCAGTGTCCCCATCAGCAGAGCCCCTCCTTACATCTGTGTCTCCATCAGCGGAGTCCTCCTTACATCTGTGTCCCCATCAGCAGAGCCCCTCCTTACATCAGGTACCCCCAGCAGCGGAGTCCCTCCTCACATCTGTGTTCCCATTAGCAGAGTCCTCCTCACATCTGTGTCCCCATCAGCAGAGCCCCTCTTTACATCTGTGTCCCCATCAGCGGAGTCCTCCTCACATCTGTGTCCCCATCAGCAGAGCCCTCCTCACATCTGTGTCCCCATCAGGGGAGTCCCTCCTTACATCTGTGTCCTTATCAGCGTATCAGCGGAGTCCCTCCTTACATCTGTGTCCCCATCAGCCGAGTCCTCCTTACATCTGTGTCCCCATCAGTGGAGTCCCTCCTTACATCTGTGTCCCCATCAGCAGAGTCCTCCTCACATCTGTGTCCCCATCAGCAGAGTCCTCCTCACATCTGTGTCCCCATCAGTGGAGTCCTCCTCACATCTGTGTCCCCATCAGCGGAGTCCTCCTCACATCTGTGTCCCCATCAGCGGAGTACTCCTCACATCTGTGTCCCCATCAGCGTAGCCCCTCCTTACATCTGTGTCCTCATCAGCGGAGTCCTCCTTACATCAGTGTCCCCATCAGCGGAGCCCCTCCTTACATCTGTGTCCCCATCAGCGGGGCTCCTCCTTACATCTGTGTCCCCATCAGCAGAGCCCCTCCTTACATCTGTGTCTCCATCAGCGGAGTCCTCCTTACATCTGTGTCCCCATCAGCAGAGCCCCTCCTTACATCAGGTGCCCCCAGCAGCGGAGTCCCTCCTCACATCTGTGTTCCCATTAGCGGAGTCCTCCTCACATCTGTGTCCCCATCAGCGTAGCCCCTCTTTACATCTGTGTCCCCATCAGCGGAGTCCTCCTTACATCTGTGTCCCCATCAGCGGGGCTCCTCCTTACATCTGTGTCTCCATCAGCGGAGTCCTCCTTACATCAGTGTCCCCATCAGCGGAGCCCCTCCTTACATCGGTGTCCCCATCAGCGGAGTCTTCCTTACATCAGTGTCCCCATCAGCGGAGCCCCTCCTTACATCAGTGTCCCTATCAGCGGAGTCCTCCTTACATCTGTGTCCCCATCAGCAGAGCCCCTCCTTACATCAGGTGCCCCCAGCAGTGGAGTCTCTCCTCACATCTGTGTTCCCATTGGTGGAGTCCTCCTCACATCTGTGTCCCCATCAGCAGAGCCCCTCCTTACATCTGTGCCCCCATCAGCTGAGTCCTCCTTACATCTGTTATACACCAAAGACTGGAAAGGGTTTTGATAATGGACAGAGAGGAATTACAGTCAGATAAGCCTAAAACCAAGAGAGAGTATAAAAATAAGAATAAACCTTATAAACTTTACAACTTTAGAAATAGAAGAACGGGCAAACCTATTATGTTTGTAACTAAATTTTCTCAAGAATATCATCAAATAGTCAGAATAATAAAAAAGAATCTGCTAATACTGTATACAGATAAAGATTTTAATGGGATATTGCAAGCAGGTTGTCATTTTTCTAGCCGACGTGCGCCCACATTAGGGACTGCACTATCACCTAGTCTTTTCTCATCTAAACAATGCCAACCCACCTGGCTCTCCTATCCTGGAAGTTACCCTTGTAATACAAAAACTTGTAGGTACTGTAATAATGATCTTTAGAGCTACTATTTATGTCAAAGTTTTATGTCTGTAATGAGGTTATGACTAAGGCCTTATAGGCTGAAACGCGTCAACTGACTTAATCTGCATTTGTTCACTGTGGCTATTCAATAAAATGAAGAAATTTTAAGAGCAACAACCGGAGTGCGGATCATTTTTTCTACGTTCCTCCTTACATCTGTGTCTCCATCAGCGGAGTCCCTCCTCACATCTGTTTCCCCATCAGCGGAGCCCCTCCTTACATCTGTGTCCCCATCAGCGGAGCCCCTCTTTACATCTGTGTCACCATCAACGGAGTCCTCCTTACATCAGTGTCTCCATCAGCGGAGCCCCTCCTTACATCAGTTTCCCCATCAGTGAAACCCCTTCTTACATCTGTGTCCCCATCAGCGGAGCCCCTCCTTACACCTGTGTCCTCATCAGCGGAGTCCTCCTTACATCTGTGTCCCCATCAGCGGAGCCCCTCCTTACACCTGTGTCCCCATCAGCGGAGTCCTCCTTACATCTGTGTCCCCATCAGCGGAGCCCCTCCTTACATCAGTGTCCCTGTCAGCGGAGCCCCTCCTTACATCTGTGTCCCCATCGGCAGAGTCCTCCTCACATGTGTGTCCCCATCAGCAAAGTCCTCCTCACATCTCAGTGTCCCCATCAGCAGAGTCCTCCTCACATCTCAATGTCCCCATTAGCACGTGTCCCCGGCAGCGGAGCCCCTCTTTCATGCCGTGTCTGTCCCCTTCAGCGGCAGCTTGTCAGTTCCCGGCTTTCTCCGTGTGCTCAGTGGAGAGGGGGTGGGCTTCCCCTCTCCACTGAACACAAGGGGATTAGTCCTCACAGTGGCGGCAGGCCATCTTTTATCTTTTATGTAATTTTGTTTGTGACTGCTGGGGGGGGGGGGGGGGGGCAGCGGCGCCCGTGTGCCCCCTATGGATTGGCCGCCACTGTCTACTTCCGAGGATCATTAGAAATCTTTGTTGGACATTTACTCATTTACTGAGGGCTAAGTGTTTGCTTGCTTGCCTGTGATCAGTTTCTTTAATGTCACTTAGAAATGTCTAAAAACCCCTGCAGTGGCTTAGTATAAACTATTTTGGGATATCTGTATGTAGTTTATATCTGTGTGTTACAAGAAATCTGTATTTTAGGCTGGCTATAAAACAAATTTTAGCCCCAGAGCAGCCCTCTTCCTCCGAGAGTCACCATTCTTCCTTCAGAGACCCTTATTATTTTTATTTATTACTTATATAGAGCTGTGAATTTACACAGCACTTTATATATACATGCCCTGTCCTCAAGGAGCTTACAATCTAATGTCCCTAACTCCCATACTGGGGCCAATTTTAGACAAAAGCCAATTAACCTCCAAGCATGTCGGAGAGTGCGAGGAAACCGGAGTACCTGGAGGAAACCCACATGGGTACAGGGAGAACATGCAAACTCCAAGCAGGTAGTGCCGTAGTTGGGATTTGAACCAATTGCCCCAGCACTGCTGGGCAGAAATGCTAACCACCTATGGGGAAATCCATTCTGTTTTTCTTCTGTCCGAAAGCTGAACAAAAAAAAAAAAGTATACTCACCTTTAGATTTACACTACAAAAAAAATGTGTACCCACAGGGCTCCACCCTCCTAGTTGCAAGCCCTCCTTCATACCACCATATCAATCCTTCCAAAGGTGGATACAGACAGATTGAAATTCGACCAGTTCAGCGGGGAACAGCAACATCTCAATCTCTGTGTGGCTCTCTCCTTCCTGTTGGACAGAATTTGATCGGTAGATTGACTTCTGTCGAACGGTCATGCTAGAAAACATTAATTTGATTGCCGACGCAAAGCGTCATGTCCCTGAAATGAGTTTGCCACCTCCCTTAAATGAGTTTTTGCAGGTTGGGATGTCTGTATACAATTTAACCTCTCACAAATGCATATTAAATACATGAAAGAGTTTTATTAAGAAACAAATGGTAGCTGCAATATGTTTTATGCCGCATATACACGACCAGTTTTTCTGTCGGAATGAACTCTGAAGGTCTTTCTGACGGAGTTCCGCTGAAACTGTCTTGCGTACACATAATCACACCGTCTAGAACGCGGTGACGTACAACACGTACTACGGGACTAGAAAAAGGAAGTTCAATAGCGAGTAGCCAATAGCTGCTGTCTCGCACTTGCTTCAGAGCATGCGTCGCTTTGGGCCGTCGGAACAGCATACAGACGAGCGGTTTTCCCGATAGGAACTGATTCCGTCGGAAAGATTTGAAACATGTTTTATTTCTAGGTCCGTCAGAATTTTTGAAAAAAAGTCCGATGAGGCCCACACACGATCGGAATATCCGCTGAAAAGATTCCGTCTGACTTTTCCTGAAGGAAAGTCCGACCATGTGTACGCGGCATTAGAGAAACCCTAGGGCCTAAAGCGTTTTTATTATTTAATTTCTATATGTGTGTCCTTGTAGAGATAGAGCACTCACAGGATTTTAAAGGAGCAAGGAGCATGTTGTGTACAGAGAAGCTTTATTCCATCACCGATCAACCATAGAATAAAACTTTTCTGTACATCACATTTGCGATCTGCAGTGGGTGTCAATACAAAGGTAACGACACCACAAATGTAGGTCGCAAGCGCAGTGTGTTTGCCCACACTGGATCGCGTCGTACTTTTAGATCACCTACTATATATATACTGTGTATATCACTATCATTTACACTACCGGGAAGTTAAATCAGGCATTAACCCTTTCATGACTAAGCCTGTTTTTGAAATTTGGTGTTTACAAGTTAAAATCCGTATTTTTTGCTAGAAAATTACTTAGAGTTCCCAAACATTATATATATATTTTTTAGCAGAGAATCTAGAGAATAAAATGCGATTGTTGCAATATTTTTTATCACACGGTATTTGTGCAGCGGTGTTTTAAACGCAAATTTTTGGAAAAGGGACACTTTCATGAATTTTAAAAAATCCAAACAGTAAAGTTACCCCAATTTTTTTGTATAATGTGAAAGATGATTTTACGCCGAGTAAATAGATACCAAACATGTCACCCTTTATAATTGCACGCACTCGTGGAATGGCGACAAACTACGGTACCTATGAATTTCCATAGGCGACGCTTAAAAATTTTTTTACGGTTACCAGATTTGAGCTACAGAGGAGGTCTAGGGCTAGAATTATTGCTCTCGCTCTGACGATCGCGGCGATACCTCACATGTGTGGTTTGAACACCGTTTACATATGCGGGCGCGACTTCCGTATGCATTTTCTTCACTGCGCGAGCTCGCGGGGACAGGGGCACTTTAAAAAAATTTATTTTTTATTTATTTATTTATTTATTTAATTTATTTTTTTACTTTATAAATTGTGTTTAAAAAATTTTTTTTTTTTTTTTTACTTTTATTGCTGTCACAAGGAATGTAAACATCCCTTGTGACAGTAATAGGTGGTGACAGGTACTCTTTATGGAGGGATGGGGGGTCTAAAAGACCCCTCATCCCTCCTTTACACTTCAAAGTATTCAGATCGCCGAAAACGACGATTCTGAATACTGTGTACTTTTTTAAATTCAGCGCCATTGGCAGCCGAGTAAACGGGAAGTGCCGTCATGACGTCGCTTCCGCGTTTACAACAAGAAGGCTGGAACGAAGCCGCTCACAGCTTCGTTCCAGCCCGCCCCCAGCCGCCGAAGATTCCCGATTGGACACCGGGCCTCCCGATCGCACGGGAGGCCCGGTAACAGCGGCAGGAGGCGGCGGGAGGGGGGGGATGTCCCCTCCCGCTCCTCCGGTATAACAACCGAGCGGCTTTTAGCCACATCGGTTGTTATACACGGGTAGCTGATCGCCCGCTGTAAACAACGGTACCGGGATGATGCCTGCAGCTGCGGGCATCATCGCGGTATAACCCCGGAAAGCCGAGTACGCATATCTGCGTGCGGTCGGCGGGAAGGGGTTTAAAGTAGATATTTGTGGCTGTCATTTGTTACCAGCAAATATATTCAAGACCGCTGAGCAAACCCCAGAGTGACGACTTTACTTTGCTTATATAGATTGTGTGGATGAGGTGCCATCTGCTTCTGCCAGAGCACAGACGATACAGCCACAACATATTATTGTGAGGTAGTAGCACCTATTTGTTTACATTAAAGTAGCCATTTTGTACAGCCAGTCTTGCGATTTACACAACTCTGCCACTTGAACAGTGAGGAAGATTACATTTACTTCCACCTTTACTACTTCCAGGATCAACAGAAGCTGGCTGCTAAAAGGACAAAGAAAAAGACCACTTTTTGCAGAATTACAAATACATTGACAGGTAGTACAAAAAAAAATGTAGTGTAATGCCCCGTACACACGGTCGGACTTTGTTCGGACATTCCGACAACAAAATCCTAGGATTTTTTCCAACGGCTGTTGGCTCAAACTTGTCTTGCATACACACGGTCACACAAAGTTGTCGGAAAATCCGATCGTTCTAAACGCGGTGACGTAAAACACGTACATCGGGACTATAAACGGGGCAGTGGCCAATAGCTTTCATCTCTTTATTTATTCTGAGCATGCGTGGCACTTTGTCCGTCGGATTTGTGTACACACGATCAGAATTTCCGACAACGGATTTTGTTGTCGGAAAATTTTATAGCAAGCTCTCAAACTTTGTGTGTCGGAAAATCCGATGGAGCCTACACACGGTCAGAATTTCCGACAACAAGGTCCTATCACACATTTTCCATCGGAAAATCCGACCGTGTGTACGGGGCATTAGATTAGTATATTGTATAATAATATAATAATATTGATCTGTTTGTCTGGAGTTCTGTTTTAAATTACTCAAACAAGAGATACGCTGGCTTCTTATTACATAGCTTGTGTAGGTCTTTTTTTTTTTTTTTTTTACAATAAAGTGTCTTTATTTTAGATTTTTTTTTTATCATTGGGAATAGCTGATTGCCTTTAGGGGGTCCGAAATGAATTCTTAATCCTTTTCACCCATTGGAGCAAATCAGACCAAACTTTGTAGGGTTTTTTTCCTTAATTGTGGGTATAGGGTTCTATATATATGGAGTTTTTCTATTTATTTATTTATTTTTTGGCTGAAGTGGATGGTGTGTTTTTTAAGCTTGACAAACTATGTAACTGTTCCATTCAAGAGATTTCCCTGCACTTCCTGTCCCATAGACACAACAGGAAGTGAGGTACATCCCCTTTTGGACAGGTGTCACCAGAAAAGATATATATCCCCTCTATTTTTGCTCTGGTGACAACACAAATGTTTCACTTTCAGTTCCAGTGATAGTAGGCACCAGGACAAGTAGATGGGGGAATCTCCCCAGCCGAGACACAGACAGTAAAAAACTTGACAGAGACTGTGTTACGTCTGCAACAAGATAGAAGAAAGGAAATAGTTAGCTTCTTTTTTGTTTAGTAAAGAAAGAATAGGCCAGATTCAGGTAAAGAAAATGCAGAAGAGCCGGAAGAAATCACTATGAAGGTCATGTACTAGCAATACAGGTTTTGATAAGCGTGCAGATGTATGCAAACCCAGCAAGTGCAATCTCCATACCGAATGGCTAAAGTTCACACTGCTGCTCCATGGTATTTTCTACCAAATATCCCGGTAAGGTGCACCAAGGACTGTATGCGTTAGGATTCTACTATAAAAAGAAAAACAATATAACAAGACACATGAAATTTTGGTTACTTCAGCAATGTAAACATAGCAAAAAACAAAAAGTAAAAAATGTGAGGATAGGATAAGGTTGTTAAAGCCCATTCCATATGCACATGAAGAAACCACATACATGCATATGATTTAGTAAAAAAGGCCCTATAGGGGTTAGGCTTCATGTATATGGGACGTTTTACAACCTCTCCTGAACGATGTACCTTGACAAATAGTAACCGACATTTAAAAAAGTCTGTTTTGCCGCATTTAGTCACATTTGCATTTAGAAGCGTTTAAAAAAATATATATATATTTTCTTTTCAAATAGTCAAAAATGAAAAACACCTGTAAACGAAACGCGGCTAAACAAGAGTTACCGCGTTTACAAGCTGTTACAGGCATTTGGCGTTTCAAATGCCTCTGAACATCTGTCCTGAATGCATTTTTTTGCATTCCAAAAAATGCTTCTGAACTCAACTGCCTAGAAACGACTATAAATGACTCTGTGTACATGTACAGTTGCCAACATTGTAAAAAAATTTATAGGGACACTTTTTGTGCTGTAGGCGGAGTCTTATTACAATTGGGGGGAGGGGCATGCGTTTGTAGGCGTGACATAGCAAAAAAGAAAAAGGTGGCGCGTGCAACGCCACACGTGGTTTGCGTGGAATAGTGGGAGTGGCTTATATGGGCATGGTTCAAATGGGGGTGTGGTTAGAGTGAATGAGAGATGGAGAAAGAAAGGGGAAAAGGGGGAGGGAGGGAGAGAGAAAGAAGGAAAGAGGGAGGGAAGGAGAGAGAAGGAAGGAAAGAGGGATGAAGGGACAGCAGGCCCAGATCCTACACCACAATAGAAATGTGTATTCCAGAGTTTAACAAATCAGCAGATAAAGATACTCCAAACATCTGGTGTTAGAGCTTCAATCATCCCAGCACCATGGTTGTTGTGGTGTCAGGATGATTGAAGCACATTATTACTATTATTACATATAATATGTAATATAGAATGAAATCATTCAACTCACCATAATCCAAAATCAGTGGGACCCCTGAGCGTGTCACCTGCCACGTCGCCTGTCACCAGATGCCATCAGGTGCCCCCATCAGAGTCCGTCCTTGCATCCAGTGCCCCCAGCAGAGTCTGTCCTTACATCAGGTGTCCCCAGCGGAGTGCCTCTTACATCAGGTGTCCCCGGTGGTCAGTGTCCCCAGCGGAGTGCCTCTTACATCAGGTGTCCCCAGCGGAGTGCCTCTTAAATCAGTGCCCCCAGCGGAGTGCCTCTTAAATCAGTGCCCCCAGCAGAGTGTTGGCTGCAGACGGAGTGTTGGCTGCAGTCTAGCTGCATCTCCTCTCGTTCCCCTTGTTCGGTGGAAAGGGGGAGGGGCCGATCCATGCAGCTAACCCGGGCTGGAGAATTGTGAAGAGAGAAACCGATTCATTGGCTGCACGGATCGGCCCCTCCCCTCTCCACCAAACACGAGGAACGAGAGGAGATGTAGCTGAAAACAAGAGGAAAGCTCTCGCGGCAGCGCCTGCAGCGATTTTGTTGGAGCCAGGAGCCAAAACTGCTGCAGAGCCAAACATTCCCATTTTTCCATGGACAAAAGGCAAAATCCCAAATCGGGACGGCCTCCGATCAGGACAAGGGTCCCAAAATCGGGATTGTCCTGGGAAAATCGGGACTGTTGGCAACTATGTACATGTATTGATAAGATGGCATAGAGGAGAGTTCAGGGGCAGTTGAAAAAAATGCCCAACTGCTCCTAAACGTCCTTTTACCAGCAGCAGTGTACATGAGGCCTTATGCCCGTACACACGGTCGGACTTTGTTCGGACATTCCGACAACAAAATCCTAGGATTTCTTCTGACGGATGTTGGCTCAAACTTGTCTTGCATACACACGGTCACACAAAGTTGTCGGAAAATCTGATCATTCTCGACGCGGTGACGTAAAACATGTACGTCGTGACTATAAACGGGGCAGTGGCCAATAGCTTTCATCGCTTTATTTATTCTGAGCATGCGTGGCACTTTGTCCGTTGGATTTGCGTACACACGATCGGAATTTCCGACAACGGATTTTGTCGTCGGAAAATTTTATATCCTGCTCTCAAACTTTGTGTGTCGGAAAATCCGATGGAAAATGTGTGATGGAGCCTACACACGGTAGGAATTTCCTAAACTAGGTCCTATCACACATTTTCCGTCGGAAAATCCGACCATGTGTACGGGGCATTAGATCCAACAAATTGTTGGATGTGCTCGGAGGGGGGGAGTGCTGTATGGAGCAGATACATTAATAATAATATACAGGATACATCCCAGCCAATTAAGAGCCCACTCATAGGGGAGTGCATTGCAGTAATACCTGTTAAGAAACAAACTTTGTTGTGTGGTTTGGTGCACTGCGTTCCCACATTCCTTATTAATTTTGAGCATCTAAAACAGTAAAAATTATACTCAGTTTTAACCACAATGTACATTATGCATTATGATGCAGTATAATTCATATGTGTTCTGTACACGGGCTGGGATGCAATTCTAAGTATTACAGTCACTGTGAGTTGCAGGTACATCTATTGTACTAAAACAAAACAAAAAATAACAGGTATTGCAAAGGTCCACTAAATATGTGTAATGCTCTCCTACCACTCACCACGTAAGGTGTTGTCGCTGTAACCATAAACTGTATACAAAAAATGGGAGGGTATCCCAATGACAGTCATTGGGAAAGCATAGCGGTTACTAATGGTAACAAAGGGTAGTTCTGGAGACTTGTCTAAACAAAAAATATATTTATTGGCAAGCAGTAGAAAACATCAATATGCTACACTCTGCTTATGCCCTGTACACACGGTCGGACATTGATCGGACATTCCGACAACAAAATCCATGGATTTTTCCGACAGATGTTGGCTCAAACTTGTCTTGCATACACACGGTCACACAAAGTTGTCGGAAAATACAATTGTTCTGAACGCGGTGACGTAAAACACGTACGTCGGGACTATAAACGGGGCAGTAGCCAATAGCTTTCGTCTTTTAATTTATTCTGAGCATGCGTGGCACTTTGTGCGTCAGATTCGTGTACACACGATCGGAATTTCCGACAATGGATTTTGTTGTCGGAAAATTTTATAGCAAGCTCTCAAACTTTGTGTGTCGGAAATTCCTATGGAAAATGTGTGATGGAGCCTACACACGGTCGGAATTTCCAACAACAAGGTCCTATCACACATTTTCCATCAGAAAATCCGACTGTGTGTACAGGGCATAAGAGTACAGCTTCACAGTGTCACCTATATTGTAACCGAACCTAAATAAGGTGCTACATTAAGAGACAACAGACAAGGACATACACATAACAGTACATAAACTTTAAAAACAAGGTACGTCTGCACGCCTGATCAAAATGCACATGTGAGATGTCTTGCGATAATTATCACATATATGAATCATTTATTCAATCAGTGCAAGGAAAAAAGGGGGGAAAGCCTGTTTCAAGACCCCCCCCTTTTCCTCATGGGATTGAGGCGGTGGCAGTTTCTAGCTCCCCGAGGTAGCAGAAATAAAAGGGAGGTTCTGATAGGCCAGTGAAGTCAGCTGATCCAAGAACATTCTGGAATCTAAGGGGGGTCATTTAGGATTGGTCAGTAAAGGCCACATGACCCCCTGGAAGATTCTAGAATTGTTGGGGACGCCTATAAAAAGGGGTTCCAGACACAGGCTTTTGCCAGTCACCAGAGGGGATTAACAGGACAGCTCCAGGCAAAAGGGCTATGATACACTTGTCCTTGTTAATCCATCTGGCGACATGAAGACCTTGTATCATCAGCTGCTGGAAAGGGCAGGAGCCGAAGAAGAGAACTGGCTGAGGAAGTGCCTATCCCTACCATCAGGCGTGGAGCCCAGAAGAACGGATGAAGAGCTGGAGGAAGATCCGGGGGTGAAGCAAGGAGGACAGTGGCACCATGAAGAGGAGGTGCAGCAGGAAGAGGAAGGAGAACCCGCGGCTTCGAATCCGGATCCGGGATAGCGGCGTGACAAAAGCGGGAGAGGCGGAGCACAGAACCTGCTTCATGGGAAAAGGAGGTGCATTCAGCGCCAAAGCTACAGTCCGCCCCCTCCGACGATGGCATCAGTGGGAAGAGCAGGGCCGTCCCCTTCAGAAAGGCGGCAAACATCATGGCAAAGCTTGGCAAAGGGCGGACCCAGAAGAGAACAGCAGGCGCGGCTACAGGAGAGTTGCCAAGGCTACCCATGAGGCAGGAAGACGCCAGGATATCGCCACCTGAGGCGCTCAGGGCAGGCGTTTTAGCAAGCACCTCATGGGACCCAGAGCAGCATTTATCAACCAAGCCAGTATGACAATACCAATACCAATACAAGTCTATGGGAGAATTCAAAAGTGCTAATTTTAACGGTTAATATGCAAATTATTGTCATAAAAAGTGTTTGGGGACCTGGGTCCTGCCCCAGGAGAGAGTGTCCCCCCCTCCTGAACCGTACCAGGCCACATGCCCTCAAAATTGGGAGGGTGCTTTGGGTTAGCCCCCCAAAGCACCTTGTCCCCATGTTGATGGGGAGAAGGGCCTCATCCCCACAGCCCTTGCCCGATGGTTGTGGGGGCTGCGGGTGGGGGGCTTATCGGAATCTGGAAGCCCCCTTTAACAAGGGGACCCCCAGATCCCAGCCCCCCGTGTGAATTGGTAATGGGGTACAAATGTACCCCTACCATTTCACAAAAAAGGTGAAAGAAATGTTAAAAAAAAGACGGTTTTTGACAATTCCTTTATTAATGTCTTCTTCTTTCCCCGCTTCTTCTTCCATCTTCTTCTGGTTTTCCTTCTGTGTTCTTCCCCCGCTTCTTCCTCTATCTTGCTCCGCTTCTACCTCCGTTCTTCTCGTCCTGCATCTTCCTCCTTCTTCTTCTTCTCTGCTTCGTCCTCCGATCCTCCTCAATGGGAGTCTCCCACTGTGTGACGCTTCTGTTCAGGTGACAGCTCTTATATAATGGAGGGCGGGGCCACCTGGTTACCCCACCCCCCTCTGACTCACGGGGACTTCCCTATGGCTTTACGTAAATGGGTGACCCCGCCCCCTCTGACAACACAGGGAAAGCCATAGGGAAGTCCCCGTGCATTAGAGGGGGGCGGGGTCTCCGGGTGGCCCTCCGTTATATAAGACCTGTCACCTGAACAGAAGCGTCACACAGCGGGAGACTCCCATTGAGGCAGATCGGAGGACGAAGCTGAGAAGAAGAAGCCAGAGGAAGGTGCCAGACGAGAAGACCGGAGGAAGAAGTGGAGGAAGATAGAGGAAGAAGCGGGGGAAGAACAAGATGGAGGAAGAAGAAGAACACTGAAGAAAGACCAGAAGAAGTTGGAAGAAGAAGCAGGGAAAGAAGAAGGCATTAATAAAGGAATTGTCAAAAGCCGTCTATTGTCTTTTTTTAACATTTTTGACACTTTTTTTGTGAAATGATAGGGGTACATTTGTACATTTCCGATAAGCCCCCTGCCCGCAGACCCCCGCAACCACCGGGCAAGGGTTGTGGGGATGAGGCCCTTCTCCCCATCAACATGGGGACAAGGTGCTTTGGGGGCTACCCCAAAGCACCCTCCCAATGTTGAGGGCATGTGGCCTGGTACGGTTCAGGAGGGGGGGCGCTCTCTCGTCCCCCCTTCTTTTCCTGCAGCTTGCCAGGTTGCGTGCTCGGATAAGGGTCTGGTATGGATTTTTGGGGGGACCCCACATCATTTTTTTTTTAATTTTGGCGTGGGGTTCCCCTTAAAATCTGGTATGGATTTTGAGGGGGACCCCCACACCTTTTTTTAAAAAAATTTTGGTTCGGGGTTCCCCTGTAGGGGATTCCCATGCCGTTTTTATCAATGAACTATTATGTGTATTGCCGTACCGACAATTCATTATAGCTGCAACTCCCACGAGTAGTTTTAAAAGACTTTTTTTCCTTTAGAAATGTCATTTTGCTGTCAGACTGTTCTAAACATGGGAAACATGTGCCACTTTACAGGCATACTATAGATACCTCCCAGGTATGAAATTTAAAGGAATATTACACTTTTATTGTTTCACTTTAAGCATTATTAAAATCACTGCTCCTGAAAAAACGACCGTTTTCTTCTTTCCCCGCTTCTTCTTCCATCTTCTTCTGGTCTAACCAATTCATTCAAACACTTGTATCTTGGAGCTTTGCCTAACACCTTGCTGCTACTGTTACACTTCAGCAGAGTTAATTAAAGAATTTTAGAGGCCAACTGGCATCAACAGTGCATTTTAGTGCAATAACTTCCTGGAAGATTACTCCTGTGCCTACGTAGATGTGACCAACAAGGATGTTATCTCTTCCAAGGTGTGTATTGTTACTGTGTTGACCTAGGTGTGCATAATGCCCTGTATACAATTGAAGTGTATGTTAGGTAGGGCTAGTAAAAAAAAAAAAAAATACGCAGACAATGCTGTCTCCTAACGGAATCAACTCTCTATAACATTTATGGACAGTAAAGCCCCCCAGATTCTTTGCAATTCATCACTTTTTTCCTAGTTCTTTTTCTCTATCAAAACTGTCTTTCTCTACCTCTAGTTCCTTCTGTCTCTCTTTGCAAGTTCTCTATACTTATGCAATAGTGCTACCATTGCCTATTAGGCTGTCTATGAATATTCACCCTCTCGCCCCCTTTTGTATTGCTTTAAGAGAACATTTTTGAATTGATGAACCATGTTTGTAACTAGCATGTATATAGTATAAGCTGCATTTGAGATCTTTGGATAATTACCCTGTATATTGTGCTTCGGTTAATATGCAAGGAAAGAGGAACTAAAAAAAATATTGGATTTTCAAATGGTACTCTATATAACATACATATGTATAGCGCACCTCCATAAGAGTCACTGGGGAATACAGTCCTATTTCCCCACTTAAAGCACACATAGCCAGGCATGCAGCATTTTCTTCATGCTTCCACTGGCTCAGAAAGCAGTCTAGGGGCTCTTTTTTAGGGTTTTTAATGGAACCAATTAACTGGGATAGGGAAAGGGAGCATGGGATACCCCGAAACTGTAAAACTTGAGGACTCCTTATTTCTGGCTGCACTGCACAAACTGCTGAAAGTCCCTCAGCATCTCAGCATGCTGTTGGTGACCTGTACTGCTTCCAGAGTTAAAAAGTTATAAACAGTTGCTTTACATCAGCTTTGGGGTCCTCTACTCAGCCACAAGATCATCAGTTGACTCCTGACAATATCCACCATGCTCTTCCTAGTGAGGGTGATGTAGACTCGCACCACCATAGGACAGCTGGACTCTTTCCTCACCAACTTCCACCTGGTTCTCTCCAGTGAGCTTCTCCAGACCCAGCTTGGTCCCTGGACTTGAACTTGCCAATAGGCCCCCCCAGCTAAGCCTAGCTGGGACCTCAATGTCTACACAAAGGCTTCTCTAGCACCCCTTGCAGGTGTCTTCTCCTGCAGGACTGGAAGCAGAAACACTGCACTGCTGCTCAGGCCCCAGACTAGTTATGAGCTCTCTCACCACCATCAGGGCACACCGCCCCAGGGATTGGCTGGAGTCCTATAAATATTCAGGCTGTGGTTCTGTCCTTCTTCCAACTATACTTGTAGAACCCTCTAGAAGACAGGGGGAAGTAACAGAGCAGCAGCCTGTGGAACACAGAGCAGCCCTAGATAATCAATTCCTGCATCACTGATTACAGGGGAGCCAAACGAAATTGATCAAGTAGCCTGCTCTATACTAGGAGGGTGCTACATGTGATATCTTTTAAATGTTTAGTTTTATTTTACAAAAATTCTTCATCAAAATGCCACATACAAATACAAAAATTATATTTGTACTCAGAGTCTCCTTATGGATTGTTTTAGGAAAAGGAAGAAACTATGGAAAATAGACCTGGGGTATGCCGTGGTCACGTGGTCAGTATGCCTAAAAGGGGCATACCCAAGTAATAATTAAAAAAGGAAAGTAAAAGAAAGAAGGGGAATGGGTGGGTGGGATACGTGAGCCACCGTCGACAAGGAAGGAGGGACAGAGGGGAGGCTTTATGCAGCCCGACTCCTCCCAACTCCTCCCACAAACACAGGCTGACCTGCGGTCAGCCTTACACTTGTACTCAGAGTCTCCTTACGGATTGTTTTATGAAAAGGAAGAAGCTACGGAAAATAGACCTGGGGTGTTCCATGGTCACTTGGCCAGTATGCCTAAAAGGGGGCAAAAATAAAGACAGTAGAATGAAGCTATCAAAAAAATGTATTTACAAACTGCAAAGTAACAATCAATCAGTCAAAACAACAAACGCCTGTGACATCTTAACCGGAGGATCCGGGATATATGTAGAGCAGCAAGATGACTTCCATCTACTCAACTTTTTTATCACATGAACCGGGACCCCTTGGCAGGAGGCTGTGGAAGCTGCCCCAATTCTGAATGAATGGCCCGAATACGCCTTGGGGTCCAAACCCAAATTGGCCAGAAGGGTGCGGCAATGATGCACGAACTGAGCTGCAGAGAGAGGAGCACTAGGGAAAGGCAATAGTGGACTGTCCCTGGGCCTGTCAGCTGTTGCCCTTACAAGCTGATCTAAGACCAAAACCGGGCACCATGCATTGTTGGTCTTGAAGAACCTAATGACGGTACTGACTCCCAGCTGCTGCATCTTGCAAGCATGCAAACCCAACTGAAAGTAATCGGGGAACCTGACTAACTGATTGGCCAAAAGAATACGGGATCCTAGCCCAGAAAAAGTAAACTCCCCAGGCCTCAAGAAACCATAAAATGCCAGATACATAGCTGCCTTGAGCACTAAGCTAGGCAATAGCCCAAAGGGAGACCTGACAAGTGAATCTGACATGCCTCAGAATATCTGCCCCATGATGGGCAGCCTGCTAGCTACAGCAGGAGGGCTAGTCTTCTGAATCCCCTTGAGGATAGCTTTAATGGGGTGTGCTGAAAAAATGGATGGCCTGCTGGGATCCCGTAGGGACAAAAAGTGCTGAATACCTGCTAAATATGTCCTAATGGTGCCATGGGCCAAAAAGGCAGTGAACGCTAGTAGATACTGAATGCTGTAACCATCCACCTCAGGATACCGAGCCTGGAAGGTCTGGAAAACATTCCAGGCTGTGATGTACGCTTTCCTGGTGTTTACTGACAATGATTTGTTAATTAAAGCTGCCAGGACGCCCAGTGGGTATCTAGTCCATCATTCATTGAAGAAAGTGTGGGACTGGAGTGGCGCCAGCCTCGGCGTCTGGGACCTGCTGGAAAAACAGTAAGTAATTAAACCGAGACAGTGCATTGTCAACACCATTAATGAACCTGCAGTGTATGTGGAAGTTAAATTGGAGGGAGAGCCAAATGAGCCTACGCACAAAAGACATTATGAATAAAGACCTAGATCTACCCTTGTTGATGATCTCTGCCGTGGCTTGATTATCTGTGGAAAAAGCCACAGTCTGACCTGCCCACAAATGACCCCACACCCGTGCAGCTGCAACAATGGGGTAGATTTCAAACAAGGCTGACGTCTGTAAACCCTGGAATAGACAAAACCTCATCTGGCCAAGGCCCCGCCAGCCAGTGTGAGCCACAAAAAGCCACAGAGCCCTTTGTAGCCGCTGCATCTGAAAAAACCTGAGGGAAAAACCCAGACACTTCAGGGATAAACATGGTAATACCATTCCAATGTTGTAGGAATTCATCCCACTTATGTAGATCCGACAACGAGGAAGAATCTAATTTGACACGAGAATCAGAGTCGGGGGCTGAAGGTAAAAAAGATAGTAATCTGGAAATGAAAGACCTCCCCTTGGGGATGATCCTCATCACGAAATTCAGCATTCCCAGCAAGGACAGTAATTCAACCCTGGTACAAACTTGGGAGATCGTGAACGCATGTATGCAATCCCTGATCCTTACCAGTTTGTTTGCAGGAAGACTGGCCTGCATGAACTGGGTATCAAGCACGATCCCCAGGAAGGTGAGTCTAGTAACTGGGCCTTTCTTGACTGCCAGTGGGATGTCTAAAGCTGCAAAAAACAATGTCAGTTTCTGAAGGTCGGAGGGGGCCTGACCACCACTCTCAACGAGGAGAAAATTGTCCAAATAGTGGATCACTTCCCCACAATTCTCTCTGTGTGTGAGGATCCAACTGAGTGCAGAATTGGGAGAAGTTTAAAGGCGTCCACGATGTCTGCTTAAGACAGCCAAGCATCCTCACCTGCCCCAATGATACTCTGAATTGCTTGATCCACCGATGCATATTTAAGAGAAAACTCCTCAGATGGTATTAACGAGTTAAGGCTAGGCACTTGCGAACAATGAGGGGCTGACAAATCGTAAATCAACCTTAATTTATTGGAAAATTTCCCTTTGACAAGGCCCAAAGGGTTGACCCTCCAAACCTGAAATAGGGATTTTGGGAAAGGACCAATAACAAAACCCTTCCTGAGTTCAGATTGTAGCAATTCATCAACCACCTCTACATCTGTGGCAGATGACCTCAGATTCCTACACTCAAAAGTGACTGTTGGCAAGGAAACAAACCCAGTGTGGAAACCCTCCGTGAAACCTCCCATTAAAAATTTGCTCAACCATGGTGACGGATGGGAGGCTAAACAAGCCAGTAAAAAAGGAACAATGATGCGGCTTAGTCACATGGACTTTTTCTCTCTCAGTGTACAGGCGGACTTGGGGTGAGCACTGGAACAACTGGTATAGATGTGTAACAGACGGCACTGGCTGTAATTGCATGAACCAAGGTTAAAATTGTTGCATATTTGAGATTTGACCAGAAAATGAATGAGCCGGCCCAACTTGTCACAAGGTGCCAGGTGGACTGGGGTCGCGAGTGCAGGGCATGAACCCCTGGATAGGGCCGATCCTAGGGTCACAGACGCCTGGGTGCAGAAATATTTCTGGCGCCCCCACATGGGCGTGGTCATCTTACCAACTCCTCCCCTTTACAAATGATTCTATGGCAACGACTCAAATACAGGGCTGCTCCCCTAAGAAGTCTTTGTTACCCTGAAATCCTCCCATGATCTCTTAACAATAAAGAAAATACAGGAAGAGAGAACACTAATGAGACCTGGAGGGGAGTCTCTCTGATGCACACAGAGAGGGCTTTTGTTAGAAAGAGTCCCCAGACATAATACAGGATACGGTCAAAGACTGCAGACATGATACAAGAGATGGTCAGAGACTGCAGACATGATACAGGAGATGATCAGAGACTGCAGACATAGTACAGGAGATGGTCAGAGACTGCAGACATAATACAGGAGATGATCAGAGACTGCAGACATACTACAGGGAATGATCAGAGACTGCAGACATGGTACAGGAGATGATCAGAGACTGCAGACATAGTACAGGAGATGGTCAGAGACTGCAGACATAATACAGGAGATGATCAGAGACTGCAGACATAGTACAGGAGATGGTCAGAGACTGCAGACATAATACAGGAGATGATCAGAGACTGCAGACATACTACAGGGAATGATCAGAGACTGCAGACATGGTACAGGAGATGATCAGAGACTGCAGACATAGTACAGGAGATGATCAGAGACTGCAGACATGATACAAGAGACAGTCAGAGACTGTAGACATGATACAAGAGACAGTCAGAGACTGCAGACATGATACAGGAGATGATCAGAGACTGCAGACATAGTAGAGGAGATGGTCAGAGACTGCAGACATAATACAGGAGATGATCAGAGACTGCAGACATACTACAGGGAATGATCAGAGACTGCAGACATGGAACAGGAGATGATCAGAGACTGCAGACATAGTACAGGAGATGATTAGAGACTGCAGACACGATACAAGAGACAGTCAGTGACTGTAGACATGATACAAGAGACAGTCAGAGACTGCAGACATAGTACAGGAGATGATCAGAGACTGCAGACATGGTACAGGAGATGATCAGAGACTGCAGACATGGTACAGGAGATGATCAGAGACTGCAGACATGGTACAGGAGATGATCAGAGACTGCAGACATGGTACAGGAGATGATCAGAGACTGCAGACATGGTACAGGAGATGATCAGAGACTGTAGACATGGTACAGGAGATGATCAGAGACTGTAGACATGGTACAAGAGATGATCAGAGACTGCAGACATGGTACAGGAGATGATCAGAGACTGCAGACATGGTACAGGAGATGATCAGAGACTGCAGACATAGTACAGGAGATGGTCAGAGACTGCAGACATAGTACAGGAGATGGTCAGAGACTGTAGACATAGTACAGGAGATGATCAGAGACTGCAGACATGATACAAGAGACAGTTAGAGACTGCAGACATAGTACAGGAGATGATCAGAGACTGCAGACATGATACACGAGATGGTCAGAGACTGCAGACTTAGTACAGGAGATGGTCAGAGACTGCAGACATGATACAAGAGATGGTCAGAGACTGCAGATATAGTACAGGAGATGGTCAGAGACTGCAGACATGATACAAGAGACAGTTAGAGACTGCAGACATAGTACAGGAGATGATCAGAGACTGCAGACATGATACACGAGATGGTCAGAGACTGCAGACTTAGTACAGGAGATGGTCAGAGACTGCAGACATGATACAAGAGATGGTTAGAGACTGCAGATATAGTACAGGAGATGGTCAGAGACTGCAGACATGATACAAGAGATGGTCAGAGACTGCAGACATAATACAGGAGATGGTCGGAGACTACAGACAAGATAGAATAGATGGTCAGAGACTGCAGACATGATACAAGAGACAGTCAGAGACTGCAGACATGGTACAGAAGCTGGTCAGAGATTGCAGACATGATACAAGAGATGGTCAGAGACTGCAGACATAGTACAGGAGATGATCAGAGACTGCAGACATGGTACAGGAGATGATCAGAGACTGCAGACATGGTACAGGAGATGATCAGAGACTGTAGACATGATACAAGAGACAGTCAGAGACTGCAGACATAGTACAGGAGATGGCCAGAGACTGCAGACATGGTACATGAGATGATCAGAGACTGCAGACATGGTACAGGAGATAATCAGAGACTGTAGACATGATACAAGAGACAGTCAGAGACTGCAGACATAGTACAGGAGATGATCAGAGACTGTAGACATGATACAAGAGACAGTCAGAGACTGTGGACATAGTACAGGAGATGGTCAGAGACTGCAGACATGACACAAGAGATGGTCAGAGACTGCAGACATAATACAGGAGATGGTCAGAGACTACAGACAAGATAGAATAGATGGTCAGATACAAGAGACAGTCAGACACTGCAGACATGGTACAGAAGCTGGTCAGAGATTGAAGACATGATACAAGAGATGGTCAGAGACTGCAGATATGATACAAGAGATGGTCAGAGACTGCAGACATGATACAAGAGATGGTCAGAGACTGCAGACATGATACAGGAGATGGTCAGAGACTGCAGACATGATACAAGAGATGGTCAGAGACTGCAGACATGATACAAGAGATGATCAGAGACTGCAGAGATGATACAAGAGAAGGTCAGAGACTGAAGACATGATACAAGGGAAGGTCAGAGACTGCAGACATGATACAGGAGATGGTCAGAGACTGCAGACATGATACAAGAGAATCAAATGAAAAACCTAGTATCGGAGTACCTCAGTAAGCAGGGTGACTCTGCAGGTACTCAGTAACAATATGTGCCAACGTCCCCAAAAATCAGACTATAGATAGGAAAAACTCTAAATATGGGACTTTGAGAGCACAATAGTATTGAGCTACAAACTATATATTAATAGAGATATTTTATTAGAAAAATATAAAATACATTAAACACACATAAATTGTTTAAAAACACTACAAATTCAATGTAGATGCTAATGGTAATACACCGTATGGGTCCTATCCTGCCAATTTGTATAACATAGAAAAGGCTATAGACATATACATATAATGCTTAAACCAAATACGGGAGAAATACTTCCCCTGAAAATCAAACAGTAGGCAAGCACATAGCTATAGCGAAGAAGATGCAGCAGGTTTGGTAATCCACGGTGGGGTATTCTCTAGTTGCTCTACATGTTTCGCGTTTCGCAGAATGCTTCCTCAGGAGCTAGAGACTCTAAGATTCAAACAGATAAAAACAACAAAAAAGAAAAGAAAATCAAAAAAAAAAAAACATAAGTGTGCTAGACACGGTATATATATGGATAACAGTATTGAAAATATAATCACTACCAGATAGGATGGCTCGAGGGACTGGCCCTACAAAAGATTGTGGTCTCCAACCAGCGCACGGTAAGCCCAAAGGTTGGAGCCAGCAAAGACAGGGAAAGCGGCGAGTGCAGTTTGCATTAAAAAATAAAAAAAAAATATAAATAATGATAAAAAATAAAGAATAAAGGCGTAGTGCACTTACCAATTGAATGTGGCAAGATTGCCCAAATCAGCCAGTGGTAATTATATGTGACTGACCACAATTTGATCATAAATGTAGAAAGTTTAAATCAGATTGTAAACAGCAATCGGTCATAACCTGGGACCTCTCAAGGAAATGTAGCGTCAAGTATCCATATGAAGGCGAGCAAGGGCTTAAACGTTGTAATGCTGGTATATAAAAGAAAAAAGGGAAGGGGAAATAAACAAACAAATTGTCATTGCTGTAAGTCAAAGAAACAAAAGGGGGGCTGCGAGCATAAGAGTGCCTTGCTCAAGGTTGAAAGGCGCTGGTACAATAAAGCTAACCTTACCCTAAGGAAGATGAGAGGAAGCAACAGGTTATACCGTCCGGTCTGTGTAGGGGCCGGAGCTGTGGCCGCATGAGGATAAGAGACACCGCGTCCCTATAAATGGTGACACCCCAGGGGGCGTGACGTGATCCGGCCCCGCTGCGGGCTGCTGCGCATGCGCCGCGACACGCCGTCCTCACGCAAGATCGCGGCGCCGGGACCTTCCGCGCATGCGCCGAGAAGCAGCGCGAGGGGAGACGGGACAAAGCGAATGACGCAGACAGCAAAGGCGGAGCTAATGGGGAAGGAAGTCCCCATATCTCCGACAATCGCCGCACATCCGGCCAGACGAGCGGACCGGATGTGCGGCGCTGGGCAGCGGTACTCATTAGGCGGAGACTATGCGAAAGGAAAGAGACCAACACTAAGGGAGAGTCCCCCGGCCATCAACCTGGCGTGGATAAAGATGAAATTAACGATCCAATGTATATAAACTGTTGTAACATTAGTATTAAATTACACAGTCCCATATGGGGACATTTAAGGAACAAGTAGACAATAAATTCTAATGTTTTAAACAGGAGGAGAACATATTGAAAACATTGATAAAAAAAAAAAAAATACAAGAGAGATATTTAAAGTATGTAAAAAATATATGTATTGATTAGAGTTGAATGTATCATATTATAGAACATTCTTTGCAACTCCATAAACAAATCTAAGGGCGGATGATGGCATATACTGGAGGGGGCTCCATATGGATCAAAGAAAGGGTTTATATGAATGAGATTCATTCAAACCCGGTGCTCTGGTGGCATTCAGCCGCTCGATCCAGAGGGTCTCTTTTTGTAATATGAGTTTGTCCCAATCACCGCCCCTGGGGTTTTGGGGAATGACGGCCAAAGCAGCAAAGGAAACTGACGATGTATTAAAACGGTAGTATAGATCAAGATGTCTGCTCACCGGAGTGAGCATTTTTCCATTCCCTGAATAATAGATGTGATCATTAATTCTTTGTCTGAGCTGCCTGGCTGTCTTTCCCACATAAAAAACCCCACAGGTGCACTTCATCAGGTAAACCACCCCTTGAGTATAGCATGTGGCTGCAAATTTTGGATGGTAAATTTCACCATTGGGGAGTAGAATGGGATGTTCAGAGGATATCCATGGGCAAAAGGAACAGCTGCCGCAGGGCGATGTGCCCCTAGGCAGTTGTAGAGCAGTAGAATTAAAGGACTTATACTGACTGGTGACTAATCTATCTTTCAAAGAAGTAGCCCTTCTATAAACTGTTTCAGGGTATGTATTGACGTGTTTCTTTAGAATGGGATCCTCTGTCAGGAAATGCCAATGTTTTTTTAAGATATTGTTAATGTCGGGATAATGAGAGGAAAATTGAGTGATGAATCTGACCGTTTGTTTTTGTGGCTGGGTTTTTTTCCCCATACAGGAGGTCAGTGCGTGATTTGCTCTTGGCTTTATTAAAAGCCTTGCGTAAGAGCGATCGGCTGTAGCCTCTGGCCAGGAGTCGAGATCTTAAGAGGTTAGACTGGTGTTGAAAATCCGTCATTTTAGTACAGTTTCGACGAAGACGGAGGTACTGTGCATACGGTATACTTCTAATGAGGGGAGGAGGATGTGCACTCATGGCATGTAACAGTGTGTTTCCTGCCGTGTTTTTTCTAAATAAGTCAGTGGATAAAGTGTCGTTAGTGTCCCTGTAGATCTCGAGATCTAAAAAATTAACTTTATCGGTATCGGAAAAATAAGTAAACTTTAAGTTGAACTGGTTAACGTTAAGTATTTGTATGAACTTTTTAAGGGTCTTCTTAGTTCCTGTCCAAATGATGAAAATATCATCTATATAACGTTTCCAGATCAAAATCTGATCTGTATATTCCGAATACCGGTCTCGAGAGAACAGGTAGCGTTCCCACCCCCCCAGGTACAGATTGGCGTAGCCAGGGGCACAACAAGTGCCCCTGGCTACGCCCTGCACCTGGAGGTAGTGGGAACCCATAAACTCAAAAGTGTTGTGGGTCAAAATGAAGTTAAGTAACTTTAAGATAAATTCATTATAATTCCACTGGTGGTGATCCTCCTCATACAAACAAGTGCGAACCGTCTTGATGCCCCGCTCGTGAGGGATGCTGGAGTATAAAGCCTCCACATCAAGCGTCACGAGCAGGGCACCGGGAGGGACCGGCAACCCCTCGATCTGTTTCAAAAGATCTAATGTATCTTTGGTGTATGACGGTATGGCCCTAACATGGGGCATGAGTGTAGCATCTACAAGTTTACTGGCATTGTCCGTTAAACTACCAATACCTGAAATTATCGGTCTCCCAGGGGGCGACACCGGGTCCTTATGCACTTTGGGGAGTGCATAGAACGTCGCCACCCTGGGAGACCGAACATTCAGGTACTCATAGGTGTCCTTCGTAATTAGACCTCTTACATAGGCGTCTCCAATAATGTCCAAAAAATGATTCCTAAAAGATGTAGTATCTGATAGGGGAATTTGCCGATACCAATTTTTGTTGGATAAAATATTCAAGCACATGTTTTCATAGGAAGATCTAGTGAGAAGGACAACATTACCGCCTTTATCGGCAGGTTTCACTATGATATCAGGGTGATTGTGTATTTTAGAGATAGCTTGGCGCTGGGTTAACGTCAAGTTGTTTTTTCTGTGGGGTAGGTCTATATGTTTGATGTCACTGATCACGTTCTGTAAAAACGTCCAGATTTGGGGGTTTTGAGATAGGTCGGGAAATTGACGAGATTTAGGTTTGAAATTAGTGACTGGAGCTATAGAAGGAGTAGGCACTGTTGGAATAGATGTGTCAGTAGCGTGAGTATTGTCACTTTCCTCTAGTAGAAGAATTAGGTCCCGTAGAGCTCGGAACTCATCCATCTTGAAGTGTTTTATGCTCTCTGAAAATTCCCGTTCCTCTTTACTTCTAAGTCTATCTGGATCAAATAAAAATTTATAGGTAAGGTTGCGGGCGAACATATAAACGTCTTTAATGGTCTCATATTTATCAATTTTCTGCGATGGACAAAAGCTTAAACCAAGTGTTAAAACATTTAATTCTTGTTCAGAAAAGTGATAAGGGGTGAGGTTCAGGACATCCAGTCCTAAGTGTGAGGTGGTAGAGTCCCTAGCACGGGAAAATTTACAGTGGAGGTAGCGTTTGAAATGATGTGAGGGTCAAGAGTGCTTTGTTTTCTACAATTTTGTGATTGTGTAAGGGAAAATGAATTCCCTGGGTTGAAAGGATTGGATAGGTTGGGTTGTTGTGTCGCGGTAGTGAGTGTGTTGTTGGGTAAAGAAGTGTTGGGGGTATCGCGGGTAGGGCCAGAATGAGTTGTAGTCAATATTGGATTAGTGCGGTTTTGCAAGTTTAGCATTTGTAGTGCTTTGTGGGCATTGGGACCCATATAATTGGGTTGTGAATCAGTACCACCACCGTGAGCAGGAAGAGGCCCCTGACGTAGTGAACCATTCGAACGTTTAATATCTTGTTTGTCAATTTTCTTTTTAGGATAGGGTGTATAGTGCCCACCACCATATTGTCGCTTACGTGCACCAGTGTCGTTGGGAGTGATATTCAGGTCTTTTCCAGTGGAAGCCTGTAAAGAAAAGGTGGATAAGGAAGAGTCAGAGTCAATTTCCGTATCATAATCAGAAAGCATACTACCATTGTTAGGGTATTGTTTTTTAAGACCTGTTTTGCGGGGTCTTCGACTATGGGAAGGGGTTTGCCAGTGATAGGCGTAGCCCTCCATAAAAGCCGTTTTGTCTTTCATGAATTTATTTTGTTTTTTAAAAATTATGTCATCAAGGAGGACAAGTTCAGCTTGATAGTGGGATATCAGCAATTTAATGAGGTCAGTACTGCACTGAGTAAGAATTTTTTCCCATGCGATTTTAAATTCAGTACTTGTATTTTGGAAAGATGGGAATATTTGAACTCTCAGGCCGACTGGGCTTAATACGTTTTAATACATCGTCAATTTCCTTTGCTGCTTTGGCCGTCATTCCCCAAAACCCCAGGGGCGGTGATTGGGACAAACTCATATTACAAAAAGAGACCCTCTGGATCGAGCGGCTGAATGCCACCAGAGCACCGGGTTTGAATGAATCTCATTCATATAAACCCTTTCTTTGATCCATATGGAGCCCCCTCCAGTATATGCCATCATCCGCCCTTAGATTTGTTTATGGAGTTGCAAAGAATGTTCTATAATATGATACATTCAACTCTAATCAATACATATATTTTTTACATACTTTAAATATCTCTCTTGTATTTTTTTTTTTTTTTATCGATGTTTTCAATATGTTCTCCTCCTGTTTAAAACATTAGAATTTATTGTCTACTTGTTCCTTAAATGTCCCCATATGGGACTGTGTAATTTCATACTAATGTTACAACAGTTTATATACATTGGATCGTTAATTTCATCTTTATCCACGCCAGGTTGATGGCCGGGGGACTCTCCCTTAGTGTTGGTCTCTTTCCTTTCGCATAGTCTCCGCCTAATGAGTACCGCTGCCCAGCGCCGCACATCCGGTCCGCTCGTCTGGCCGGATGTGCGGCGATTGTCGGAGATATGGGGACTTCCTTCCCCATTAGCTCCGCCTTTGCTGTCTGCGTCATTCGCTTTGTCCCGTCTCCCCTCGCGCTGCTTCTCGGCGCATGCGCGGAAGGTCCCGGCGCCGCGATCTTGCGTGAGGACGGCATGTCGCGGCGCATGCGCAGCAGCCCGCAGCGGGGCCGGATCACGTCACGCCCCCTGGGGCCGTCCGTTTCCGGCCGGAGTCACCATTTATAGGGACGCGGTGTCTCTTATCCTCATGCGGCCACAGCTCCGGCCCCTACACAGACCGGACGGTATAACCTGTTGCTTCCTCTCATCTTCCTTAGGGTAAGGTTAGCTTTATTGTACCAGCGCCTTTCAACCTTGAGCAAGACACTCTTATGCTCGCAGCCCCCCCTTTGTTTCTTTGACTTACAGCAATGACAATTTGTTTATTTCCCCTTCCCTTTTTTCTTTTATATACCAGCATTACAACGTTTAAGCCCTTGCTCGCCTTCATATGGATACTTGACGCTACATTTCCTTGAGAGGTCCCAGGTTATGACCGATTGCTGTTTACAATCTGATTTAAACTTTCTACATTTATGATCAAATTGTGGTCAGTCACATATAATTACCACTGGCTGATTTGGGCAATCTTGCCACATTCAATTGGTAAGTGCACTACGCCTTTATTCTTTATTTTTTATCATTATTTATATATTTTTTTTATTTTTTAATGCAAACTGCACTCGCCGCTTTCCCTGTCTTTGCTGGCTCCAACCTTTGGGCTTACCGTGCGCTGGTTGGAGACCATAATCTTTTGTAGGGCCAGTCCCTCGAGCCATCCTATCTGGTAGTGATTATATTTTCAATACTGTTATCCATATATATACCGTGTCTAGCACACTTATGTTTTTTTTTTTTTATTTTCTTTTCTTTTTTGTTGTTTTTATCTGTTTGAATCTTAGAGTCTCTAGCTCCTGAGGAAGCGTTCTGCGAAACGCGAAAAATGTAGAGCAACTAGAGAATACCCCACCGTGGATTACCAAACCTGCTGCATCTTCTTCGCTATAGCTATGTGCTTGCCTACTGTTTGATTTTCAGGGGAAGTATTTCTCCCGTATTTGGTTTAAGCATTATATGTATATGTCTATAGCCTTTTCTATGTTATACAAATTGGCAGGATAGGACCCATACGGTGTATTACCATTAGCATCTACATTAAATTTGTAGTGTTTTTAAACAATTTATGTGTGTTTAATGTCTTTTATATTTTTCTAATAAAATATCTCTATTAATATATAGTTTGTAGCTCAATACTATTGTGCCCTCAAAGTCCCATATTTAGAGTTTTTCCTATGATACAAGAGAAGGTCAGAGACTGAAGACATGATACAAGAGAAGGTCAGAGACTGAAGACATGATACAAGAGAAGGTCAGAGACTGCAGACATTATACAAGAGATGGTCAGAGACTGCAAATATAATACAGGAGATGGTCAGAGACTGCAGTTCCTATGGACGTTAGTAGATAATGGCGATGGTTCCTCTGATCAGGAGTCTGCTCACTCTGAATTGCCCGTGGCGACTCCGCTGGGTAGCACCCAGATCTGTATTCTGGCAGTGACTCCATACCTTTCTCCGCCAGGGATGGCGCTAGGCTGTGTGTCTTTCCCTCTGGTGGCGCAGGGCAGTGGGGTTCCCTCTCTGATGGTGTTCCCTCAGCACTGCCCTCTCCTACTGGAGTCCTGGGTGTACTTCCCTGAAAGCTTTCCCAGGCTCCTGTATCTCTCTCTCCCATTCAGCTGAGCCTGCTGTGTGGGCAGCAGTTTCCGTGTTACAATGGGGCTGCCAGTCCTCGGGACTACATGTCCCACAATCCTCTTCTCTGCTCCTTTTTCTATTCTATTTTTTCCCTGGCTGATATGAAGGCAGGGGAAGAAACATAGTGGGATGCTGTGCTGGCCACCGCCGCTCACTAGTATAGCAGTGCACGTGCAGAGGAGAGGGAGAGGGAGGGTAAGGGGCGAAAGAAGAGCCCGCAGCTGCAGTGACGTCACTAGACTTGGTGTCACCAGGTGTGGTATAACATGGTGTCACCCCCCTTCCACCAACTTTAGTCGCCCCTCAGTACAGACCCCCCTCCACTAAGTATAGACCCCCTTCGTCAGTGCAGACCCCCACTAAGTATAAACCCCTCTCTCAGTACAGACCCCCCTTCATCAGTATAGACCCCCCCAGGACAAACCCCCCCCCCTCCATTAGTAGACCCCCACCAGGACAACCCCCCCTCCATTAGTACAGATCCCCCCCAGGACAAAGCCCCCTCCATTAGTACAGACCCCCCACAGGACAAACCCCCCCTTCATTAGTACAGATCCCCCAGGACAACCCCCCTCCATTAGTACAGACCCCAGGACAAACCCCCCCTCTATTAGTACAGACCCCCCAGGACAAACCCCCTCCATTAGTACAGACCCCCAGGAGAACCCCCCCTCCACTAGTACAGACCCCCACAGGACAAATCCCCCCTTCATTAGTACAGACCCCCCATGACAGACCTCCCCTCCATTAGTACAGACCCCCCCAGGACAAACCCCCTCCGTTACTACAGACCCCCCAGGAGAACCCCCCGTCCACTAGTACAGACCACCACAGGACAAATCCCCCTTCATTAGTACAGACCCCCCATGACAGACCTCCCCTCCATTAGTACAGATCCCCCCAGGACAAACCCCCTCCGTTACTACAGACCCCCCAGGAGAACCCCCCGTCCACTAGTACAGACCCCCACAGGACAAATCCCCCTTCATTAGTACAGACCCCCCCAGGACAAACCCCCCTTCCATTAGTACAGACCCCCCACCAGGACAAACCCCCCTCCATTAGTACAGACCCCCCACCAGGACAAACCCCCCTCCATTAGTACAGACCCCCCCAGGACACCCCCTCTCCATTAGTACAGACCCCCCGGACAAACACCCCCCCTCCATTAGTACAGATCCCCCAGAACAAACCCCCTCCATTAGTACAGACCCCCCCAGGACAAATCCCCCCCTCCATTAGTACAGACCCCCCCAGGACAAATCCCCCCTCCATTAGTACAGACCCCCCCAGGACAAATCCCCTATCCATTAGTACAGACCACCCAGGAGAAACCCCCCTCCATTAGTACAGACCCCCCAGGATAAATCCCCTATTCATTAGTACAGACCCCCAGGATAACCCCCCCTTCATTAGTACAGACCCCCTAGGACAACCCCCCTCCATTAGTACAGACCCCCAGGACAAATCCCTCCATTAGTACAGACCCCCCAGGACAAATCCCCCCTTCATTAGTACAGACCCCCCAGGACAACCCCCCCTCCATTAGTACAGACCCCCAGGGCAAACCCCCCCTCCATTAGTACAGACCCCCAGGACAAATCCCTCCATTAGTACAGACCCCCAGGACAAATCCCTCCATTAGTACAGACCCCCCTGGACAAATCCCCCTCCATTAGTACAGACCCCCCAGGACAACCTCCCTCCATTATTACAGACCCCCCCAGGACAACTACCCCTCCATTAGTACAGACCCCCCAGGACAACCCCCCCATTAGTACAGACCCCCAAGGACAAACCTCCCTTGATTAGTACAGACTGCCCCAGGGACAAACCTCCCTCTATCAGTACAGACACATTAACACCCGGGCGGCAGCTAGAGAGGACAGTGTGCAGCCGCGCCGCCCGGGTGAAGAGCAGATCGAGACAGCCAGGCAGCAGCTTAGGCGGGAGTGAGAGACAGAGGAGGAGAGAACCTGTGTCAGGCTGCAGGCACGGGCTGCCCCCCCCAGCGAAGTCACTGCGTGGCTGGTCTCTCTCAACACAGAGACCAGCCGCTCCGATCTCCGGCGGCTGCTCTCCTCTGACAGGAGGAGGAGGGAGGGGGGACGGGCTCTAGCAGTGTAAAGCACAGCAGCCGCTCCGCGGCGGTGACTTGCGGACAGAGCTACTTCTGGACATGGAGGGGAGGAGGAGGAGGGAGGGGAGCACTCTGGCGCTTCAGCGCCCCCACCTCTCTGGCGCCTGGGTGCACTGCACCCCGTGCACCCGCCTGGGATCGGCCCTGCCCCTGGATGTCCCTGGTAGCGGAGGGAGTTCTGAATTGGGGCACCAGTAAGCAGTGTAGGTGGAAGATTGACACTTAGCATAAACTGGTGACCTAAACCCAGCAAAATGCCGGCAAAAAAACTCAGTGTCTATATTACTCACACTGTCACCACTTTAAACTGAGCAAAACAGGCAGCGGCACTGGCCCAAAATGAGCGATAGTAGTCATAGAAATTTGACCCCCCATACTTCTGTCCTAACTCCACCACTGTGTAAAGGTAATGGTCCAGCTCTTCCCTCCTGAGCGGACTCATTGAGCAAACGACATCTCTGTATAAGCTAAAGGCCAGGACTAACTCCGGGATAGAAAGTTTGCGACGAGCCTATGATCCCTGGTCTTAACCACCACCGAAACATCGCCGCAAGCGTATGACCTATTGTCGGCAACGTCATGGGCAGCTATCAAAGTGATGCTAAGTTAGCATCTTTGCCCTCCAGTATGTCCTTCCTGATGTTAACTGGAATAAAATGAGACGGGGTAATGGGAGGAACACCCATACTATAACCTGGGCCTATGGGTACTGCAGATGTCCCTGGAGTGGCAGATAGTCCTGACACTGGGCTTGGCTGGTCCTCCAATACATCCACCCTCACACGCAACTCTTGGCAGGAAGAGGCCAGGGAACTCAGGGTAGCGTGGATCTGAGAAAGGGATGAAGCGACAGTCCAAAGTGTAACTTGCTCCGCGCTAGAGCCTGAAGCGCAGGGGAACAGTGGTCTGAACAGCTCAGCCTTGCGAGCTGAAGCCGGGTATGAAATACCCCTGCACTGCAGTTTAGCCATGAGTCTACAGATGGTCCAGGTTCTCAAGGAGGGTGAGTTACCATGCTTCGATGGCGGCGATCAGCGATTTTTATCATGACTGCGACATTATGGCGGACAGATCAGACACATTTGGCGTGATTTTGGGACCATTCACATTTATACAGCTATCAATGCAATTAAAAATGCATTGATTACTGTGTAAATGTGACTGGCAGTGAAGGGGTTAACCACTAGGTGGCGCTGTAGTGTGTCTAGGGAGTGATTCTAACTGTGGGGGGAGGGGCTATGTGTGACACGACACCGATCACTGCTCCTGATTACAGGGAGCGGTGATCAGTGTCCTGTCACTAGGCAGAACGGGGAAATGCTTGTTTACATCAGCATTTCCCCGTTCTTCCTCTCCGTGAGACGATCGCGGGTATCCCCACGGACTCGATGTCCGCGGGGTTACCCACAATCGTCTCACGCGATCACACTCAAGAAGGGAACCGGCAGGCGCGCGCAAACTGCTTCTTAAAGGGCAATGTACAGGTACGTTAATCTGCCTGTACGTGTCCTTCTGCCGACGTATATCGGCATAAGCCAGTCGGCAAGTGGTTAAGCACCCATGGACATGATGGGTGAAAGTGGTGTACGGCCGTGAGACCCAAGGTGTAAGAAATGAAAAATACCGTAAAATGTAAAAACAGGAAACCAACCTGGAATGACCTGATCTGGATAGAAAAACAAAAATAACTCAGACAGAAAGCTGAACCGTACTTAACACCACTATGGAAAGAAAACAACAAACGAAACTGCCACTTAAAAATCACGCAAAAGAACCAACAAGTCAGGTTTGAGAAATGAAAATACCACCCCTGAAAATCTGTCATGAGAAAACAAACGATACCCACCTGAGAAATGGCTGACATTGCAAAAAAAACAGAGTCCTGTTGATGTGTAGAAAAATCAACTATGGAAAAAAGGGGACACAAGCATACAAAACTAACACTCAGTATGAACACGTGCGACATGAAAATGCAACTAATCTTAGGACCAGGATTTCCCTATTCTATATATGCCGTGAAGACATGCGTGCTCATATGACCCCTATGACCTGAGGTATGTGAATGTACGTTTAAACCAAAATGCACTGTGGCAGCAAAAACAAATTAAACCCCTTCCCAAGTTTTTGAAAGCAGCAGGACATGTACACCAAGCATCCCACACCTTGTTATATTTAGCAGGGCAACCTCTGTGTTCAAAAATACCTTTTTCATAAGGTAATACCTGATTTACTAACCAAAGCCATGTACGTAGAGATGGAGGGGTGGGCTGAATCCACTTGAAAAAAATGGGGGTTGGTGCTGCGCTGTTTAAAAGAGAACCAAGTAATCAGAGAAAGAATACTGCTAAAGGTAGCAGTTCAAATAAATCAACAGTGTAAATAATAACCACAGTGTGTGGTAAAGTGACTGGTAACAAAGTGCAAAATAGATAATGTGAAAACACAACAATAATTCTGTAAAAAAAAAAGTGTACTGCTAAAGGTAGCAGTGCACATGCAAATGAATAAATAAATGAACAAAAATAGATCAATAGTGTAAACAATATCCACAATGGGTTGTAAAGTGATTGATCTCAAAGTGCAAAGTGCAAAATAAATGATATTTAAACACGAGAATATTTCTTCTGTAAATACGATGAGTGCAAAAATTATGTGCAAAATGCAAAATGAACTGTGCAAAAACCAGCAAACGGTCTGCAAAGTGCAAATAAGTTAGTGCAAAACGGCAATACAGTCCTTTCTTCTGTGTGCAAAGGAAGTCAAGGTGCAAACACAAGGTGCCAAGGAATAGTAAACTCCTCTTTGTGCAAAAACACACACTGGTAGCAATGGCCTCTTACCTTGCGGTAACTGCATGTGTATACAAATCTGTAAGATTCACTTCTTCCTTCAACCATAGTGCTGGGCTCCGTAGATCTAGAAATGTCTTTGTCTCTCAGTGGATGCAAGGGAGATATCAGAAAAGAGAGGGGGTCCGGATTGTGTAGTATTTTGAATAAACGTAGCTTTTATTGATAATAACAATTTGGGTACTCACATACAATCATAGGATAATGCACAGAACTCCACGAGCGGCGAGCTCGTCTGCCAGCGTCAATACAGGTGCCTTTCCGTCCCCTGTGGCTGAATCCACTTAAGTGCCACAGCTTTAAGAGCCAAAAATAGTGTTTCCATTAACATGGTCCTGGTATGTCTCGGCCACAGCTCTTCCTCCAGGACCCCTAGCAAACACACCAGTGGGGTACATGGAACAGGAATTGACAAAACAACAGTCAATATCTCAGTCACCTGCTGCCAGTGCCTTGCTGTGACTGGGCAAAGCCATAAAACATGTGCGAAGTCCACGCGCGGACAGGTACACCTAGTGCAGGTGGGGATAGGTAGACGATCACTTTTCAGATATTTATTTGTAAAAAAAATTGAAAACAATTTATCATTTTCCTTCTACTTCACAATTATGTGCTTTGCGTTGGTCTATCACATAAAAACCCAATAAATTTAAGTTTTTGGTTGTGTAGCGCTACCCCCGCAGGAGCCGCTTAAGTATGTTTGTTGCGTACTCTCCCTCTCAACACCAATAACAGCTCCAGCCCCTCTGGCACACTTGGCAATAGTGTAAGTGCAATGACCAATGAAAAACACACACATTATGATAAAACACAGAAATTGTCTTTACTGCAATATTTCTGTGTAAAAGTAACATACAGTAACAATATATATTCAAGTAATGCAATTGGAGAGCAATAACTGAGATTAAGAGCAATATAGCTCAATACTATATTCGGGCTACTTTCAGGGGGTTCAAAACCTGAAAATAACCCCAAGAGCAGAGACAAACACTTCAGTAACAATAAATCACAATATGGCAATCTATACCAAATTGGTAACCTTTACTCAGATCGGCTCCATGAGTCCAGACAGGAGGAGAGCAGAGGAAAGACCCTCTTTATGTCAGGCCTCTCTCTTCTGTCCCATGACACCACAGGCCCAACTTTAAACACTGTACTCAAATCACTATTTAATGGCTTAAAGTCTAAACCCACAAAAGTAAAATCAGTCTGTATATGCAGCATAGCATGCTTGTTATACTCACTGTGGAACTTAAGGGGTTAATCCTTGTGTGAAAAGGCTGTTTTATCCTGTATGCATAGATCCTCCCCCTCCTGCACTGTCTATCTGGGGAAGGCCGGCTAACACAGGCAGGGTAGCTGACCTACACATGCTCAGTTGTGTCTTTTATGCTGGAGAGAACATTTACTTGTTCTCAGAGCAAGGTCACATGATATCGACATCACACATGTGGGCGTGCATACAGGCTGTATTGGAAATCTCCTCCTAGCTGAACTCTCAGCACTGGAGAAGCTGTGCAGTTTATTATGTAACCGTGGTATACAGATCATTCAAAAAGGTATATAGTGGTAGTATTTTAATGTAAGATTTATAAGCTGTGGGCACTGTCGGGGGGGTGGGGGTGGGGGGTTGGGGGCGGATCAACTATTTTCATATTACTGGGTTTAGCAACACTTTAACTTCCCAGGTAACACACCCACTGCATATTCAGAGCCCTGAGTATGTGTGTGTGTGCAGGCCCACATGGCACTAGTAGCTTCAGTTCTTTTGAAGAAAGATGAGGCTTTGTATCTTCAGCTAGCCACTCTTGTTGGTGCACGTAAACTCCCGAACAGCTGGGCCAAACACCACAACTGGCCTGGATTATCAAGAAAAGAATGCAGGATCTTCCTTGGCAAGGTGAAAGGACAATGGTGTCTATATACAGTGTCTCTGTATCTGAATGGCCTGATGTCCTGTGGCACTAAAAGTTTCAGGATGAGCAAGATGACTAACAGCAATGATGTCTGTATAGAGTGTCCATTTAACTCTGTCTGTGTGCAGTGTCCTTATTTCCTGCAAATGGGTGCTAGCCCTCTCATCCAATCCTGCGGCCAAGGCCCAAATGAATGACCTGGAACAGGCAGGTTCTTTTAGTGACCCAACTGGTCACTTTACACTGGAACGCTTCACACTGTTGGTGCAGGTGCGTCTCCCCCTGCTTTCTTCTATGTGGTGGTCCACTACAACAATAATAAATCAATAATAAATTCTTAGCGGCACTCCATCTATTTCTATGCCCCGTTTGCTCCAGGTATCATATGTATACTGAATTTGTTGATATATATGTCCCATGTGGGGATCTGGACATTTTGTTTGGATCGATTTATTGATAATATTATTCTAACTTTAGATAGCTATACATATATTGTATATGCTAATAATCATCTATTTGTCCTTTTTCCATATATACACACATGTGGTTTATATCAACTAGCTACGTTTCCATGTAACCTATAAATATTTTTATATATACATATTTTTACCATACTCACTGTGTTACAGTATATATATTTATCTACTTCACATCACATAGCATCTTTATACACATTTCATGTTTATTTTACACTTGCATACATACATTTACATATATGGTTTTATCCTTCATTATTTGTTCCATAAATTTCATATATACGCTTTCAGATTTTTTACACATATATATATATATATATATATATTTTATTTACATGAATTTTGAGGCTCTTTGCACTACATCTTAATTGAATGGATGTCAGGGCTGGGCTCCCAGCCCTTCCTTCTCTGTGCTCAGGTTGCTCAGCTGTTGGTTAATTGCCAGAACTCATCGTTCCACAGTGGCTCACCTGTTGATCATCTCCTGCTCATCAGTCAAGCCCACAGCCAGGCAGTTTAAATAGCCTCCTGGCTATTTAAACTGCCTGGTTCATTTCATCAATTGCCTTTGCCTTGGTCAAACATATCTAGAGACTCTCTGCTGTGTTCCTGTTGAAGACTTGCCTGGCTGACGTCCCTTCTGATTCCTGATTCTGTCTGCTGCCTCTGACTATGCTGATCTCTGGCTCCCTGATTTCCTGGCCTGTTCTGACTACCCAATTTTGCTACCGAACCCTAGCTATGTTTTGACTACGTTTACCAGTTGTACCATTTTTACCATTTTATTAAAGGTGTGATTTTTACTGCATTTTCTGTCTCCGTCTGTTTCATGGTTCCTGACAGTGGTGTAGGCACCTTTATTCATTTGTTGTTATGAATCTAATTATCACTTTATATTTATATTAGTATATTATTGTGATATGTTTATTTTAGATTTAGACTTATGCCCTGGTAAAATGGAACGATTGATCAAGTGTGTTTTTCTGCATTCTCTGATCCTCTGCTCCTAGAGCATGTTGGCTTTATAGTTCCTGTCCCCATAAAAGCCTATGGGGCCATTGGGTATGGGAACTACATGTCCCAGAATCCATTGCAGCTGCTCCTGCAGCTTGTCACAGTCCTTCAGATTGGCTTCTGTACTTGCTTCTCCTCTTTCCAATAGGAGCACAGGGGAGGGAGGATGTCTGTGAGAGCACCGCTCGCATTACCAAGGTCAATGAAGAGAAAAGGTGGGGGGGGGGGGAATATCCCCCGCAGAGCTGACACTGTATAGACTGTGTTTCCATGTTATTCCATGTTATCCATTTAAAGACACCACAAGTACAGAACAGTTACCTAAGCTTGCAGTAACTGCACATATTCAGTGGTATATTGGGCAGAGCAAAAGTGAGCAGATCAGAGCAGTTCATCATTATGGTTCACATACACTTCAACAAGACACTGGGGGTCATTTACGTAATGCAAATGCACTTTGCACTACAAGTGCAAACTACAAGTGCAAAGTGCACTTGAAATTGCACTGAATGTGCACTTGGAAGTGCAGTTTCTGTAAGGGGTAGATGTGAAATGAGGGGAAGCTCTGCTGATTTTATCATCCAATCATGTGCAAGCTAAAATGCTGTTTTTTTATTTTCCTTGTATGCCCTTGCATGTCCCCCTCAGATCTACAGCGACTGCACTTCCAAGTGCACTTTCAGTGCACTTCACACTTGTAGTTTGCACTTGTAGTGCAAAGTGGATTTGCCTTTCGTAAATAACCCCCACTGTGTCCTCTTCATTAACCACCTCAATACTGGACACTTTTACCCCTTTACTGCCCAGGCCATTTTTCAGCTTTCAGCACTGTCGCACTTTGAATGACAATTGTGTGGTCATGCAACGCTGTACCCATATGACATTTTTACAATTTTTTTTAGACAGAGCTTTCTTTTGGTGGTATTTACAGTAATCACCGCAGTTTGTTTGCTAAAAAAAAAAATGTAAAAAAAAAAAAACAAACCTTTTTCTTTGTTTCTGTTATAACATTTTGCAAATAAGTAATTTTTCTTCTTCTTGATGTGCGCTGATGAGGCGGCACTTATGGGCACTGATAGGCTGCATTGATGGGCACTGATGGGCACTAATGAGGCTGCACTGATGAGGCTACACTGATGGGCACTGATAGGGTCACTGATGAGGCTAACACTGATGGGCACTCATGGCCACTGATAAGCTGCACTGATAGGCACTGAGTAGGAGGCACTGATGAGGCTGCACCAATAAGATGGCACTGATGGGCACTGATATGCTGCACTGATGGACACTGATTTGCACTGATAGGACTGCACTGATGATCAGTGCCCTAATTTATCTGTGTAGATTTGCCCTTTCACAGGAAAGCTGGTTATCGGATTTCCTTTGCTCAGACAGTGAGAACGCTGAGGAAAGGAAATGCTGATAAACAACATTTGTTTACATGTGATCAGCTGGGATTGGACACAGTTGATCACATGGTAAAGAGCCAATGTCATTGGCTCTTTATGCTGATAGGTGATGCGCTGTGTCTTAGGGACACAGCCCACCACCAATGATGATACGCAAGCATGGCAAGATTTTGAAGACATCATATGATGTCCTCCCAGAGCAAGAGCGGTCCTGCCCAGCCGTCATTGTGCAATGTGCTGGGCAGTAAATGGTTAAAACGTAAAGGGCCAGTTTACACTAAAACACACTGCTCTTGGGATCTGCAGCAGGTGTTGCAGTGTGATTGCCTGCATCCGGAACGCATGCTACAGTAGTGCAATGCAATCGAGTTACTGAGTGTTTTTAGTAGTGCATGAACTATTTTTGGTGCCATCTAGCCTGACTTCAGCCTCTTCGCTGAAATCGCACTGCACCTAGCTCACATATGAATTGCACAGGAATGGAGAGCACGTTCCTGTGTGATTCATGGCATGAACTAGCCGAAAAAGCAAAGTAATTGTTGCAAGGCAAACAAGGCTGCAAGCTAAATTCTTTTAAATGGGTTATGGTACTGCAAGGTATGATTGTCTTTACAGGGAATTATAGTGTTTTTTTTCATGTTCTGGACTGAAAAAAACCCCCAAAGTTTAAAGTTTGTTAATCAAGTAAATATGAATATGCCACAACAATATTTAATATTTACGGATATTAAGCCACAGGTGGAGCTCTTGGTTGCTTTTCGTGTGTTTAGCAAGGTAATTCAAATGGTTTTGCTGATAAAAGAAAACCACCTCTTGTTTACAGAGCTCAATAGCTGTAGCTCAAAGTCTCAAACATACACCTTCGAAAGAGTCAGAGGAATGACTTATCAAGTTCCCTCTATCTGTTCTGTTCAAATGGCTCCATACAAACTTTCAATTAGAGAGGGACAGGCTGAAAGCAAACAATTACTGTTGAGTTTTAATTTTAAGTTTAAATAGTTGTAAAATACACATTTATACAAATAATAAAACATTTTAAAACCTATACATGTTTCACAGTTACCTAGTTAGCCACAAGTCCATCTAGATACTGACATGTTCATTTTACCATTGTGTACATTGCACTGTGTAAACATGGGACAGCGTGTCAGTTTGTTAGTAACCCCAAACCATTATAATTTATAATTTACTTCAAAAAGACATACAGACTGATACTTGATCAAAGCAGGCAGAAAATGTGTACACAAAGGGCAAGATAAAGAAATAACGGGGGAGAGGGGGGTGTAGTGAGCAGAGTCAGGGGGTTCTTTGCAGTTCAGGAAACAAAGACAGGATTCACATTTTTGCATTGGGTTAACCCAACACATGAAACACACAACATATGATGTATTATGGTTCCATTCATTCTGAATAGTACAGAAGATGGTGGCAAGGGAGATAATGAGAGGAGTCAAGGGCTCATTGTAGCTTAGGAAACATAAAGACTGGATTCCCATTTCTGCATTGCAGTAACACCAACAATGGAGCACCATTCCTCCCACCAACACCAATAGTGGGGCACTATTCCTTCCACCGATATCAATAATGGGGCACTATTTCTCCCTCTGACACCAACAGTTGGGCACTATTTTTCCCACCAACACCAACAATGTAGCAATACTCCTCCCACTGACACTCTTTCTCCCCCTAATACCAAAGATGGGACATTGTTTACTCCCACTGGGCACAGCCTGGCCTCCCTAAAGTCTGAAGGACTGTAAACTGGTCCTTTGTTTAGAAAGTTTGAAGTTCCCTGCCCTAGACTGTTCATTGTGCCAGAAGAATGACTGTTGCTGTGTGCCTGGTTGCTATTGCACTAATCTGGTAAAGGAACCTGGGACAAATCAGCAGGCCCTTTTGGGGGTAAGCACTACAGTAACATGCAGGCTGAGAGGGGAAGAATAACAGCTTCCACCAGTGCCTTCCCACAAAGGTATTTTTCTTTTAACAAAGTCCTATTTAAAAGCAAGCCTGTCATTTGGATGATTGTATTTAAGTGAGAAAAGGACCTAAAAGTACAAATTTCAAGATGCTTGTATGTACTCTTAGTTCTAAAGCAAATGTTTTTCAATTGTTCTCATCTATTCCTATTTGGTATATAGTCCCACAGAGAAACCATAATGCTGACTAGAGCCTGTGGTGCATTGTGTTGATGTGCTGCTGTTGAATGCTGAAAGCTCTTAATTTCTTAGTTTGAATCTGATGTGGAAACAATTAAGTGTTTTGTGGGCCACTAAATGTTTTTTAATCGTTCCCATCATGTCGTCTTAAGTATATAGTTCTACAGAGAAAAGTCGCATTGTGGTGCATGTAGTTCACGTGCTGCTGTTGAATGTGGAAAGCCCTTAAATTCTTAGTTTGAATCTCTGATGTTGTAATAGTTTTATGTTTCAAAGGCTTAGAGAGTCTAGATCAGTGATGGCGAACCTTGGCACCCCAGATGTTTTGGAACTACATTTCCCACGATGCTCAACTACACTGCAGAGTGCATGAGCATCATGGGAAATGTAGTTTCAAAACATCTGGGGTGCCAAGGTTTGCCATCACTGATCTAGAGCCATGATATAGGTGCACTAGCAACTAGAAGGCTGTAGGTTCAATTCCCATGAGTGAGCAAAGATTAAAGTAGCAAAGAGATGTTGTGTGAAAGAAGGATGAAATTGTGAAGACTGCGATGAAGTGGCAAGGACTTGACTAAGTTGGTGGTGCGGACCACCGTTGTTAGGGCTTAAGTGAACCTATGACCATAAGACTGGGGCAGGAGTACTGTGAATGAGAAGAGCATGTTGATGAAAAAATCAAAGATTCATTGATTAAGTGCTAAAAAAAAAAATAATAAAAAAAAAAATCTTACATTTCTACTTAGTTTTACATTTCTTAATAGTTTTATTTACAGCGCAGGGGTACTGCCATGGGGCAAATTTTGCCCATGTATATGCCAACCTCATGGTGGGCTACTGGGAGGAGGAATACATCTGGGCCAACAACCCGTTTGCCAGGCACATCGTGTTCTTTGGCAGATACATTGATAACATTTTGCTCATCTGGAGTGGTGGCCCAGATAGTTACATACATAGTTACATAGTAGGTGAGGTTGAAAAGAGACATAAGTCCATCAAGTCCAACCTGTGTGTGTGATTATATGTTAGTATTACATTGTATATCCCCGTATGTAGCGGTCGTTCAGGTGCTTATCTAATAGTTTCTTGAAACTATCAATGCCCCCCGCTGAGACCACCGCCTGTGGAAGGGAATTCCACATCCTTGCTGCTCTTACAGTAAAGAACCCTCTACGTAGTTTAAGGTTAAACCTCTTTTCTTCTCATTTTAATGAGTGGCCACAAGTCTTGTTAAACTCCCTTCTGCAAAAAAGTTTTATCCCTATTGTGGGGTCACCAGTATGGTATTTGTATATTGAAATCATATCCCCTCTCAAGCGTCTCATCTCCAGAGAGAATAAGTTCAGTGCTCGCAACCTTTCCTCATAACTAATGTCCTCCAGACCCTTTATTAGCTTTGTTGCCCTTCTTTGTACTCGCTCCATTTCCAGTACATCCTTCCTGAGGACTGGTGCCCAGAACTGGACAGCATACTCTAGGTGCGGCCGGACCAGAGTCTTGTAGAGCGGGAGAATTATCGTTTTATCTCTGGAGTTGATCCCTTTTTAATGCATGCCAATATTCTGTTTGCTTTGTTAGCAGCAGCTTGGCATTGCATGCCATTGCTGAGCCTATCATCTACTAGGACCCCCAGGTCCTTTTCCATCCTAGATTCCCCCAGAGGTTCTTCCCCCAGTATATAGATTGCATTCATATTTTTCCCACCCAAATGCATTATTTTACATTTTTTCTACATTGAACCTCATTTGCCATGTAGTTGCCCTCCCCATTAATTTGTTCAGATCTTTTTGCAAGGTTTCCACATCCTGCAGAGAAGTTATTGCCCTGCTTAGCTTATTATCATCCGCAAATACATAGATTGAACTGTTTACCCCATCCTCCAGGTCGTTTTTGAACAAATTAAATAGGATTGGTCCCAGCACAGAACTCTGGGGGACCCCACTACCCACCCCTGACCATTCAGAGTACTCCCCTTTTATCACCACCCTCTGAACTCGCCCTTGTAGCCAGTTTTCAATCCATGTACTCACCCTATGGTCCATGCTAACGGACCATATTTTGTACAGTAAACATTTATGGGGAACTGTGTCAAATGCTTTTGCAAAATCCAGATACACCTCCTCATAGAAGGTTAGTAGATTGGTTTGGCAAGAACGATTCTTCATGAATCCATGCTGATTACTGCTAATGATACCGTTCTCATTACTAAAATCTTGTATGTGGTCCCTTATCATCCCCTCCAAGAGTTTACATACTATGTTAGGCTAACTGGTCTGTAATTCCCAGGGATGTATTTTGGGCCCTTTTTAAAAATTGGTGCTACATTGGCTTTTCTCCAATCATCTGATACCATTCTAGTCAGTAGACTGTCAGTAAAAATTAGGAACAATGGTCTGGCAATTACTTGACTGAGTTCCCTAAGTACCTTCGGGTGCAAGCCATCTGGTCCCAGTGATTTATTAATGTTAAGTTTCTCAAGTCTAATTTTAATTCTGTCCTCTGTTAACCATGGCGTTGCTTCCTGTGATGTGTCATGAGGATAAACACTGCAGTTTTGGTTACTGAAGCCCCCCAATTCCCTTGTAAAGACTGAGGAGAAGAAAAAAATTAAATACCTTCGCCATCTCCCCATCCATTGTAACCAGATGTCCTTCCTCATTCTTTATGGGGACAATATAGTCTGTCCTCTCTTTTTTACTGTTTACATACTTCAAGAATTTCTTGGGATTTTTTTTGCACTCCTCCACTATGCGTCTTTCATGTTCTATTTTAGCCGTCCTTATTGCACCCTTACATTTCTTGTTTCATTCTTTATAAAGTCTGAATGCTGATGATGATCCCTCAACCCTGTATTTTTTGAAGGCCTTCTCCTTTGCTTTTATATGCATTTTTACATTGGAGTTAAGCCATCCAGGACTTTTGTTCGCTCCTCCGTGTTCTTTGTTCCTAAAATTTTATCCCAATTTATGCCTTCTAGCAAGGTTTGTATTTTAGGGAAGTTAACTCTTTTGAAATTCAGTGTCTTTGTATACCCCTTATGTTTCCTATTTGTGTGATTTATACTGAAACCAATTGACCTGTGATCGCTGTTACCTAAATTGCCCCGTATTTCCACATCCGTGATCAGGTCTGTATTGTTGGTAATCAGTAGATCCAGTAACGCTTTATTTCTAGTTAGTATGTCTACCATCTGACCCATAAAATTGTCCTGTAAGACATTTAGAAACTGAAGAGCCTAATGCCGTGTACACACGACCGGACTTTTCGATAGCAAAGGTCCGACGGAACAAATCCGCTGGACAATTCGATCGTGTGTGGGCTTCATTTGACCTTTGCTGTCAAAAAATCAGACAGACTTTAGAAATCAAACATGTTTCAAATCTTTCCGACAGACTCGACTCCGGTCGAAAAATCCGTTCATCGGTATGCTAGTCCGATGGACAAGCAACGACACAAGGGCAGCTATTGGCTACTAGCTATGAACTTCCTTATTCTAGTCCAGTCGTACGTCATCACGTTCGAATCAGTCAGACTTTGGTGTGATCGTGTGTAGGCAAGTCGGTTTCGTCAGAACTCCGTCAAAAGTCCGTTGAAAAGTCCGTCGGGGTTCAGTCCATCGAAAGTCCTGTCGTGTGTACACGGCATTAGATGAATGTGCGGCTCCCTCCACCCAGTCTATGTCTGGAGGGGGTGGTACTTTTTGAAGCACCTGATTATAGCCAGAGGTTCTAATAGGCTTCAAAATGGGGTGGGCTCGGGGCACAGAGAGTGCACCCTGTTCCCACCCAATTGTGTGACGATAGCAAATTAATTTTGGCTATTTTCACACTAACCTTCCTCCCTGCCAATCAGGAGGCAGGGCGTCAGACCTGTTTCCTGATTGGCCAAGGCGCCAGGCCACCCTATTGGATCTCTGGTGCTTAGGAAGAGGAGCAGAGGACTCGGAGATACACGTTGGAGCAGACGTCGCCGCCGCTCTGGTGCACTGAGGAGCAGCTGCCTGGTGATAAGTGCCGCAATGTCAGAGCTGCATGCGGGGGGGTTGGGGGTGCGGCCAGAGCCGCGAGCCCCATGACAGAAGGGGGTCGGTGAGCACAGTGGCTGCATATGGTGGGCACAAGTGGCTGCATTTGATGGGCACAATTGGCTGCATTTGATGGGCACAAGTGGCTGCATATGCAGCCACTTGTGCCCATCATATGCAGCCATTTTGCCCATCATATGCAGCCACTGTGCCCATCATACGCAGCCACTTGTGCCCATCCTATGCAGACACTTGTGCCCAAGTGGCTGCGTTTGATGGGCACAATGGCTGCATATGATGGGCACAAGTGGCTGCATATGATGGGCACAAGGGGCTGCATTTGATGGGAACAACTGGCTGCATATGATGGGCACCAGTGGCTGCATTTGATGGGCACGTTGGCTGCATTTGATGGGCACAATGGCTGCATATGATGGCCACAAGTGGCTGCATTTGATGGGCACAAGTGGCTGCATTTTATGGGCACAAGTGGCTGCATTTGATGGGCACAATTGGCTGCATATACTGGGCACAAGTGGCTGTATTTGACGGGCACAAGTGGCTGCATTTGATGTGCCCATCATATGCAGCCACTTGTGCCCATCAAATGCAGCCACTTGTGCCCGTCAAATGCAGCCACTTGTGCCCAGTATATGCAGCCAATTGTGCCCATCATATGCAGCCACTTGTGCCCATCAAATGCAGCCACTTGTGCCCATCATATGCAGCCACTTGTGCCCATCATATGCAGCCACTTGTGCCCATTCTGTGCAGCCACTTGTGCCCGTCAAATGCAGCCACTTGTGCCCGTCATATGCAGCCACTTGTGCCCATCATATGCAGCCATTGTGCCCATCATACGCAGCCACTGTGCCCATCATACGCAGCCACTTGTGCCCATCCTATGCAGCCACTTGTTCCCAAGTGGCTGCGTTTGATGGGCACAATAGCTGCATATGATGGGCACAAGTGGCTGCATATGATGGGCAAAAGTGGCTGCATATGACGGGCACAAGTGGATGCATAGGATGGGCACAAGTGGCTGCATATTATGGGCACAAGTGGCTGCATATGATGGGCACAAGTGGCTGCATATGATGGGCACAAGTGGCTGCATTTGATGGGCACAAGTGGCTGCATATGATGGGCACAAGTGGCTGCATTTGATGGGCACAATTGGCTGCATTTGATAGGCGCAGTGGCTGCATATGATGGGAACAGTGGCTGCATATGATGGGCACACTTGGCTGCATTTGATGGGCACAATGGCTGCAATTAATGGACACAGTGGCTGCATTTGATGGGCACAGTGAGGCTGCAATTGATGGGGGGGGTTCAGTATTTTTCAGTTTGTTTGCACCCCGCAAAAATTTAGAGCACCAGCCGCCACTGGTTTCAAGGTCACCTACTTGATAGTTACATGGCTGTAACTTTTCAGCTTCATTCACATGGTGACAAGGTCACCCACATCACGGTTGCACATTGAGAAGGTCTGCTCCTTAACTCCTCATTACACAGAGACTCTCCTTTGCCATCAAGCACATAATTGCTGTTCTGCCCCAAACAGCTCTAAGTAGACACCTGTTTGATCTGCTTTGGGAATTGAACTCATGGCCTTCTGATTCCACATCCCACAGACTGTGCCACAGACCTGGATATTAAAGCTGGACAGCAGTGTCTATACATCTTAAATTCAACCAAGATTCAAGCTGCAAAATGTAGTAACCCATAGCAACTGATATGAAGAGTATTCAAAAGAGGATTGGTTGCTATTGATTTCAGTATTTTGTACAATGTTAATAACTAAATCTAGAAAGGTGACAACTTAAGGAGTTGGACTCACGACAACTTTGAGATATCACCAATATACCCCCAAGACTATAGTCTCAGACAGTGGGCAGTGCCCCAAACCAGAGTACTAATATCGTGACTTTTCTGGTGGTGTACACAGTACACAATACAGTGCAACCGTAGTGCAGTTGCTACTACTTTTCTGGTGGTTTACACAGTACACAATACAGTGCAGCCGTAGTGCAGTTGCTACTACACTTCTGGTGGTTTACACAGTACACAATACAGTGCAGCCGTAGTGCAGTTGCTACTACACTTCTGGTGGTGTACACAGTACACAATACAGTGCAGCTGTAGTGCAGTTGCTACTACACTGCTGGTGGTGTACACAGTACACAATACAGTGTAGTGTGGTGTTGCAAAACAAAATATACATCATGTCCGGAAGGTCACAAAGGAGTTGCAGATGCTCACAGGCAACTAAAAGAGGGCAAGCAGCCTCTGTGTCTACAGTCAACAGTGCTGATCGTGGACATGGTGCATCCTCTGCAGGTGGCTGTGGGGCACGCTTGTCCTTTTTTTCTGCTGCTGGCCGTGTTATCGAGCCATAACATGTAGAAGAGTTGGTGGAGTGGATAACAAAGCTGTCCTCATCCTCCTCATCCTCTGTCACCCAGGCTCAGAGTAGTTTGCCTTCCAATGCAGCTGCCAAAGTGGCCTATTCCACTGGCTCCTTGTCCACAGTCACTCCTTCTGTAGCCCCACCATCATGCATGGAGGAGTCCCCCGAACTATTCGACCACAGTGTCGGGTACATGCTGCTGGAGGATGCGCAGCGATTTGAAGGCTCCGATGTTGGTTCCCAGGTTGAGGAAGGGAGTAACGTGAGCCTAGAGAGAGGGGGTGCCCAAGAAGGACAAGAAACTGTCAGTCATGTTCCCCCAGCTGCAGCATACTGCCAAGTTAGCTTCAGTGATGAGGAGGGAGGGGATGATGAGGTCACTGACTGTACTTGGGTGCCTGATAGAAGAGAGGAGGAGGTGGCACAACTCCAACAAGGCAGGATGTCATCTAGGGGGCAGCTTAAGGGCAGCCACCCTACTGCATCACACCACAGAGCTCTGCAGGTGCAGAGCGCTGCTGACTCCCTGCTGATTTTGAAAAGTTCCTTGGTGTGGGCCTTTTTTGACACATGTGCAGCAGATCACACCGTTGCTGTTTGCAATCTATGTCTGAAGCGGATCAAGCGTGGCCAGAACAGCAGCACATGCTTGACCAGACATATGCCGACCTCCCATGCAGTCCTCACGGATCTCCAACCCCACTATACCCCCAGTCCTCTCAGAAACCTGCACTGAGAGCAATGAAAGTATAACAATAGGTGTCCCAGGTACTTGCAGTCAATCTGCTATCAGTACACCACCATCTGATTTTAGTAGGAAAATTTCCCTACCCCAATTGCTAAACCGTAAAAAGAAATTCGGTCCCAGCCACCCACATGCTCAGCGTCTGAATGCTAGCTTGGCCAAATTGCTAGCACTGCAACTGCTGCCTTTTCAGCTGGTAGAATCTGCCCCTTTCGTGTATTTGTGGAATGTGCTGTACCACAGTGGTAGGTTCCAAAACGCCATTTCTTTTCACAGAAGGCCATTTCGGCTCTCTACCGGCATGTGGAAGGCAATGTTTTGGCCTCATTGGACAGGGCGGTCAGCAGTAAGGTGCATATTACTGCTGACTCATGGTCTGGCAGGCAGGGATGTTACCTTTTCTCCATGGCACACTGGGTAACTCTGTTGGCAGCTGGGAAGGATGCAGGACAGGGTTCAGTATTGTTGGAGCTTGTTCCGCCACCACGCCTCCAAAATGCTAGTGGTGAATCTGCCACAGCTCTCTCCTCCATCCCCTCCTCTTCTTCTTCCTCTATGGCCTCTTCTGCAGATTTGTCCTCTGAACCAGCGGTGCTCCGTAAGCGTTCAAAGTGCTATGCAAGCATAAAGATGCCATGCGGTGCGTGAGTTGGTCTGCTTAGGGGACAGGATCCACACTGGGGCAGAGATTCTGTCAGCTCTGCAGGGGCAGGCTGAGAGGTGGTTGACACCATGCCAGCTTCAGCCAGGAATGGTTGTATGCGACAATGGCACCAAGCTTCTCTCCGCCCTCCAACAGGGACACTTGACCCATGTTCCATGTTTGGCACACGTCCTGAATTTGGTGGTGCAGCGGTTCTTGAGCATATACACAGGCTTACAGGATCTCCTGAGGCAGGCCAGAAAAGTCTGTGGTCATTTCCGCCGGTCATGCAATGCCAGTGCTCGGCTGGCTGACATTCAAAGGGTAGGCAACCTGCCCACCAACTGCCTCATTTGTGACATGCCAACCAGGTGGAACTCAACGTTGGCAATGCTGCAGCGGCTGCACACACAGCAGAGGGCCATCAGAATCGAATGCCTCTGCAAACTTACGCTGCATGGCCTCCCTGATTCTGCAAAGCCTGCGAAAGGACCTTAGGATTCGTGGTATCAAGGAGAGGGATCATTACTGGCTGACAACCCTTCTTGATCCACGTTACAAGGGTAAGGTTGCAGAACTCATCCTGCCTTTGCAGAGGAGCAGAGGATGAAACATCTTCAGGAGGCTTTGAAGAAAGGTTTGTGCAATGCATTTCCAGACCCTGGGAGGTTACAATTTCCTGGTGCTGGACAACATGTTGCTGAGGCTTCGTTCAGTCAGAGGAAGAGCGGTGGAGAAGGTGGAGGGCTGACCGATGCCTTTAGACAATTTTTCAGTCCTCAGCGCCAAGGTCTGATCGGTTCAAGCAACCATCGCCAGCGTCTGCATTACATGGTGCAGGAATATCTAGAGGCAAGAGCAGACTTGGAGACCTTTCCAACAGACCATCCACTGGGTTACTGGTTCTTGAGGATGGACCACTGGCCAGAACTTGCTCAATATGCAATTGAGCTACTGGCCTGTCCTGCATCCAGCGTTCTTTCTGAACACACATTCAGTGCTGCTGGAGGGTTTGTAATGGATCATAGACTGCGCCTGTCCACAGACTCCGTTGATAGGCTCACATTCATAAAAATGAATCAGTCTTGGATCAGCAGCTATCAAGCACCTGATGCTGATGTAACTGATTGATTTTTCTATGGATGTGGGATCCCTTGATGCTGAGTATGCTGAATGACTATCCTATTCCTCCTCAATCTTGATGATGCTAGCTTCCAACAATATTTTTGGTTTAGGGCACCACCACTGCTAAAGGCCCAATTTTTTTCACAGCAGAGCCCGTTCCTGTGCCCAACAAGAGTATCTATGAGGGGTTACAGTGTTGTGGCACCACCACCACCAAAGGCCCAATTTTTCTGCCCCTGTTTAACAGGGGCATGTAATTACAATTTTTGATCTAATATTTCACAGCAGGGCCCGTTCCTGCGCCCACCAAGAGTAACTGTTAGGGCTTACAGTGTTGTGGCACCACCACCACCAAAGGCCAAATTTTTCTGCCCTTGTTTAACAGGGGCATGTATTTACAATTCTTGTTCTAATATTTCACAGCAGCGCCTGGTCCTGCGCCCACCAAGAGTAACAATACATTACAGCCGCAAGCAGTTTTAAATGACTTTTTTCCTTTAGAAATGTCATTTTTCTGTGGTATTGTTCTAAACACCGGAAAACTGAGCCACTTTACAGACATAATATAGACACCCCCCAGGCATGATATTTAAAGGAATATTTCATTTTTATTTTTTCATTTTAAGCATTATTAAAATCACTGCTCCCGTAAAAACAAACGTTTTTAAAACTTTTTTTTGCATTGATACATGTCCCCTGGGGCAGGTTCCGGGTCCCCAAACACTTTTTATGGCAATAATTGAATATAAGCCTTTAAAATTAGCACTTTTGATTTTTCACATTCGGGTCCCATAGACTTTAACTGTGTTCACATGTTCTGCTGCAAAATGAACCGGGGGGGTGTTTGGCTCATCCCTAATTGCTACCATCAGACCTAGACTAGTCTCCCACTTCACCTCCTCCTAAGTGCACTTTCAAGACTCCATTGCCTTGAACTACTGGACACCATCTCAACTGCTAGCCTACAAACAAAGTGCAGTATCCCCCCAGCAACCAACAGTACCTAGTCTGAAAGCCAATTTTTTGCTTTGAGTTTCTGCAACTTTAATAAATAAATCAGAAAAGGTGACCGCCTCAGGATTCAAACTCACAAATATTGCATTTATGCAATCACTACCATACACACAACGCCACCAGCAAAGGTGCTAGCAGAGCCTAAACCAGTAGTTGTATTATCATTACATATTAGCATATTAGTGGCTTAATGTCCAAAAATTGTACTGAATTGCTATCTCCAGACTTAGACTAGTCTCCTAATTGGTGTACTAAGAGATCTTCTCATCTGGTAAAAATGTAGTCTTACCAGGTCATTCTCTTGAACCACAGGGCACAATCTCAACTGCTGCCTAAAGGTACAATAAAAAAAGGCAGGAATCTGAGGGTTTGAACTCACAACCCTTTGCTTGTGATAACACAGGTTATAGGTTGGACTTGAGTATTTTTTCAGCCTCACCTACTATGTAACACCAGCATACTCTCAATGCCCTTGCCTCAGACAGTAGGTGAGCTTCTTGTGGCCAAACTGGTCTAGTCTCTCACTTGGCCTACTAAAAGATCTTTGCATCTGGTAAAACTCTCCTTTCAAAAGTAAATTCCCTTGAACCATAGGACATCATCTCAACTGATGCCATTACCTTTAAGATCTTTCACTACACATAATCTCCTTCTCTGCTCCATCAACAGTCTCCGACACTGACCTGGTTTACTAAGGGATCTTCTCATCTGGTAAAAAAAGAGTTTCAACAGTTCATTCTCTTGAACCACAGGGCAAAGGCTCAAATGCGGCCTAAAACTTCAATAAAGAAGTCTGAAAAGGTGGTTATCTGAGGATTCAAACTCACAAGCCCTTGGGTTGGGTAATACCAGCATGCTCTCAAAGCCGCAGCCCCAGACAGAATGTGAGTTTTTTGTAACCAAACTTGATTAGTCTCTTACATAACTTTCTAAAAGTTCTTTGCATTTGGTAAAACACTCCTTTCAAGGGTCAATTCCCTTGGAACATAGGACATCACCCCAACTGATGCCATAATATTCAAGACCTTGCACTCAGGCTCAAACTCACAACCCTTTGCATATAATACCAGAATACGCTCAATGAACCACAGGGCACCTCAACTGCTGCCTAAATCTTCAATAAAGAAGTCTAAAAATGTAGTTATCTGGGGATCTGAACTCACAACCCTTTGATTACAACACCAGAGAATGCTCAATACCATGGCCTTGGATGGTAAAGGAACTTGTTGTGACCAAACTAGACTATTGTCTACTAAAAGATCTTTGCATCTGGTAAAACTCTCCTTTCAAAAGTCAATTCCCTTGAACCATAGGACATCATCTCAACTGATGCCATTACTTCAAGATCGTTCATTACACATGATCTCTATCTACAGTCTCCGACACTGACCTGGCTAAAGACTAGAGAGATATGTGATCACCACAGTTTTTAGGGTTAAACAGGTACAATGGGTAAAATAATGGATGTCATATCTTGCCAAATATATCACTTTGTGGCTTGCTGATCCCAAGGAATTCATAGACTAGATCAGAACATAGTAGATATTATTAGAATCTAAAATCTTAAAATCCAATAAAGTCAAAAGGTGTTTAACCTAACCAATTTTTTTTTTATTTAGAAGCCGATTTGCTGACATGAGGCTTTTAGCCTTGTTCATGAGTTGGAACTGAACTGACCAATGTGGCCCAACACGTGGTTATAAACAAGCCCTCTATGTGATTTTTTTCTTTTTTGTGTATTTGATCATTATTTTTGCAATAATCCTTTACAGACATTTTACATGTACTGCTGTTTCTTTTGCTATTGATCTAAATGCATGTTTAGCCAAAAATGTCAAAATTTTACTGACTTTTGCAGAAATTTCAGGTAACTAAAACCTTTAATTTAAATGTTTGAACTCACAATACCGCAGTCTCACTCTGCAGCATATCAAAGACATCAACTAAGGCCATCCACCACAGGCAAGGAAGCAAGATGTGAGAGCAAAATTCAACCACTTTAAATTGTATATATATTTAAACAAATGTAATATGTTGCAGCTTACCAACCCTTAGATGGGGTGGCTGCAGTAGTTCTCTTTTCCCAATGCTTTTTTTCCTTTATTTTTAAATGGCGATCCAGCCCTTAAAAGAGAAGTTTGGGATTAAAAATAACCAAACATTTATACTCACCTGTAGGTGGATGCAGCATCAATCTGATGCTGTATCTGTACCCTGTCGCCTCTTCACAGAGCACTGAGCGATCAAACACTGCTGATCACTCAGTTCTTGGTCTTCGGTGAGTAGAGAGCCAGTCACTGTCAGTCACTGGTCATTGGAGTGCTGGGCTGTGCAGGGGTTGGAGCGGCTGGCTCAGGCTCTCAGTAGGTTGCTGAGAGGCTGGAGCCTGTCCAGGCATCTGGGTGAATCCAGACTTTGAAGTCGGGATCCCTCCAGAGTCTGGACGGGCTGAGTGACATCAGTGGACAGTGGGATTTAGCCCACTGTTGACTGAGTGCGAGTCACAGGAATGCAGAATGAAATGCACTCCTGTGACCCACAGGAGGAGTAGGACCAAAAGAGCTTTGGCCCTACTTCTCCTTTAACACACTTCATGTTCTAGAGCAGTGGTCTTTAAACTGCGGCCCAGGGGCCAGATGCAGCCCCTTGCTTGCTTTTATCTGGCCCTTGGGGCACTATTACATCCTCTGATACCAAAAATGGGGCATAATCTCCCCCTCCCACTGACACCAATGAAGGTGGCACAATTCCTTCCAATTACTCCAAAAGTGGGGCCCAAGGACTTTAACGATGGGGCACAATTCCTCCCAATGACAACAACAATTAGGCCCGATGACATCAACCATGGGGCACAATACCTTTCATTTACACCAATAATGGGGCGCATTTACTCCAGTGAAACAAACAATGGGGCATTATTTTTCCGACTGAGGTCAGGGCCATTTCTACTCCCACTGGCCACAGTCTGGCCCCCGGAAAGTCTGAAGGACAGTAAACTGGCCCTTTGTTTAGAAAAAGTTGGCAGACCCCTGCAGTAACACAACACAAGTAATGCACAACATGTGATGTGTTGCAGTTCCATTCATTTTGAATGGCACCCCAATGCATTTTGGTAAAGTGTTGTGTATTGGGGTGCCTGCCTTTACACGCATCTGAACTTTAATGGCATCTCAGTCTTAGTCTGTAGGGTTCAATATTGAGTTGGCCCACCCTTTGCAGCTATAACAGCTTCAACTCTTCTGGGAAGGCTGTCCACAAGGTTTAGAACAGTGTCTATAGGAATGTTTGACCATTTTAGAAGCGCATTTGTGAGGTCAGGCACTGATGTTGGATGAGAAGGCACGGCTCAAATTCCTCCCAAAGGTGTTCTATCGAGTTCAAATGATTTGGACCGGTGCACAAAGCAAGGTCCATAAAGACATGGATGAGCGAGTTTGAAGTAGAGAAACTTGACTGACCTGCACAGAGTCCTGACCTCAACCCGATTGAACACCTTTGTGATGAATTAGAGCGGAGACTGTGAGCCAGGCCTTCTCATTCACATCTGTGCCTGACCTCACAAATGCGCTTCTGGAAGAAAGGTCAAACATTCCTTCAAACAGCCTTCCCAGAAGAGTTGGAGCTGTTATAGCTGCAAAGGGTGGGCCAACTCAATATTGAACCCTACGGATTAAGACTGGGATGTTATTAAAGGCAGGTGTCCCAATACTTTTGACAATATTGTGTAGCTGCCCTGCAGAACACCACAATTCATATGCCTCAAGGTGTGATGTACTTCATTAAGAAAAAAGGGTCCAAAATTCTCTGCATTCAGATGCCCTGGTGCTCTATGCTCTATTCTGTTTATATTTTTATTTTAGAGGGATTAATTAATCATAAACTAAACCAAACTGAATAAATCATTTTCTGACAAAGTAAAAAAAAAGAGCACTGCATACTAAAGTAAATTTCACATTACACAGAACATAGGCTGTAGAGCATAGGCTCCCAGAAGTTTGTTGATTCTATGACTCATTGCTAGCTGACGCACAGCACTGTTAGGTAATGGAGAAGCCTACAGATGATATTTGCTCATTGGACCATTTCTAAATATAGTTGTTACATAAAGCAGGGTATACACACAGTTTTTTTTCTTTGTTCAACCAGTAGGTTGAACTAAATAAACTCAGATTCCCGCCCCAATACAATAATGTAGATGCAGGGATGTCTTCCACTATGCTATTGTATCCTGACAACAGGGACTCCCCCTCCTGTCAGAGCACACTGATCTGTGCTGCTGCCATTGGCTGCAATTGCTGCCTGAATGCTGATGTTGCTACAGGACAGTTGGATAGAAGCCAGTCTGCTGAAAAGACAGTGGTACACATGTTCTGAAATCCATCCCGTTTCTGCTGAACCGGGCCATTCTTTGGTACGTGTATAGCCAGCTTTATTAACTACATTTAGCAGCATTTACTAGTTTTTCTGAATTTTGTGCTTTTGTTCATTTAGAATACCTTGCCTAAGCTCCTGAGGAAAAGCTGATGCGCCCAACATGTAGAGCATTATCACATTATACCTGCCTACACCAAGCCTTATAGGATATCGTTCCATTTAGACGCCATATATTTACCAGGAATGGGTTTTGGTGGCTATGGTGGTGCTATATACAGTGTACTCTCTAGGCAATATGTGTTTTGTGTAATTGTAATTTTCTAAACAATGTCTATATTTTATATGTAGTGAGGTAGTTTGGGGTCGTAAACATGTAGTCAAGACCCACCCATATCAGATCCAAAGGCGGATCCAGAGTTTAGTCTCGGGAGGGGCACTGCCAGAAAGTAAGGTGTTGCTTACAGAACGCCATTTCGCCATGTACACCATTTCGTGCAATAGCCAGCGAAGGCACATGCGCTGATTGGCCCGGGGGGGCTAATCAGCGGGTCTGGCGGAAGGGATGTCCGCCGGCCATCCACAATCGCTCCCCACAGGGATAGAACAGCGGTCTGCAGATGTACACAAGGCAGACCGCCGTTCTATCGGAGATGAACAGAGTGATCTTGTTTTTCTGCTAACCAGGAAAACGGATCACTCTGTTCATCTAGTGAATCAATCCCCCACACAGTTAGCAAGCACTCCCTAGGGACACAGTTAACCTTTTGATCACCCCTGATGTTAACCCCTTCACAGCCAGTGTCATTAGTACAGTGACAGTACATATTTTTAGCACTGATCACTTTGTTGGTGTCTCTGGTCCCCAAAAAAGTGTCAAAAATGTCAGTTAGGTGTCTGATCTGTCCTCTGCAATGTTGCAGTCCTGCTAAAAATCACCGATCACCGCCATTCCTAGTAAAAAATGAATAAATAAAAATGCCATAAATTTATCCCATAGTTTGTAGACGCTATAAATTTTGCGCAAACCAATCAATACACACTTACTGGGATTTTTCTTTTACCAAAAATATGTAGTAGAATACAGATCCGCCTAAACTGAAGAAGCCATTTTTTATAGCACAAAGCAAAAAATATTGCTTTTTTTTTTTCAAAATTGTCGCTCTTTTTCTGTTTATATCGCAAAAAATAATAACCGCAGAGGTGATCAAATACCACCAAAAGAAAGCTCTATTTGTGGGGAAAAAAGCACGATCGCGCAATTGTCAGTCAGTTAAAGCAACGCAGCGCAGTATCACAAAAAATGGCCTGGTCATAAGGGGGGTAAAAGGTTCCGTAGCTGAAGGGGTTAAGATTGAAGAAGTCAAGACTAAAGGGGCTTTTTTTTTTTCATACATAATGGCACACATGTATTTTGCTTTTTGACTTGACACATGAATTCATTTTTTTTTTTTTTAATTTTACTCACTTTTAGTCAATTAATTTGGTGCTATGGTGGGGGGAGGGGCTCCCATGCAGGAGCAATGGAGTCCAGTTGGTTGGGTCCAGTAATTTCACTGTCAGTGTCCGCAGCCTTCTACTTCTTGTATCCACGCTGCTCTGCAGACTGCAAGGTGGACAAGATGGAGGGAGGAGGTGGGTGGAGCCAACACTCACCAGGGGCGGAGTCCTGCAGTCACTGTGAGTGAGTGTATGGACAAGATGGAGGAGGTGCTGCCGGTGGGAGAGCCAATACACTCATGGGCAGTGCAGAAGAGGAAGATTGCTGGCCTTTGCCACACAGTGCCAGACTGCAGCAACAACTGCCTATCAGCCCGGGAAAGACAGATACACTTAGGCAGGCTCCCCCGCTCCAGAGTCCAGCATTCAGTGTCCATAGAGGTCGAATGAAGGCCTCGGCCCCACCCCCGGGGTCCCACATCATTGGATTTGTTTGACAGCAGCGGGAGCTAATGGCTGCGCTGCTATCAATCTATCCAATCAAGAGCTGGGAACCCGTTGAGAGAGGGGCGGTGGGGATGTGCAGACGGAAATTCAGGGCTCAGGTAAGTAAAACAGGGGGCTAGAGGGCCGAGGGACAGCAAGGTGTTTTTTCACCTTAATGTATAGGATGCATTAAGGTGAAAAAACACAAGCCTTTACAACCCCTTTAAGAAAAATCTAGAACATTTCAATCAACATATTATCCGTAATAAAGACAAGAAATTTGCGTTTGAAATTGGACGAGCCTACAGTTGGCAAAATATTAGACGAGGTCTGGATTTTATCAGAGGACATATCTGGACTCTGACAGTGAATACTCTAACCACTCATCTGTTTCTTCAGCTCTCTCTCTTCAAGGTCATTCCAACTTTGGGGGACGTGGCTCCCATCTTCGCTCGCCTGGCCATTGGGGTGAATCAGGTAGTGGTGAGTCACGGGGCGATTTTAACCGGACCTCTCTTCCAACCAAGTGTAAGGATCCCCCATCAGGGGAAGATCCCACCGGTAAGGTCATTAAACATATGGGCACCAACAGAGGCGATGGTGTGGTGAGAAGAAGGGACATACAGGGTGTAGTTAGCCCTTTAGCACCCCCTCCAATGTCCCCCTTAGTCCCGGAAGAGGCCCATTTGGACCTCACACCCACAGACAAATTACTTCAAACCAACACGGTACAGGCAAGATGGATGTTTACATACCCTGTTAGAGACACTAGCACGGAATGGCTTGGATGTAATCAATCTAACCCCCCACCACTTTATATCTGAGGAAATGTCACTCCTTGGTTTGGGGCTTAATTATTGCCCTGAAACCACTATGGACCTTTTTGATATGGTCAAGGATCTAAACTTATTCACTCGGAAACTAAACCTTAAATGTCACTTTGAAGGTTCTCAATATGCGACGAACCTACCCCAGGACGAGTCATACATTTTCAAATCACGCAAATTTACTTGCGCTGAATATAGAGCATTAAAAACACTCAATGAACTGGCACAAGAAAGTGGGGAGGTCAATTTTGATGCCCTTATTCAAGACATAGATCCAGATACAGTGACTCAATCCATCTCTTTACCCAAACAATATAAAAATAATTCTGCAAAGTTCCCTTCCTCAACCAATCCACAGGTCAACCTTTTTCTCCAATCAGTTACGAGAGACCTTGAAAATCTCATAAGAAAGAGAGGCAGACGGTTTTATCTTGATGGCCTTCAAAAAATAACATTATCAGACCTTTTGAAAACGAATGATATTATTATCAAGCCCTCTGACAAGGGCGGTAATGTTGTCATTATGACACAAACCTCGTACATTAAAATGTTCGGGAATATTTTATCCAACAAGGACTGGTACAAAAAAAAAAAATCTCACCTTTTAATGATTACCTCCTTTCAAAAGGAATTTCATAACTTAGTAGGTAGAGCTTACGGACAGGGTCAGGGATCAGTTTTGGTGGATGAATACTTACGCCCTCATGTAGAAAGCTTGCCCACCTATCTTAAGGATACAATACACTTATTGATGATCCTCGATGGCCTCAGTATTGGAACTGCAACCCTACTAGTGTCGATTGATGTGGAAGCATTATATTCCAGTATACCTCATGATCTGGGTGTAACCATGATTAGTCAGTTCTTGAGTGAGAGAAGTACAGATGACAATGAATACAATGCATTTGTATTAGACCTTCTTCTTTTTATTCTTACCCACAATGTTTTTATATTCGACGGCTCCCACTACCTCCAGGTGCAGGGGGTGGCTATGGGGACCACATGTGCCCCCTCTTATGCCAACCTGTACCTGGGGGGGTGGGAGCGGTCAGTCTTTGGATCTGAGGACTTATATATGTACTTCCAGCACGTGTCCATGTGCCGGAGGTACATCAATGATATCCTAATATTGTGGACAGGAACCATGGATCTACTTGCTAGCTTTATTCAAGAACTGAATGACAAGAGGAGGATGGAGGAAGAGGTAGGGGGAGGAAATAGATCCACAACCTCAAACTTCCAGGGGCAGCCCCGACTAATATACGTTAGTTTATAAAGGGGCAGCATTAATTTCATTTTCCCACAATGACAGAGTAGGGGAGTAGGGGAAGACCATTTGCAAAGAATCTCTTTTTTAGCATAGAAAAGAAGGAACGGGCTTAGAAGTTTGCTATGGTGCAGTCTTTGTTCGTCCTCATGGATTCCTAAGAGGGCTAGCTCAGGTGTCATGGGGACAGACAGTTCCAGTCGGACATTTAGTTGTTCAAATATCCTTGACCAGAAGGTCAATAGAGCGGGCCAGTCCCAGAACATATGTAGATAAGTACCCAATTGCGTCCGACATCGGGGGCAGTGTAGGTCTCTATCAGGATATATCCTAGACAGTCTCACCGGGGTAAAGTTGACTCTATGAAGAAATTTTATTTGTATGAGTTTGTCCCCTGCCGAGACTACCAGCTTGGGACCTTGTTCTATACATTCAAGAGCTTTAATATAGGATCCCCCTCGACTGAACCTAGGCACTTTAAATGTGAGACTACGGGGGTGGTCTATTCTATTCACAGGTGGATGCAATGCCTTTTATGTTGGGAAGACCTGACATCTGCTCTGGCAAAGAGTAACGGAACATGCAGCGGACTATAAGGACGAAATCCCTATTAGTCCGGTTGCCAGACATTTTGCTAAATGTCCGTCCTGCAACATGGATGCATTGAAATTCCGAGCTCTGGATAGAATACACTAGGATCCCCGGGGTGGTGACTTTGACAATCTTGTCCTGCGCTCGGAATTTCAATGGATTTTTACACTGAGGGTTTACCATGCCCCAGGCCTTAATGGGTTTATTAGTTATGCTCCTTTTCTTTCCATGGTTATTTTTGAATTTAGGCACATGGGCCCATTCTTCCTGGGTTGCTAGGAAATTTTGGCATGCCCTAAAATATTATAATGCTGTGGTGCCTTTATTTGTGTTTTTTTTCATGTTCTCTGTTTTTTTCTTTTTCTGCCTAGCAGATATGGGCTTATGCTCTGCTCATGTGCAGAACCTAGAGGGCGTTGTTTTATTCATTTGACACATATGCCTATTTGTGGATGATTTTTGGTTTGTGGGTGGTGGACATATGGGCGGTGTTTCCTTTGTCTGTCGAGATGGTCCTTTTTGTTCCATTGACCTGTATTTGTTGTGTCTTGCTGGCTGGTGATTTGTGCACCATCATTCGGGCACGCTTTCCTATTTGGGTCTGGGTGGTGGTCAATGGTGCAACACATTACCAGCCCCCATACTCATTTGTGACAGCTTGACCTCAGTTCTGGGACATGTTCCCGTGTGGCGTCTTCTAAACTGGATTGGCTCATGCCTCTCCACCCCCTCCAATTTCCTCTTTTAGCTGCATTCCTATGTTCAGCTGTCCGTGCACGCCCCTTTGTCTCTGAGTGAGTGGTAGCCAACGCTGGAACACAATGTTACCCCCTAGACCCATGTGTGACGGCACAACATCACTTCTGGTTTAACATCACTTCCGGCTTGACATTACTTCCGGTTTGTGGTATGGCATCAGCACAAACAGTGGCGCTCTGGGCTGTGCTGTTTATACTAGGCCCGCCTTACTTAGTTTTGGCGTCCTTTTCGTTATTCTGTGACTCTATTGGTCCTATGGAGAGGACCCGTCCAGCATCCTGTGGATCTTTCCCTCTGTGTTTTGTTTATATAGAGATGGAGCTCCGCATTGGGGCTCCATGCTGGGGTTCGGGATTCTCGGGAGACCCAGACCTATAACATGCCTGGCTGAGTCCTTGCTGGAGGGAACAGCTCCTATGTGGTTGGCATGTTACTCAGGTGATAGTCTATAGACCATCTGTTTTTGCTGTTATCAGCAGGTAAGCCTGACTTTCTGTTATATAGGAATAGATCTGTCTTTTGTACCTTAACTGCATTTTTTCAATACCTTTTGGCTTCTTTTGCCTTTCTTTATGTGTACCCTATTCATGTTATAGGATTCACCTCTGTTTGGAGGCTGTTGGATCCTTGTGAATACTGTGTGGCATTATATTTCATCATTTCTGGCAACGCAGTATTGGACTACTACTGTCTGTCAAGGTTGGCACATTTTACTATCACCTGATACCTACACTTCTCTGAACTTGTCTCCAGCAGCCATCTTGGAGAAGCCTCATGTTCTGATTGGTACCAAGTTCTCTCGAGATTTTGTCCACCATTTTCTGTTAGCTTCCATATAAAAGAGGGCCCAGCCACCATTTTGAGGAGACGTGTGTGGAATGAGTGAGGGAAAGGTGCACTGCTTGTGAGGGAAAGCTAGGCCTTACTCAGGGAGAGCGTTCCAGCCTACAGGGACAGAACATGGAACCTCAGGAGTCCTGTTTACCAGCACTGTGCACTGTGCTCATAGAAGATCATCTAAGACATTGTGTCTTCCTGTTAAATCATCTCTGCTGCATCTGTGTAACCCGCTTATGGACACCAGCCTACGACAAGTAAGCAAAATGTGCCTTGTATACCACTGATGTGCCTGAAGAGAGGAATATTAACTACAGTGCCAATTTACTGAGCTGCATTTTGTATCTTTGGTGAATGAACTATGAATATGTGCCTTATATGCTAACAAGAGAACTGTTTACGCCACTTTTGTAAATATAATTTTCCACTGCTGCTTATCTGGCAATTAAAGTTACTTTATGTAAAATACCACTCAGTGTGTTTCCCTCTATAATACAGAAATGCTAATTTCTTAAACTTACATTTTGGCGTAGTCAGCAGGATGTCAGAACCATCATCCATGGTAGTGGGAGTGGCTAGAGGGTTAACCATGGCACCTTATGGAGCAGCTCTGGCACTCATCCCTAAATTTACTGGCACAAATATCACCCTGGCCGACTGGGTGGAGAGATTGGACAGCTCAGCCCGCTTGTTCCAATTACCCGCTGAGCACATTGCAGATATAGCTTTTAATGCACTAGAAGTGAAACCTGCCGGGCTGTGATGGTTCTGCCAGAAAAGGATAGAGACAGCAGAACACCTATTGTGGTTTGTCTGGAGAACTTGTATGGTCAGAGTACCCCTATAGCTGAACTCCGGAGAGGATTATATACCTGAAGCCAGCATGACCAAGAGACTATGTCTCATTATGCTGTTGCCCTGCAGGAAATCTGATGCCAGCTGGAGAAACAAATGGCACCCACTGGAACAGGAGTATCTAACCCTGATCAACTCATCCGAGACCAGTTTATCTATGAGCTACGGGAAAGCCATAGGGATGTCCCCGTGCATCAGAGGGGGGCGAGGTCACCCGTCAACGTCACTGTGTGGCCCCGCCCCCAGTTGTAAAAGAGCTGTCACCTGGGAGGACGGTCATTATGGCAGGTGCCTCCCATGGAGGTAGGTTGGTCGCGTTTTTTTTTTTCTTTTTCAGTCCGTCGGCGGAGCAATAAAAGAAGAAGAAGATGACTTCGTGGGACAGTTTTATTTTTTTAATTTTTAATAAAGGACTTGTCCCCAAGCCGTGTCATGTCATTTTTACCATTTTCACACTTTTTTGTGAAATGGTAGGGGTACATTTGTACCCCAGTACCATTTTACACAGGGGGGAGGTGGGTTCTGGGGGTCCCCTTGTTCAAGGGGGCTTCCAGATTCCGATAAGCCCCCCCGCCCACAGACCCCCACAACCACCGGGCCCCTTGTCCCCATTGACATGGGGACAAGTTGTTTTGGGAGGTACCCCAAAGCACCCTCCCCATGTTGAGGGAATGTGGCCTGGTTCGGTTCAGGAGGGGGGGCGCTCTCTTGCCCCCCCTCTTTTCCTGCGGCCTGCCAGGTTGCGTGCTCGAATAAGGGTCTGGTATGGATTTTGGGGCGGACCCCTAGGCCATTTTTTTTTTTAATTTTGGTGCAGTGTTCCCCTTAATATCCATACCAGACCTGAAGGGCCTGGTATGGAATTTGGGGGGACCCCCACGCAATTTTTTTTTAAATTTTGGTTCGGGGTTCCCCTTAATATTCATACCAGACCCGAAGGGTCCGGTAATTGACTGTGGGGGAATCCAATGCCGTTTTTTTTTCAATGACTTTTATGTGTATTGCCAGGACTGACAATTCATTATAGCCGCAAGTACTTTTAAATTACTTTTTTTCCTTTAGAAATGTCATTTTGCTCTCGGACTGTTCTAAACACTGGAAACATGAGCCACTTTACAGGCATACTATAGACACCCCCCCCCCCCCCTTACAAAATTTAAAGGGATATTTCACTTTTATTGTTTCACAATAAATCACTACTCTCGAAAAAACGGCTGTTTTAAAAACTTTTTTTTTGCATTGATACATGTCCCCTGGGGCATGACCCAGGTCCCCAAACACTTTTTATGACAATACCATGCATATAAGCCTTTAAAATTAGCACTTTTGATTTCTCCCATAGCTTTTTAAAGGGTGTTCCACGGCTTTCGAATTTGCCGCGAACATCCCAAATTGTTTGCTATTCGGCAAATAGGTGAACACCCAATGTTCGAGTCAAACTTATGTTCGACTCGAACATCGGGCTCATCCCAATTACACACGGGTATAAACCGCCAGAAACCCAGCTACAGAATCTGATTAATGCTTGTTAGGCTGTTCAGACATCATGTCACAAATATTGTCACAAATATACAGAGAAAGTTGGGGTCATGCGCCTTCCTGCATGCCAGTGGGTTACTATACAACCCCATCAAGAGCTGGTGTGCCCCCTTCCTGCTGAGGCTAGAAGGCACGTAGAAGGAGCCACTGTGATGGTAGAACCACAACGCAATCTAGAAATAAAAGGTGAATGGTTAATAGCCAGGACTTTGTCTGTTGTCCAGCAGGGACAGGTATTGGTGCAACTTATTAACCTGGGGTCTGTCCCTCTCCATGTACCCACTGACTTGGCTATTGCAGATGTGTATACAGTACCTAGAAACTGCATCACTAATCCTTGCCCTGGAGTGGAAGCTGCATGTGCTTCTTTGCAATTTGCTCTGCCTGATTCCGAGGACTCTAATCTTTTGCAGTTATTAGCACAACTCGCACTTCCAGTTCAAAAGATGACTCCTGATCAATTAACTAAAATACAGTAGTTGGTTCACAAACATATGATTGCATTCTCTCGGGGCCCGGAAGACTATGGCTGTGCTTTTGATCATCCAATCCACACTGCTGATGCTGCTCCTATCCGTGAAAAGTATAGTAATATACCCCCTGCCCTTTGTCAGGAAGTTAAAGACTTACTACTAGGAATGCTACCAAGGGAGATGATACGAGAGAGTTGCAGTCCTTGGACTGCTCCCATAGTTCTTGTCAGAAAGAAAGATGGAAATGTAAGTTTTTGTGTGGACAATCGCAGACTGAACTCATGTATGCATCAAGATGCTTACCCACTGCCACGAGTCAAAGGATCGCTACTGGCCTTAGGTCAGGCTCAGTATTTTTCTACTCTAGACCTGGCCAGCCGATACTGGCAGGTCCCAGTAAAGGAAGACGACCATGAAAAAACAGCCTTTATTACCCCTCTGGGACTGTACGAGTTCAATAGTATGCCTTTTCAGCCTGACTAATGCCCCCAGCACTTTCCAAAACATAATGGAACGTTGCTTGGGAGACTTGAACTTCGAGTGCGTTCTGATTGACTTGGATGACATCATCATCTTTTCCAAAATGTTTTAGGACCATTTGAAGCATTTGGACCAAGTCTTCTCTCGGCTAGCTCAATATGGACTTAAAGTGGAGGTCCACCACAAAAAAAAAAATTGCACCAAAAAATCCCTAAAAAATTGGAAAAAAAAAAAAATTTGAACTCACCTGAAATGGCTGTTGCTAGGCAGTCTTCCTAATCTGCCTCTTCCTACGCCGTGGTGATGTTCTGTCTTCTCCTTTCCGCGTTGTCTTCTGGGGAATGGGGCACGGTGTGTTATAGGAACTGTGTGTGTCCCACAACACATCGCGTCCCATTCACAAAGCGCTGCAGGACTCGCGCATGCGCAGTAGGAAACAGGCAGTGAAGCCGTAAGGCTCCACTGCCTGTTTCCCTTAGTTAGGATGGCGGTGCCGGGACCTGAGGGACGGGTTGGCCTCAGGCAGCTGACATCGCAGGCACCCAGGACAGGTAAGTGTGCTTATTTAAAGTCAGCAGCTACAGTGTTTGTAGCTGCTGACTTTTAAATTTTTTTTTTCCTGGCCGGAACCCCCCTTTAAGCTCAAACCAGAATGTCATCCTATGAAGACCAAAATCCACTATTTCAGGCATGTGGTCGAGGCAAAGGGGGTGTCCCTAGATCCAGATAAAATTCAGGCTGTGCAGGCTTGAACCACTCCAAAAACAGTGACAGAGCTTCACTCTTTCTTGGGGCTTATGGGTTATTACTGCAAATTCATTCTGAACTTGTGCTGCGGCCCCACTCAACCAGTCGCTGTGTGGTCAACCTGCCCATAAAAAAAGGAAAATCTTCCCCAAGTATTAATGAGAGTTGGGGGGGGCAGCACAGAGTGAAGCGTTTGAGACCCTCAAGGCAAAGTTGACTTTTGCACCCATACTGGCTTCCGCTGACTACCGTAAACCCTTCCGGGTATACACCGATGGCAGTCTCCAAGGCATGGGGGCTGTGCTTGCAAAGGAGCAAGATGGGACTGAATGAGTGATAGGATATGCTAGTCGCAGCTTGTGACCTACAGACCGTAATCCAGCCAACTACATCTCTTTAAAACTTGAGCTAATAGCAGTAGTCTGGGCTATGACCGAAAAGTTTTCTGAGAATTTGGTAGGTGGACAAGTGGACATCTATACTCACAACAATCCTCTTGCCTACCGAGAAACTGCTAAACTTGGGGCCTTGGAGCAATGTTTAGGGGCCCGGCTTCTCCAGTTCAACTATACTATTCACTACAAGCCAGGGCGCTCCAATGGCAATGCTGACGCCCTCTCAAGGTTTCGCCATGACCAGCCTCAGAAGCATAGAGATCAACAGCGTGAAGAGTATGAGGTTGTCACCTCCAGGGTCAACCTACGAGGGCAACAAGCATCCTCAGCTCTGCAAAGTGACCAAATACCACAAAGAGGGACAGAAATTCATACTCCTCAAGAGTGGATTAAACTTCAGTGGAAAGACCCCGACATTGGTCAGCTCCTGAAATATTGGGACAGGAATAGAAAAACCAGACTAAAGGGAGCGAAGAAGGCTCTCATCAACCTTGTGTCAGCTTCTTAAGCAGTGGAATAAGCTGGAGAGACATAATTGACTCTTGTACCGAAAGACACTAATATCAGGAAAACCACGGATTATCTGTCAACTGGTCATCCCTCAGTCGGAGGCCTAATGCCACGTACACACGACTGGTTTTGCCGTCAGAATAAACTCTGAAGGTTTCTCAGACGGAACTCCAACGGAATTCCATTCAAGCGGTCTTGCCTACACACGGTCAAACCAAAGTCCGACCAAAGTCCGACCGTCCAGAACGCGGTGACGTACAACAGGACTAGAAAAAGGAAGTGCAATAGCCAGTAGCCAATAGCTTCCATCTCGTACTTGCTTCAGAGCATGCATCGTTTTTTGGTCCGTCGGAACAGCATACAGACGAGCGGTTTTACCGATAGGAATTGATTCCGTCGGAAATATTTAGAACATGTTCCATTTCTAGGTCCGTCATAATTTTCAAAAAGAAAAGTCCAATGAGGCATACACATGATTGGAATAGATAATGAAAAGCTTCCGTATGACTTCTTCTGTCGGACATTCCGCTCGTGTGTACCTGGCTTTAGAGGTCTGTCAGGTCTTTCACAGTACTGGAGGTCACTTTTATGCTGAATGGACAGAGGCTTTTGTTCGTAAGTACTTTTTTTGTCCTGGACTGACTAAGTTGGTGCCAGTGGCTGAAACATCTGGATTCCGCTATGCCTTGGTGTTCGTCGACCACTTTTCTAAGTTTGACATTGTCATGCCAACCAAGGATCAGACTGCCATTACCACAGCTAAACTGTTCTAGAAACATGTGGTGCAACCCTATGGGTGCCCCAAGGATTTTGTCTGACCAAGGCCCAAACTTTGAGTCTCAGGTGATTTCTGAACTGTGTTGCCTTAGTGGCATTCGAAAGTTCCATACCACCCCCTATCATCCCCAAGAGGATGGTGTCTGTGAGTGCTTTAATCGCATGCTGTTGGGGCTGATTCGCATCTTAGAGCAAGAGCAATGAAAAAGATGGCCACAGTATGTCGATGATGTTGTCTGGGCTTATAATCAGGCAGTGCATAGAGCAACTGGTTATACTCCCCATTTTTTGATGTTTGGTTGTTGCGGCCGTTTATCTGTGGATTTATTATTGGAAACTCCAGAGCCCACACATCACATCAAGGACCCCTGATGAGTGGGTCCAAGACCATTGGCATTGCCTAGCCAGAGCTAAACAAATTGTGCTGGGGAGGCATCGGGATCTGGCTGATGAAAGTACTGTCAACTTGCTGCCACTAAAACCAGGGGACAGGGTCTTAGTGTGCAACCCCAGACACATTAGAGGCAACAAGCTGAAACCCAAGTGGGAGCCCTGCCCATATCGGGTTGAAAAGCAAAATGTGCCTTGTATACCATTGATGTGCCAGAAGAGAGGAATATTAACCACAGTGCCAGTTTAGTGAGCTGCATTCTGTATCTTTGGTGAATGGACTATGAATCTGTGTCTTATATGCTAACAAGAGGCCTGTTTACTCCAATTTTGTAAATATAATTTTCCACTGCTGCTTATCTGGCATTTAAAGTTACTTTATTTACAATACCACGCAGTGTGTTTTCCTCTATAACACAGCCACGCTAATTCTCCCCCACTTACAAGTCCCCCTAATCTCCATGGGGGGGTGCCGGACACTTTGATTTCTACGTGTTTATTTATTTATTTTTTTTAAGCACATGGTTAGAGCCTGAAGCTCTAATCTGCTTCAAAAAGGTTGGGCTCTGCACCCCGAACCCACCCACATGTGACATTAGCCAATCAACATTCGCTATTGTCTTCCTGCTTCTCCTCCCGGCCAATCAGGACAGGAAGTGGGTCTGAAGTTGGCCAAGCAGAAAAGCCAGGGGAAGCCACCTGCGACCTGGATGGGGTAAGTGAGGACCTGCACGGGGGGTTTGTTTGCTGCCCCCCAAAAAAGGAGCACCAGCCGCCACTGCCTATCAGCATGTCTTGGCCAGGATTTGAATTAAGGACCCCAGTGCTGCAAGGCAAAAGTGCTAACCACTAAGTTGCTGTGCAGCTCGGTTGAATGCTAAAATTTCTGCTTTGACTTATGTCTGTCTCAGTACAGTACTCTGCTTCCTCATTAAATTAATTACAAAAGATAGTGCTTACCATTTTGAGGAAATGTGCTGTCTATAAGGAATATTGTACAACTAAGTAATAATGTGTATAACACCTCCCTATATAAGTAAAGTCAAGAGACATACTAAGTGATACTTTACCATAGTCTGGACATTGCTTGTGTAGGTGCAGCCATGTTTGTCATTCCAGGAGACAGGTCTGACCGGATTGTCTTCCGTGGTTAATTAACAATAGATAACCACACTACAATATTAATCTGTATAATTAACCAAGCATGCCTAATAATCTCTAGGATTCAGAAAGACATGTGCTATATACTTAAACTGACCTTTTGCTGTAGGTTATACTTTGAGAGCTCGTTCACACCATGTGTTTTGAGGTCCATCCCGAACTAATGCCCAGCAAAATCAATGTTTCTGAATCATCCTAGTTCACACCACTGTGTTCAGTTCCACTGTTTAAAAAAAAAAAAAAAAAAAAAAGGATAGCAGCATGCATTCTCTTTGCAGTTGAATGTATGTAAACACGAGTGCCGTAAACTTACCCGAATGTACATAAACTCAATTTGCTTAAAGTGAAAAAAAAAAATTACAAATGCATTAAAAAAGTATGTAAACATGCATGTGGAAATGCACAGTGAATTTGAGATTGTAGTAAGAAATAGCTCTAACACTTGTCACTCTATGATCTTAGAAGCATCTTAAGAAAATGGCTTTGTTCAGTTGTCCATTTTGTAATAAATAGAAAAAGTAACCATTTTCACTATTATTTTTCTCATCACTATTAATGGATTGCACAATAAAATGGGCATATCAAATACATCCTAAATTCATTAAAGTATCAGACAGGTAAAGCACCCTTAGCCCAGCAGTTATAAAATTATTATTATACACAATTTATATAGCACCAACAGTTTACGCAGCGCTTTACAATGTAGAGGGGGGACAGCACAATTACAGTGCAGTTCAATACAGAAGGGAAAGGAGGGCCCTGCTCATAGAGCTTACATTCTAAAGGCAGGGGGTGGTGGTTCAAAAGGTAATGGATGCGGGAATGATTTGATGGGGTTGTTAGGTGGGTGTGGGATAGGCTTCCCTGAATAAGTGAGTTTTCAGGGATCACCTAAAGGTGGACAGGTTAGGGGCTGATCGGATATACTGGGGCAGGGAATTCCAGAGGATGGGAGAGGCTCTGGAGAAGACCTGAAGGCGAGCATGAGAGGAGGTAACAAGGGAGCTAAAGAGCAGGAGGTCCTGGGAGGAGCGGAGGGGACAATTTAAGCAATATCTGCAGATGAGGTTGGTGATGTAGCTGGGGGCGATGTTGTGGATGGCCTTGTATGTTGTGGTTAGCATTTTGAATTTTATACGGTGGGGTAGGGGAGGCCAGTGAAGGGATTGGCAGAGAGGGGCAGCAGTCACGGATCGATTAGTGAGGTGTTTTTTTTTGGGGGGGGGGGGTTCCTAATCCTCTGGAGGTGCCAGCACAAACCTATTGTTATGGATTTGAAGATGCTTTGTGTTCCCAGGATGTGCAAAAAAGAAAAAATGTTGGCCTTTAGTTCAATTTTCATGGATTGTGTAGGTTTGTCCTTACATTACATAGTTTTGGTAACTCTAAAAGGGATTGTACAATCAGACAATGTATGGCCAGCATATGCCTTCTATCCAACCAATTTCAGTGAAGTATAGGCTGGTTGTGTTAGATTTTTATGGTAATCACTATTGTCTCCTCCAAATGTGACTATCTCAGGAATATTCTTCTACTATTCCAGTCCTCCATATGACTGAGGATACCAAAACTGATTACACCTTCTTCTTCTGCTTGGATGTTATTATTGATGCTTTTGAGGGTTCATATTTCTTTAAGTTAGAGGCACATATAATAATATATTAGCACAAAATTACACTAATACATCTTCAAAGACAGAAAACAAACGATTCAGAAAAAGAAGTCACACTACCAGAATGACTAGCAATGCCTTGATACATTCATTAAAAAACCTTCAATTACAAAACGAAATTGCGAAAGAACCATAAATCTTGATGAAATCAGGTCATATGATCCTAATGGTCATTTTATTGTTTAAAAAAAATTCCTGTAGAATCTTATGACGGTAATGCAACATAGTCACATGAAGCTTTGAGAATATTTGCTCTGTCAAACAAACACTCAATAGCCACAACTCAGGTGATATGCTATCAATTTATCTATACCAGGAGAGGTGCTGATGTCAATAGCAGGATTCACCCTCACTGTATACATTATATATACTGTATGAGCTCTTGTGGTACCAGAAGATGCAGAATTGTTACATTGTATTGCAGTGCCACCACTGCAGCTCATGGGAACCAAGATTTAGTGCTTAAATAATATTAATGCTGTCTGAAGATCAATTATGTAAGAGTTAAGGCATAGTAATTCTTACAGTGGTTTATTATACTGTACCTATGGGCACACAAATGTTTTTATAGCTGTAATAAAGTAGGCTGGTGCAAGGATTTTTGTCTACCTTGGTGAACCCCACATACCCCCAATCCAAACACACACCCCCAAATACCCCCAACCTGATTACACCCCCCACATACCCCCACTATGATCACACCCCCAATCTGATCACACACCCCCACATACCCTCAATCTGTTCACACCCCCCACATACACCCAATCCCCACACCCCCCCTCCCATATCCCACTACGATCACACCCACATACCCCCAATCCAAACACACCCCCACATACCCCCCCTATGATCACACCCCCAACCTTATCACATACCCCCACATATCCTCACTCTGATCACACCCCCACATACCCCCAACCTGATCACACCCCCCACATACCCCATTATGATCACACCCCCCCACATACACCCACTATGATCACACCCCTCACATACCCCCAACCCCCAACCTGATCACATCCCCCCACATACCCCCCTACGATCACACCCCCAACGTGACACATACCCCCACATATCCTCGCTCTGATCACACCCCCACATACCCCCAACCTGATCACATCCCCACATACCCCCACTACGATCACACCCCCAACCTGACACATACCTCCACATATCCTTGCTCTGATCACACCCCCACATACCCCCAACCTGATCACATCCCCACATACCCCCACTACGATCACACCCCCAACCTGAACATATACCCCCACATACACCCACTCTGATCACACCCCCCCACATACACCAGCTACGATCAAACCCCCCACATACCCTCAACCTGATCAAACCCCCACATAATCACACATACCCCCACTATGATCACACCCCCAACCTGATCACACCCCCCCACATACACCCGCTACGATCAAACCCCCCACATACCCCCAACCTGATCACACCCCCACGTAACCACACATACCCCCACTATGATCACACCCCCAACCTGATCACACACCCCCACTCTGATCACACACCCCCACATACACCTGCTATGATCAAACCTCCCACATACCCCCTGCTACGATCACTCCCCAAATCTGATCACACCCCCACATACCCCCAACCTGATCACACACCCCATATACACCCACTATGATCACACCCCTAACCTGATCACACCCCCATATACACTCTTCTATGATCACACCCCCCACATTTGCACCACATAATTACCCCCCCCCCACAATCCCCCAGCCTGATCCTGATCACACCCCCTAAACACCCCCAACCTCATCACACCTCCCCCACATATTGCCAACCTGATCACACACCCCCAGACACCGCCTCTGATCACACACCCAGATCCCTCCATTCTGATCATACCCCCATCCTAAACACCCCCCCCCAAATACCCTCCTCCCCTATCACACACACACCTTGGGTTTACCAATCCCCCTACCCTCCCCCCAATCATACCACCAGTCCTGCAGCTCCTCCAGATGGCATCATTGTCAAGCATCCAGAGCCAGGATGATAAGTTGTGTCCCGGGCAGTCAGAAGATCTCCACCAGGATCTCGGGTGGTGGTGGCAGCAGCAGTAAAGAGCATCGTGCCTCCTCCACCCCGCATAGCCGGGCACACACACCGCCATCCTGTGTGCCTGACAGCGGGACCCCGCTCCCTCCCTGCATGCACCTGGGATCTACCAACTGCTCCATGCTGCTCTGCTATCTTGGATCCCTTCTGACAGCGGGGTAAGTTCACCGCCTTTCTGAACCTCAATGCACGCTCCTGCTCTCTCAGTAGCTTACTATACAAGCAGGCAAGCTAACATTTCCACGCCTGATAGGAGAGAGGGCACAACATGGAAGTGTTAGCTTGCCTGCTGGAGGGACAGCTAATTTATAATCTAAATCCCTAGCAAGTGGCTGGGGATCCAGATATTACCGCCCCCTCCAGCCTGGCGCCCTAAGGCTGCTGCCCAGGCTGCCCTATGATGGCGCCGACCCTGGCCTTATGATGTGCCGGCTGCTGGATTCTGTAGAAATTTTCACTGCAGGGCTGCCCTATCTTCTTCCCACTATTGATCTTCTGGCACTGTTGGGATTAACAGCTTCGGGTCTTCAGGCTCAGCTGCACTAAAGATGTTCCAATGAAGTTACTCCCCATCCTGCCCTTTCCTTTATTGAGAAAAGTTATTTCACTGATTACACTACCTGTAACATGATCTGTTTATAGGGGGAAGAATCCTGTGACTAATCAGAATCTCCTCCATTGCAGCTGAACCCCAAGGCCCAAAATTGTTAACCCTCTCAGCAATGGAAGTTCAGTAGCAGAAACAGAACAGCCCTGCAGTGAAAATTTCTTCACAATCCAGAAACCTGATCACCATCAGACATTCTTCATTACAGGTAAGTAATGTAACTAAAGCTGAAGGGAAAAATATTTTTTAGCTAAAGTTCAGCTAAAAAAAAAAAAATAAAACAAATATTTGACTACAAAAAAAGATACATAAAAGAAGCAAAACTAGAGATAAAAAGGCATATACACAGTACAGTATGTACAAAAATGCATGCAGATGATCAGTTTTAACTAAAACAAACATGAAAAAATGTGTTTAAAAACCATTCTAAAGGTAAAGGCCAACCAAAATACCAAAAGGTTTTAGAAATATAAATTATAGAATGGTAAAAAAATACCATATAATAAATATAGATTGATATACCTAGAAAAAACGGTCTGAAACAATCAAAAATGAAATCACAAATCACTGGGGTACATTTTAGTGGTGTAATATGACCCATTAGCTAAAATTAACCACTTGCCAACCGTGTAATGTACATGTACTGCGGCAAAGTGGCTCTATTGTGTGAAATCATGTACCTGTGTTTAATTTCATGCATCAGCCTCTAGAGGGAGTGTGTGCCACTGGAGTACCAGACCACACGCTGATTGGACAGAGGGGGAGCCAATCAGCGGGTCTGGTATGCCTGATGTCCTCTGGCCACCCACGATCGTTCCTGAAAAAGGAAGAATGGTGGTCTGCCCATGTAAACAAGGCAGACCGCCGCTCTGACAGGGGAGAAGATAGAGATCTTGTGTTTCTGCTAAGCAGTCAGAGCATCCCCCATACAGTTAAGCCTCGTACACACGATCAGACTTTCTGATGGGAAATGTTCGATGACAGGCTGTTGGAGGAAAATCCGACCATGTGTATGCTCAATCAGACAATTGTTGTTGGACTTTCAGCAGACAAATGTTGGATAGCAGGTTTTAAAATTTTCCGACAAATGTCGGATTTTCCGACCGTGTACACAAGTCCGTCGGACAAAAGTCCAAAGTACAAACACGCATTCTCGAAAGCAAGGACAAGCAGTTGGTCTTGTAAACTAGCGATCGTAATGGAGAATTAACATTTATAACGTGGCAAATTATGAAATCTCAAATTGCAGCGCACAATTCTCTTCTTCTTTAATGGGATAATAATGAAGCTGCTTTGCTGGTGATACTGATGGAGTTATTGCAAACACATTTTCAAAGGCTTTTTTTTTAGTGATATCAAGAATATTATTATTAAGCTTTTTTTTTTTTATTTGGGCAAGTTACCACAACACCATTATCCTGTAGTTTTTAAGAGTAAAGATACAACTATGTTGGTGTCCCTTGTCAATTTTACATTGTATTTTTTTAAATGTTACTGTTTACTCCCAAACTGTCATCTGAAGTAAAACACATAGCCAAGTATTATTATCCACTATTTTTTTATTGTGCATTTAAAAAAGAAAACAAATAAAATTAGACATGCTATCTGCCAATAGAACTTAACCAAAAAGTGCATTCTATGCATCCAAACAGATAGAAAAAAATACCAAATAAAATCATTATTCAACCAAAACAATAATGTCAAAGCAATAACTCCAAGGCCAATAATAAATAACACGTTATCTCCTCCGATTCCGCAACATGTCTGGTTGACGAACGTTCAGAAACGAACTGAAGATCTTGAAATGAAAAGCGTAAACTGAAAAGCATGAAAAGAAAAGCGTGAATCAACACTCACCAAACTTCTACTAACACAAAATTAGCAGAAGGAGCCCAAAGGGTGGCGCTAAAGAACTGAAAAACAACGTAGTATGTCACTACTTTCGTAATTGTTGGCCAACAATTTTTTGCCGTTTGCATGCAAGACAAGTTTGGGGCAATGCCCTTTGGACAAAAGTCCACGCTTTTGTTGGCCAACAATCCAATCGTGTGTACAAGGTTTTAGCAAGCACTCCTAGAAAACACAGTTAACCCTTTGATCGCCCCTGATGTTAACCCCTTCCCTACCAGTGTCACTAGTAGAGTGACAGTGCATTTTTTTTTAACACTGATCACGGTATTAGTGTCACTGGTCCCCAAAAAGTTTCAATGTCAGATTTGTCCGCCGCAACGTTGCAGTCCCACTAAAAATCGCTGATCACCGCCGTTACTAGTAAAAAAAAATAAAAAATCAATTATATAAATCTATCCCATAGTTTGTAGACACAATAACTTTTGCGCACCCCAATCAATATACACCAATGCCCTGTACATACGGTCGGACATTGATCGGACATTCCGACAAGAAAATCCATGGATTTTTTCCGACGGATGTTGGTTCAAACTTGTCTTGCATACACACGGTCACACAAAGTTTTCAGAAAATCCGATCATTCTGAACGTGGTCACGTAAAACACGTACGTCGGGACTATAAACAGGGCAGTAGCCAATAGCTTTCGTCTCCTAATTTATTCTGAGCATGCGTGGCACTTTGTCCGCCGGATTTGTGTACAAACGATCGGAATTTCTGACAACGGATTATGTTGTCGGAAAATTTTATAGCAAGCTCTCAAACTTTGTGTGTCGGAAATTCCGATGGAAAATGTGTGATGGAGCCTACACACGGTCGGAATTTCCGACAACAAGGTCCTATCGCACATTTTCCGTCAGAAAATCCGACCGTGTGTACGGGGCATTATTCTTTTTTTACCAAAAATATGTAGCAGAATACATATTGGTCTAAATTGATAAAGAAATTAGATTTTTGATATTTTTTTATTGGATGTGTTTTATAGCAGAAAGTAAAAAATATTGTTTTTTTTTTTTTTCCCAAAATTGTAGCTGTAGATCAAATACCACCAAAAGAAAGCTCTATTTCTGGGGAAAAAAGGACATCAATTTTATTTGGTGTCGCACGACCGCGCAATTGTCAGTTAAAGTATCGCAAAAAATGGCCTGGTCATTAAGGGAGTAAAACCTTCCGGGGCTGAAGGGGTTACACCAGCCAGACATGGATGGAAATTTGGGGGGTCCTAGTTCATTGAAAAGAAAATCTTCTAAAATGATGGTCCTTCTATCGATCTATTTATCATCTAATTGTAGCATACATACACACTATACAATTTTCTTTATTTTTTTTCTTTTAGATTTACCAAAACCATATAATATGAGGTCAAACCTTATCAGTTTCAATTTGTATGCAATCAGGCAGGCCCTTGCACTACATGGTTTTGGTAAATCTAAAGGAAATCAAACAACAAAAGTTGTATAGTGTGTATCCAGCTTTACATTATTGCTAAAAGAAAGTTGTGGGTGATACCTGCCCTTTCTCAGAGAAAAAAAAAAATACAATGTATTACATGTATTACATGTAAAGGTTACAAAAAATAACTCGCTATGCAAAAGCGAAGGTAATATTTCTTCACCCTTCTTCACAGGATATGATCATATTTCAAAGACTAACAATAAGGAAACAAGACTATCTCTGTTAAGTCACAATATACATGTAACAATATGTTTTCCCCAAAGGAGCTTCATGCGTTATTGCTTACCTAAAAAATGGCTATTTTTTAAATGATTGATAAGATCACATCCTCTTCTCAGTTTAGTTATTTAATCACTTGCTGCCCAAGGACATCCGTGTACATTCTGGTGGTTATACTGGTAACTTTTTTTTTTTTGACCGGCATTGCTCTTTTTTGTAAAAGCAATTCTAGTGGCTAATTATCTGCTGAATTTTATTTACAGATGGAGAGAGGGGGTCCCCCGCCCTCCGGCTCCAGTCTCTCCATAAATAACACCTGCCACGGGCCCATGCTCTCACACGAGATGTTGTTCATCCCTTGCGATTGCAATAAAGTTAATAAAAGAAGAAACAATGCAATTTTTTTTACAAATAAATAATATATTTTTTTTTTTTTAAAGTGTCCACGCCCCTTCTCCCCGTGCTCACACGCAAAGGCGAACGCATACGTAGGTCACACCCACATTAGTTAAAATTGTCACAAACATTAGCAAGAGCAATGATTCTAGCACCAGACCTCCTGTGTAACTCTAAACTGGTAACCTGTAAAGGCTTTTAAAGCCTCGCCTATGGAAATTGTTAAGTTCCATTGTTTGGCACCGTTCCATTTGTGTATGCAATTTTGAAGCGTCAGATGCTTGGTATCTGTTTACTTGGCATGAAATCATCTTTTATGTTTTACAAAAAAGTTGGTATTATAATTCGTTTTTGCACATTTAATTATAATTTTTTAAAAATATGTTAAAAAAACTGCTGTGCAAACATTGTGTGATATAAAAATATTCAACACCCACCATTTTATTCTCTAGAACAGGGATCCTCAAACTACGACCCTCCAGCTGTTACGGAACTACACATCCCATGAGGCATTGTAAAACACTGACATTCACAGACATGACTAGGCATGATGGGAATTGTAGTTCCTGAACAACTGGAGGGCCATAGTTTGAAGACCTCTGCCCTAGAACCTCTGCTTATAAAATATATATAATGTTTGGGGGTTATGAGTAGTTATCTAGCAAAAAAAAATGGATTTTTACATGTAGAAGAGAAGTGTCCGAATAGGCTTGGGAGGCAAGTGGTTATTGATTCACTGTAGATCTCAAATTGGTATCTTTAATAAATGGTGCCACAAAAAGTTGTTACATGGAGATCAGCATGTTCCTGACTAATAAATAAAGTGAAATGTATACTTTTTTTTTTTGGACTCATACTTTCATACACCAGAGACAAAACTGGTATCTAACTGTATGAATTACTAACATTTTCCTACATAAGTGTTCAGATGCAATTGGTCTAATAAAGTAATACTAAAGGCTTAGGCTGGGTTCACACTGTTGTGCGGCGTGGCTCACAGCAGGGGTCCGGTGCGTCCCTGTTCTCCATTTCAGGGACGAATCAGGCCCGAATTTTTGCCTGAATTTGGACCTGAAACGGAGCCAAGGACACACAGGACTCCTGTGCAATTTGCTCCACAGCCGCCCCAGAGATGTGTGAATTGGATCCATTGAGCATTAAGAGCCGGTCACAGTCTCCTGTCATGTGACTTGGATGTAGGGAAAGTGTTTTTTTTTTATCTTAAAGTGAAATTGCAGCTTCTCCCTAAGTAGCCTTAAAACTGCCCCCTCAAATGATAAGACCTGTTCTGACATTGCCCCCCGCACAACCATTCCCTGGAAGATCAGTATATGGCTGCTTCTCTTCCCCCTAGCTCTTATGCAGCTGAGAACAGAGATATGTTATCACTTTTAAGGCCTCATGCCAGCGGACGTTTTAAAAAACGAGCTGCAAAGCTAGTACCGGCTTTAAAAACGCAAATTTTTTTCGCGTTTTGCATTGGCGTCAATACCCGTTTAACCACGCTAGCTTTCAGATGCATTTCTCTGTCTCTATTCAAAATCAGAGGTTCTCTATGGGGGCTCATTGATTTGAATAGAAGTCTCAACAGAAGTCGGATCAAGATGATCAAGATGATCCGACTTGCGGTGCGACTTGTGTGCTGAGAATCTTGAAGGGGAACCCCGACAAAATTTTGCATGAGGTACGACAAAATTTTGCATTAGGTTCCCCTCAAGATCCATAACAGACCCTTATGCAAGCATGCAGCCTAGCAGGTCAGGAAAGGGGGGGGACGAGCGAGCGCCCCCCTTGCTGGATCATACCAGGCCACATGCCCTCAACATGGGGCGTGGGTGCTTTGGGGCAGAGGGGGGCCCCTGCGCCCCCCCCACCCCAAAGCACCTTGTCCCCATGTTTATAAGGACAAGGGCCTCTTCCTGACAACCCGTGGTTGTCGGGGTCTGCGGGCAGGGACTTATCGTGATCTGGAAGCCCCCTTTAACAAGGGGCCCCCCACCCTAGGTGAATGAGTATGGGGTACATCATATCCCTACCCATTCACCTAAATAAAAAAAAGTGTCAAAAATAAACACACTACACAAGTTTTTAAAGTATTTTATTAAAGCAGCTCCGGCTCTTCTCCTCTCTCTCAACTATGTTCTGCTCTTTTGCTGGGTCTTCTCCCCTCTCCGGTCCTTCTCTGGTATCTTCTGCTCTTTTGCTGGGTCTTCTGCTCTTTTTCTGGGTCTTCTCCCTCTGTTCTTCTTCCGATGTTGACTCGACGCGATCTCCCGGTGTAATGCTGGGTCCACCGTGTGCAATGACTTATATTGGCATGGGGGGGCCACCCGATGACGTAGTTAGAGGACACGCCACTTGTAATGTCATCACCCCATAATGCCCTGAGACAGAGAAACACGGGCTGGTGCATAACGCTTGTATACAGCGTTAAGCCCCGTTAAATCATGTTTAACACCTTTTACCAGCATCTGGCATTTTTACAGCTCTAGCACTGGAGCCTCAGAATGCACTGGTCCTGGGTTTTTTTTTTTTTTTTGAGCTTAGAAACATTAATGCCACTTACAGCTCAAAAACGCCATGGTGGGCATGAGCCACCCGATGACGTAGTTAGAGGACACGCCACTTGTGATGTCATCACCCCATAATGCCCTGAGACAGAGAAACGCAGGATGGTGCATAACGCTGTGTATACAGCGTTAAGCCCCATTAAATCACGTTTAACACCTTTTACCAGCATCTAGCATTTTTACAGCTCTAGCACTGGAGCCTCAGAATGCACTGGTCCTGGGGTTTTTTTTTGGAGCTTAGAAACGCTTATGCCACTTACAGCTCAAAAACGCCATGGCGGGCATGAGGCCATAGGCTAACATGGAGAGGTGTTTTTAAGCTGCAAAAAACGCACAAAAAAGTGGCTGTAAAAACGTCCATGGGCATGAGGCCTAAAAACAAAAAAAAAAAAAAAAAGGTATTTGTACGTTTGTTTTTTTTTTATATCTATACACAAATGTTTCGCCTTTCATTTCAGTTTTAAACCGAATGGGTTGTTTTACAAGGTGATAGTTTACAATCACTTTAAAGTGGTTGTTAAGTCAGCATCCTCAATTTCCTGACGCCTTCATGGCAGCACACACTGGGTTGTGACTCCGCCTCCACAACCTGACAGGATTGGTCTAGCTATAAAAGTTGAAGAGAGATGACCACCACCATTCTCTTTTTTATCCTCACCTGACAAGATGGATGACATCGCAGAGCCTCTTACCGCATCGCCTCAGCAGGTTCAAGCCTCTCCTGTTTGGAAGTCCCTCCTGTACAGTCTCTATAGAGCTTCTATGGAGGGAACCCTGCTCTGGTGGTCTCAAGGGCATCAGCACGGATCTTCTGGCACAAAGTAAGCTTTAAAGAAGCTTCAGAGATTGCAGTGGTCTCCACTTTAATTTTTCCCTTTCACTCCCAGTGATTATTCTACCCCCTTTTGATATTTATTCCTTATCTTTTCTTTTCTTTTCTTTCCTCTGGACCTGTAGTCCCACAGCGCTAAGTCCGAGTCTGTCATGGCCACCGCGTGTCTTGTCCCGCATTGCGCATGCATGGTAGGCAGAGATGGGGCCGTTCTAAGCCTTTTCCAGCTTCCAAGATGGCGCCAGAGTCATTGCGACGCTTGCGCATGCGCGAAGCATCATTTTGCCGCGACACGGCGGTCTTTTTAAAAAAGGACTCTAGATTTGAAAGAAAGTATTCTGTTTGTGATTCCAAGCTTCGTTTCTGCACATTCTTGCCCAGAATAACTCCATTGGAGCCAGGTAAGTGCCCTTAGGTTCCCCCTTTTTATTTTTTACAGGGACTTCCTTGTACGTAATTTAGAAAAAAAAAAAAAAAAAAAAAAAAATATATATATATATATATATATATATATATACATACACACATATATATATATATCTGCTTCCTAACTCCTTCCAGGACTACTTCTGTTTCCTGCCTGCCCTCTTCCTCACCGCTCATGGCAGCCCCTCTGTTTAAACAATATACAACTCAGTATATGTGTTTATGCAAGATTCTAATCCTAAATACCTTAATCCACATCGCTGATATGCGGTCATGTGACCGCCTGCTGTTCTCATTCCCCGGTCTAAGCACTACAGTAGGAGGGGCTGAGCTTTCCCTCGTCAGCTTGGCAGTCACGTGACTGCATATCGGTGAAGTGGATTACGGTATTTAGGATCAGAATTTTGCAAAAACACATACGCTGATTTGTATATATTGTTTTTTTTTTTTTTCTTTTTTTTTAACATTCAATTTTTTATTTAGTTATCAGAATATAAAATAACAAATAAAGACATTAAGAAAAGTATAACAGGATTCACACTATTACAGTTACATACCCTGTTTCCCTGAAAATAAGACCTAGCGTGATTGTTGGTAATGGCTGCAATATAAGCCCTACACCCCAAATAAGCCCTACTCTGTTTCCCCGAAAATAAGCCCTACCCTGAAAATAAGACCTACAAGGACTTTAACTAGGGCTTATTTGGGGGGTAGGGCTTATATTGCAGCCATCACTGACAATCACGCTAGGTCTTATTTTCGGGGAAACAGGGTAGTATAGCGAATGCATTTTTTAAATACATTAAGTCAGTATAATAATCGTGAATAATCCTTCCAATTCATATCTTTAATTCAGTTTCTAGCTAGAAAACCTCCAAGAATAAACCTATTCACCCCTAGGGGAGCAAACTGTGAACAGGTCTATTCTAACTTGAATAAACAAAAGAGAGAACAGGATGTCATCTAGTAAATCAATGTATTCTAGCGAGTCAAGCCAATCAGGAAATGAAAGCCGCATAAGTCTCTACAAGGAATAAGTGATACCAACAGGCTACCTAGTGGTAGTTAAGACTGAGCGTACAAGTCTTTTAGTACTGTAGATACTTTAGGATGTATGATCCATACATACCAGTGCTTCTTAAAGTGAATTACTTTATAATTTTTAAGTGCTAACAGTAATTCATAGTACGCCTGGGTGTTGACTCTAATGCCCCGTACACACGGTCGGATTTTCTGACGGAAAATGTGTGATAAGACCTTGTTGTCAGAAATTCCGACCGTGTGTAGGCTCCATCACACATTTTCCATCGGATTTTCCGACACACAAAGTTTGAGAGCAGGATATAAAATTTTCCGACAACAAAATCCGTTGACGGAAATTCCGATCGTGTGTACACAAATCCGACGGACAAAGTGCCACGCATGCTCAGAATAAATAAAGAGATGAAAGCTATTGGCCACTGCCCCATTTATATTCCCAACGTACGTGTTTTACGTCACCGCGTTTAGAACGATCGGATTTTCCGACAACTTTGTGTGACCGTGTGTATGCAAGACAAGTTTGAGCCAACATCCGTCGGAAAAAATCCTAGGATTTTGTTGTCGGAATGTCTGAACAAAGTCCGACCGTGTGTATGGGGCATAAGAATGACATCACACAGGTTAGGGGCCTCAATTGATTTCCACATTTTCGTTATGGTAAGTCTAGCCGCTATAAGAATATTCGCCACTAATATTCTGTATTGAAATGGGAAAGTGTCAAGGTTGATACCTAAAAGGGCCATAGCAGGTGATAGTTTTAATAAGTTGCCTGTGAGAGAGGCTGTATATATTGTTTTAATAGAGGGGCTGCCAGTAATTTAGAACAATATCTTTACTGCCACACGGAATAGCTGCAGGGGGGGGCGGGGGGGGGGGGCAGAGACGGCTCACACACAAGAGCTGACAGGCATGGAGGAGGGGGAGAGAGGAGAGCAGCGGGATGATGGAAGCACATAAACTGACCACGGTAATCAGGGCTCGGCAGCCTTGATTACTATGGTCAGGACACAGAGGCGGACAAAGTAACTGGCAGGATCAACCAGGATTTTTACAGCTTACAAAGGGACAAATGACACTGTAAAAGCACTATGCGGTTTAACATGTTTTAAAGGAACAGGATCTTTTTTATTTATTTTTTAGGGTTACAACCACTTTAAGTTAGAGCATGTCCAAAGATGAGCAACAAAAATGGTGAAAAGTAAACATATCAAGAGAGACTTCAGGAACTTAAAGTGGATGTAAACCCGATTCATGAAATTTGAGCTGGGCACATATATCTGTAGTGTTTTCTTATCTCTCTTCAAAGCACTAAGTCCCTTGGCTTTCTCCTGCTCCATTCTTCTGTTATCAGCATGATTACTTCTGACAACATATGTGATAAAACCAGCCTGAATTTTGTGTCAGGGAGGTTGCTATAAATAGATTAGGAGAAAGCTGCTCTACTCACAGGAAATTCTCTGCCTATCTGGAGAGGGGTGTGTGCCCTTCCTCCAATCAGCTGTCTCCCAGTGTAATCAAATACTACACTGCTACTGCTGAATGAGGAAGTGAAAATTCTAACACAATGAGCACTTTCTAAACAGTAAATAAAACTAAAGATAGCAGATATACAGTAGGGACGGAAAGTATTCAGACCCCCTTAAATTTTTCACTCTTTGTTATATTTCAGCCATTTGCTAAAATCATTTAAGTTCATTTTTTTCCTCATTAATGTACACACAGAACCCCATATTGACAGAAAAACACAGAATTGTTGACATTTTTGCAGATTTATTAAAAAAGAAAAACTGAAATATCACATGGTCCTAAGTATTCAGACCCTTTGCTGTGACACTCATATATTTAACTCAGGTGCTGTCCATTTCCTCTGATCATCCTTGAGATGGTTCTACACCTTCATTTGAGTCCAGCTGTGTTTGATTATACTGATTGGACTTGATTAGGAAAGCCACACACCTGTCTATATAAGACCTTACAGCTCACAGTGCATGTCAGAGTAAATGAGAATCATGAGGTCAAAGGAACTGCCTGAAGTGCTCAGAGACAGAATTGTGGCAAGGCACAGATCTGGCCAAGGTTACAAAAAAATGTCTGCTGCACTTAAGGTTCCTAAGAGCACAGTGGCCTCCATAATCCTTACATGGAAGACGTTTGGGATGACCAGAACCCTTCCTAGAGATGGCCGCCCGGCCAAACTGAGCTATCGGGGGAGAAGAGCCTGGGTGAGAGAGGTAAAGAAGAACCCAAAGATCACTGTGGCTGAGCTCCAGAGATGCAGTTGGGAGATGGGAGAAAGTTGTAGAAGGTCAACCATCACTGCAGCCACCTATCAATGTCACCAATCAGTGCCTCATCACCAGTGCTGCCTATCAATACCACCTACCAGTGCCCATCAGTGCCACCTACCAGTGCGCATCAGTGTCACCTACCAGTGCCAATCAGTGGCATCTATCAGTGCTACCCATCAGTGCCACCCATCAGGGCCCATCAGTGCCATCTTATCAGTGCCTATCAGTGTCACCTTATCTGAGCCTATCAGTGTCGCCTTATCTGTGCCTATCAGTGCAGCCCATCAGTGCAGCCTCATCAGCGAATATCAATGAAGGAGAAAAATTACCTGTTTGCAAAATTTTATAACAAACTATGAAACATGTTTTTTTTTCAGAAATTTCTGTCTTTTTTTGTTTGTTTAGCAAAAAATAAAAAAATAAGTGGAGATTAAATACCACCAAAAGAAAGCTCCATTTGTGTGAAAAAAATGAAAAAAAATTAATTTGAGTACAGTGTAGCATGACACTTTGTCATTCAAAGGGTGTAAGCGCTGAAAGCTAAAAATTGGTCTGGGCAGGATGGGGGTTTAAGTGCCCAGTAAGCAAGTGGTTAATATGTACAATCTGGAGAAAAGAAAGGGGAGATATACGTGAAACCTTTAAATACATCAAGGGTTTGAATAAAGTTCAGGACAGCAGTATCTTCATTTTGAAGCTAAGACCAAGAACACGGGGACATGACCTCGGCCACTAGGGGTTACAGCACATCATTACCACTTACTGATTGGTTGCTAGAGATTAAAGCAGATCACTACTGTTCGCTGATTGGTTGCTACAGGTTAATGCACATCATTATCACTCATTGAGCAGTGGAGCAATCCCAAATAATTGAGCAAGTAAAGCGGCACATTAATACACATACTACAGGAGAGGGTCAGAGAGTGCAGACATAATACAGGAGATTACCAGAGACTGCGGACATACTGCAGGAGACAATCAGAGACTGCGGACATACTGCATTTTACCAGAGACTGCGAACATACTGCAGGAGATTACCAGAGACTGCAGACATACTACAGGAGATTACCAGAGACTGCGGACATACTGCAGGAGACAATCAGAGACTGCAGACATACTGCAGATTACCAGAAACTGCGGATATACTGCAGGAGACAATCAGAGACTGCAGACATACTGCAGATTACCAGAGACTGCGGACATACTGCAGGAGACAATCAGAGATATTTTTTTCATATAAAATGACATGACATGATTATCCAATCCTTTCTCCCTTTTTTAAAAAAAAATATATATTTTGTATGTGATTTTATATGTAATAAATAACTTATTTTAGATAAGTTTTATGTTGTGTATCAGTATCGAGAAAGTCCACCATACCCAACTGGGCAGGAATTATTTGTAGGGTTAGCCTCAGCAACTACCCTTCTAGTGCCACACTCCCCTGTTTCTCTCCCTTTAGATTGTAAAGTGCTGCACAACCCGTTGGCACTATATAAATCCTGTATAATAAAATTAATGAAAAAACTACAAGTACTGTCTTCCGCTGCGATCATGCTCCTCAGCACACAGTTCATTCATTCTTCCTCTAGGTTTGTAACAGAAAGCACAAATGCGTATATGGGCAGATCGCAAGAGGAAGACAGGAGCCTGACATTGCACCTTCAATCTGCAGATCGCAGGTGCAATGCTCTGCAGGTTCCAGTTAAAAAAAAAGCAAATTTTTTACCTGAAAAAGTATGTTAATTTTTTTTGAAAAGTGAACTTACCCTTTAAAATCTTTAATTCAGTCATGTGACTGTTTTTTAAAATCTCACTGGAGCTGACAACATAACTTACAAATAAAAATGATGTGAATGTACTATATATATATCTATCTATATCTATAGATATATCTATCTATATCTATATATATATATAGATAGATAGATAGATAGATAGATAGATAGATAGATAGATAGATAGATAGATAGATAGATAGATAGATAGATAGATAGATAGATAGATAGATAGATAGATAGATAGATAGATTATCTATCTATCTATCTATCTATCTATCTATCTATCTATCTATCTATCTATCTATCTATCTATCTCTCTCTCTCTCTCTCTCTCTCTCTCTCTCTCTCTCTCTCTCTCTATATATATATATATATATATATATATATATAGATAGATAGATAGATAGATAGATAGATAGATAGATAGATAGATAGATAGATAGATAGATAGATAGACAGATATAGAGATAGATATATAGATATATATCTATATATATCTATATATATATATATATAGATATATATCTATATATCTATCTCTCTCTCTATATATACTGTGTATATATATATATATATATATATATATATATATATATATATATATATATATATATATATATATATATATATATTAAGAGTAAATTAAGAGTAAATTATCAGTACTATATATGCGCTGCTCACACCATGTGCTCCATGTACACAGATCCTCACTGGGTGAGTGACAGCCCGGTGTACCTACCCCACCTCCCAGTCAATTACAGCCAAGTCACAGGCAGTTTGCGAATGCTGTCTGCTTCAGCCCTATTTCTGATTGGAGGCTGCCTTATTTCTAGGACCGTCTTCTGGTAGAAGGGAGACAACCTGCCATCTATGAGAGTCCATTTTCATTAAAAGCCAGTATAGAGGGGGTGGGGCCGGGAGCTCCACTGACGCTTTCACTCCAATCACTGGCTCTCACTATAGCTGCCCTGTTCTGAGCATACAGGCTGCATGGGGCGGGGTCACAGCGTCAGTGGAGCTCCCGGCCCCACCCCCACTCTGTTGGCTAGCGTGGGAATACAGCCTCCTGTGTCCTCTGTGCACTCTGCAAAGCCGTCATCAGGGCCCCAATTCACGGGTAGCGCGGGCCCCCCAACAAAGATTGGGCCCAAGGCAGGTACCCCGTTTGCCCTGTGCTAAAGATGGCCCTGAGCTTATTTACTAAGCTCAGTGAACACTCTGCTAAGTGATCAGAATATATTCTTTTAGGCTCTGTTCACACCACAGAGATGCGTGTGTACACTTTTTTGCACAATTCCACTTGTTCCTGCGATCGCGTTTAGGGCAGTCTGTTCATTTCAATGTGCAAATAAGGTGTCTGCACTAGGGATGAGCTTGGAGTTCGAGTCGAACCCATGTTGAACTCGAACATCACATGTTCGACCGTTTGTCGAATTTCGAACATTATGGGCCGTTCGCGCCAAACTGGCGCGTCACAGCCCATAATTCACATTGCTGGCTGATGATTGGCCAAGCATGCACTATGACCTGCATGCTTGGCCAATCACAGCGCCGTCTGTACAGAGAGCCGTAATTGGCCAAAGGCAAGGTGGCTCTGGCCAATTATAGCTCAGGGGGTTCAGTACACGCCCCACACTATATAAGGCCACCTGCGTGGCGGCAGAGAGATAGACAGAGAGACAGTGTCATTTGATTTAAGTTAGATAGAGTAGTCAGTTAGCTGCACTTACAGTCCTTACATCCTAGGTGTTGCATATATATATATATATATATATATATATATATATATATATATATATACACTGTATTCAGTTTAGCTAGATCCGTTACTGTTATTCTTTTCCTACTGACAGGCAGGCAGGTGTTTTTACAGTATTTACAGCTACCTGAAGAAAATTGCTGGTGTTCTTCTGATCCTTTTAGTCCTATTAGCTACAGTATTTACAGTTAGTGTAGTGTGTCCTCTGCACAGTGTGCACCTAAAGCTACCTGAAGAAAATTGCTGGTGTTCTTCTGATCCTATTAGTACCGCAGGCAGCTGCAGTATTTACAGTTAGTGTAGTGCGTCCTCTGCACAGTGTGCACCTAAAGCTACCTGAAGAAAATTGCTGGTGTTCTTCTGATCCTATTAGTACCGCAGGCAGCTGCAGTATTTACAGTTAGTGTAGTGCGTCCTCTGCACAGTGTGCACCTAAAGCTACCTGAAGAAAATTGCTGGTGTTCTTCTGATCCTATTAGTACCACAGGCAGGCAGCTGCAGTATTTACAGTTAGTGTACTGTGTCCTCTGCACAGTGTGCACCTAAAGCTACCTGAAGAAAACTGGTGCTGTTGTTCTGATCCTATTAGTACCACAGGCAGGCAGCTGCAGTATTTATGGTTAGTGTAGTGTGTCCTCTGCACAGTGTGCACCTCAAGCTACCTGAAGACAATTGCTGTTGTTCTGATCCTATTAATACCACAGGCAGGCAGCTGCAGTATTTCCAGTTAGTGTACTGTGTCCTCTGCACAGTGTGTACCTAAAGCTACCTGAAGAAAATTGGTGGTTTCTTCTGATCCTATTAGTACCACAGGCAGGCAGCTGCAGTATTTACAGTTAGTGTACTGCATCCTCTGCACAGTGTGCACCTAAAGCTACCTGAAGACAATTGCTGTTGTTCTTTTTTTTTTTCTTTTTCTTTTTAGCCACTTCAGTGAAGTTTTTAACTTTTTCCGAGAGACTTATTTCAACTTTGCAGTTCATTCACGTCGTTCCAACACGTAAAAAAAATAATGTTTTCCCCTATTCCCCCCCCCACCTATTTCCCCCCTCCTCCCACCTCCCCTCCTTCCCTAAGCACACCCCCTTCCACTCTTATCCTACCCATCTACTCCTCGCTCCCTACTCCTACTGGTCCTGGAACTCAACTGCTAACCTACTTTTGTCTACCGTCCAACTGTTTAACTACTTTGGGGCCTCCTCTCCTTTTTATTTTATATTCCCATCACCTCGGCACACCTCACTGAGCACTTGAGTTCTACCCATTTCCTCCATTTCTCTTCAAATTCTTCCTTTCCCAAACCCTTGCTGAACCTTAGGTATTCTAGGCTTTGGATTTTGTTTGTTTTATTAAACCAGTTGTGCAACGTGGGTCTCCCTTTTTTTTGCCAGTATCTAGGTATAAGGCTTTTGGCCGCGTTCAAGAGCTGTGGTAGCAACGTTCTCAGGTATTTCTTTGTAGGCAATCTAATCCCATGAAATAAGCACACCCACGGGTCGTCTGGGACTTCGATGTTAGTTATTTCACTGATGATTTGCCTAATCTCCCCCCAGTATTTTTTAATTTCCGGGCAATGCCACCAAATGTGTGCCATCGTCCCGATCTCTTTGCATCCCCTCCAACAAAGCTGCGAAGTATCACTCTGATACCTATAAGCTCTGTCAGGGGTGATATACCATCTCGCCAGACATTTATAGTTTAATTCCAGCATCTTATAGTTAACCGATGTGGAGTTAATCCTCGTCAGTATTTGCCACATTTCTAACTCTTTAAGCTGTATATCTAATTCCTTCTCCCACTTCTTGATGAATGGAGGTACCTCCAAACCCTTTGTTTCTATTAACACTCTATAGATCTTAGAAATCACCCTCTTCCCTGTTTTATCCATACAAATTTTCTCCAAGGGCCGTAGGTTTTTGGCTGATCTAATGGGTTGTGGGAGTGTTTTGATGAAGTGGTTCAGTTGGTTGTACCGCCATAGATCAATAACCATCCTTGATTGCTGCACAGTGGCAGACACTGTGACCGCGCATACCCCTGCAGGGGAAAGGAGAATCCGGTGAGTGCAAGCATTGTCAGAGCATGCAGACAAGGCACTAATTAAAGAAACCAGCACCTGGATAAGAAGCTTTCCTACAGATATTTGACCCTCAAAGATTGAACACTAAAAAATACTCCAAAAAGAACTTGTTTTTTTCATAAACGGAACTTTTCCTATCCAACCAATACTGGTCACAGCACAAGAGTCACTATTTATGATGGATATTTTGCACAATGTTGTATGGATTTGTATGATTTAACACTGGTCACTTTAGTGAAGCTGCACTATGCACTTTTGTTGAATAATTGAAGCACCTTATGTTGCAATTGTACCTTTAACAGTAAGGACTTGGCACCAGTCACGTATTTATTCATTTTTGGCACACACACTTTAGGAATTATAAAGTCATTTTAAAGAGAGTTTTTTTTTTTTTTTTTGTCTCCATAAGGGCAGCGCCATACTATTCCCGTTTTCCTTTTTTTTTTTTTTTCTTTTTTTTTTTTTTTTTAACACTTTCCACCTAGATGATATTACATCTATATCCACAACTACTTTATTACTTAACTTAAAGGGCACAATGCACCTTTGTTGAACAATTGGAGCACCAGTTGTTGTATTTTCATTTTGAATAGAAATATTCACCACCAGTTTTATTCAATTTTTGAACATATACAGGTTTTAGAAGCAATTCTATAAGGATACTAGGCAATACATTCACTACAAAGAAAGAAAAAAAATAAATAAATAAATGTCTCCATAAGGGCAGCGACATAGTACTCCTGTTTTTTTAGCATTTTTAATACTTTCCACTTAGGTGGTATTGTATGTGCAGAGGCAGCAGCCATATCCATAACTAAAACATTCAATTCATTGCGCGGATTTACCCCATACACCTACTATTCAGAGTTTACGTCTATTACGCTAAACAAAAAATCTGCAGCAATGGATATTTTTAAATATACCAACAATAGAACTATCAATCTAATAGAGGTCTTTAATCAAGAACAAGTGGTCAACATACAGGATATAGACGGTCTTTTCAAACAGCTTAAACATAACATTGAGAAACAATTAAGGGTTTGGTGGGATGTGGCCACCTTGGGAATGTATATTTCCCAGAATATTACACCAAGAAGACTTAGGTGGGACATCTCACCAAACGATGCAGTTAATAACAAAGAACTGATGGAAGAATGGTACAGGTTTTTCAATGAAAGCGAAAATGCTTTACTACAGAAACTAATAGTACGGAGACAACATAAACTAAAGAATATAGAATCTGAAATCCTACAATTAAGAGACCAATTGATACCGTTTCAAGAATCTAAGGAATATAAGGACAAAGAAAATAACCTACAGGAAGCAATGAAGAAATATGACAAGGAAATACAACAGAAAAAGCAAAAAAAGTTTAAGCGAGATGTATTAGATTACAAAAATCAACACGTCTACAAGTGGCAATCAGATGAAAATTATATGGAAGAGGATCTTAACAGCTCATTAATGGAAGAATCGAGGGAAAGCTCAATAGAAAGGGACAATGCACCATGGCAGGAAGTAAGACCTACCCAAGCAAGAAACATCGCTGAAGGAGGAACAACCCCAAGAATTAGAAGGGAAAGAGAAAGCCCGGGACGTAACTTCAGACAATCAGGAAGATATGATAACAGAACACACCAATATAACACCGTTCCATTCACACCCAGGACCCCGAGATATCATAACAGATATTCTCCATTAAGGGATGACTATGAACATCACAATACCCCATATGGAGAAACACAACAAAGAAGGGGTTTTTTTCCAACAGAATATAGAGGGAGACCTCCAACACCCAGGAGAGGACCACCAGTACACAGGGGATACAATGCACCCCAAAGGGAGAGAAGGCCCTACAGAGGACAAAGAGAATGGAGACCTTTCAGATTCCCCTACAGAAGTCAAAACTATGGATGGAATCCAAGGGTAACCAGAAACATAGATACAAGGAACAGAGAAAGGGAGGAGGAAATACAACGGGAGGAGAAGACAGATCATACCTACAGACCACCGAAATGGGCAAGAAGAAACGATACAGAGGAAAGAGAGGGGGGACTAAGAAAAAGAAGAAGGGAATATTAGGAAGTGGCATTTTTAATCTAAGTGATGTAAGTTTTAATGAAGAAGAAATGAAAGTTTTGGATTTGGGCCTGAAATATGCTCCGGACAAAGAATTGGACAAATTTGAGGTGTATATAGACCTACAAAAATTCGTAAGGAAACTAAATATTAAAAAATTCTTTGCAGTAAAAAGGAAGGAAAAGGACCAATTTAATCAAGAGATTCCCTACTACAAACATTCAAATCTGAAAAACAACTCCATTTTCAACCCCAAAACACAACAAAATGAAAGTCTAGTAGTCTTCAAAAAAATGGTAGAGAGAGATTTAAGGAAAATCAACCCAAAGAGAAATAAAAATACAAAAAAAATTGGAATACCATTAAAGAAATTGAGAAGAAGAAGAATATAGTTATACGACCGGCCGATAAGGGGGGGGGGCCTGGTTATACTTAATAAAACCGACTACGAAATGGAGATGGAAAGACTACTGAAAACACCAGACACATACAAGAAATTAAAAGGGAATCCAAAAGGAGAATATGGGAAAAAATTAAAGGCGTACATCCAAAGAGGAGAAAAAAGAGGAATATTAACAAAAAAAGAAGCCACGTACCTAACCCCAGAAACAGCAAAGACCCCAGTGATCTATTATGTGCCTAAGATACACAAAAATCAGGAGGCCAATAATTAGTGGCATAGAATCGTTATTCTCAAGATTGGGGGCATACTTAGACGGATTTCTACAACCACTCGTCTCAGAGGGAAAATCATATTTGAAGGACAGCAGACAATTGATTAAGGAATTAATAGATTTTAAAGTAGAACAAGAAGATTTTTTAGTGACCATAGACGTTGACTCCCTGTATACAAACATCAGACAAGATGACGGCCTTAGCAGTGTTGAGTGGGCTCTGCACAAGCAAACTGATCTAAAAGGAGAGCAAATTAAATATATCACGGAAGGCTTAAAAATGGCCATGAGCCATAATTATTTTTGGCATAAAGGGGACTACTACACCCAAACCAAGGGAGTAGCCATGGGGGCAAAATATGCCCCGAGCGTAGCAAATATTTTTCTCAACAGATGGGAGGAAGAACAAGTTTTCAGCATAAGGAGAAAAAACCTGAAACTATACCGTCGATATATAGACGACATAGTCATTGTGTGGAGGGGTACCGAGGGAGAACTACAAGCCTTTTTCGATGAAATCAACTGCAATGCATATGGAATTTCCTTTTCCGGTAGCTGGAACAAACAAAGCATTAACTACCTAGATTTACAGATTTACAAAGAAAATGGAAACCTGAATACAAGGACCTTCTTTAAAAGTACTGACAGGAATGGGTACATCCCAACCAGCAGCTGTCATCATCCACAATGGATAGGAAACATTCCAAAGGGACAACTAATGCGGATACACAGAAACTGTAGCAATGCAAACGATTATGAAGAACAAGCAGATATCATAATTAAGAGGTTTGTTGAAAAAGGCTATAACAAAAGGGAGCTAATAAACCTGAAGGAAAAGGTGAAAAAAATGGACAGAAATACACTAATAGAAGGAAAACCAGCCGGTAACATCAAGAAAAAGGACAAAAACATAGGCATGGCCTTCTTAACGGGCTACAATAGACAATATAAAATCACAGAGTCCATAATCAAGAAACACTGGTCCATTTTACAATCAGATAAAATTCTGAACTCCATATTACCAAAAAAGCCCAGTTTCATCTACAGAAAAGCCCCTCCACTCAGAAATAAATTGGTGCATAACGCTCTGGACCCACCAAAACAGATTAAAATAATAAAAAACCTGAAAGGTTTTTTCAAGTGCGGAAAATGCCTACCGTGTAAAAGCAGCAAAAAAACTAATAGGAAAATAACAACATTCAGATCAGCAACTAATGGCAAAGAATATACTGTAACATAAAAGAGCTCATAACCTGCAACAGTACTCATGTGACCTATGTACTGGAATGTCCATGCCATATACAATACGTGGGTCGGACGACAAGACAGCTACACGTTAGAATCAGGGAACACGTAACAAACATCAAAAACGGATATCCAAAACACAGCGTCTCAAGACATTTTAAGGATTATCACAATAAGGACCCTTCATGTATGGTATTCTTTGGGATCGATAAAATTAAAGGACATTGGAGAGGTGAGAATAAAAAAATCAAAATCTCACAAAATGAGACCAAATGGATTTTCCTGATGGACACCCTCCAACCGGCAGGAATGAACATAGACGTGGATCTAAACTGTTTTCTCACAAACTTCTAGAAAAAATTTCTTAGCAACCAAAGAATTTTTTTAACAATCAATTATTTTTATTTCTTGTTCCTTGGATTGTCTATTTCTCACTGTCCATGAGACCTGAAACATGCACTTTAACCTCTTAAGAAACTCCCCAATCCCCACTCTAATTCAATATAAGGTCACTTAGGGGCACATATACAGAATGGATTTTAAAGCCCCCAACTATACATAGACTATGGGTAATACACACACCCTCTTCCCTCCCTGCTTTTAATCTTAGTTTTAAAACACACATATAGGACAACCTCTCCAGGTTATATGTAGGTATATAAATATATATATATAAGATTCACATATGTGTACTTTCATATTTTAATTTATTTTATATTTATTTTTATATTTTTAAATTTTTAATATGTTTATAATATCTAATTTTTGACATGTATGTTTAAACCTTAGAACATAGAGTAATAGTGGGACCAGTATGTGCATATACTTTTTTCCAAAAAACGATTAGCAGTGGCTTGGGGGTGTCACCGACCCGGAAGTCGGCTTAGATTTCAATATGAAGTGGGGGAAGAAAGAATGCGGCCGGGCGTCAAGGGTGACGTTCTTTGCTGACAGCTCTGACTCGATGTTCCCCCACTAACAGTAAAGCGCAGGCGCGCTACCCGGGCTTCGGTCTACAAAATCCCCAAGAAAATGGCCGCCATAAGGACTCAATGGATAGTTCTACTAGGCTTCGGTCTGTAATATCCACAAGAAAATGGCTGCTAACAACCTAATGCATAGTCCTATTAGGCTTCGGTCTTCAAAATCCTAGCAAAAATGGCCGCCGATCCAATTGCACTTATTACTGGCCACACTATTTAAACTCAGGAGGTACAGCAAGATGAACGCCCCAGTAGAAGTCTGACGACGAAACGTGCGTAGGGCGGGTTACGAACGTCTTGCAGCACCTCTAACAAAGGGAATTCGCTAACTTTTGGCATGCTTGATTTGTTCATTTAAAATGTGAGTACATTTGTCTATTAAGTTTTAATAAAAGTTCTCCTATGGTTTTACGCGATGGGCATACCTTCTTTCCTTTACATGTAATTACTACACCACAATACGCAAGTAAAGTTTGGGGGATATCCTTGATTGCTGCACAGTTGCAGACACTGTGACCGCGCATACCCCTGCAGGGGAAAGGAGAATCCGGTGAGTGCAAGCATTGTCAGAGCATGCAGACAAGGCACTAATTAAAGAAACCAGCACCTGGATAAGAAGCTTTCCTACAGATATTTGACCCTCAAAGATTGAACACTACAAAATACTCCAAAAAGAACTTGTTTTTTTCATAAACGGAACTTTTCCTATCCAACCAATACTGGTCACAGCACAAGAGTCACTATTTATGATGGATATTTTGCACAATGTTGTATGGATTTGTATGATTTAACACTGGTCACTTTAGTGATGCTGCACTATGCACTTTTGTTGAATAATTGAAGCACCTTATGTTGCAATTGTACCTTTAACAGTAAGGACTTGGCACCAGTCACATATTTATTCATTTTTGGCACACACACTTTAGGAATTATAAAGTCATTTTAAAGAGAGGTTTTTTTTTTTTTTTTTGTCTCCATAAGGGCAGCGCCATACTATTCCCGTTTTCCTTTTTTTTTTTTTTTTTTTTAACACTTTCCACCTAGATGATATTACATCTATATCCACAACTACTTTATTACTTAACTTAAAGGGCACAATGCACCTTTGTTGAACAATTGGAGCACCAGTTGTTGTATTTTCATTTTGAATAGAAATATTCACCACCAGTCAGTTTTATTCAATTTTTGAACGTATACAGGTTTTAGAAGCAATTCTATAAGGATACTAGGCAATACATTCACTACAAAGAAAGAAAAAAATAAAAAAAAATGTTGTCTCCATAAGGGCAGCGCCATACTACTCCTGTTTTTTTTACCATCAATAACCATCAGTTCACCTTTGTTTTTTAATTCCTGATATGTGCATATCTTACACAGTACCATAACATCCTTAAGTTGTGCATCATCCTGTAAAATCCATTTCCCTGACAAGTCTTCAATCCCCGGTGTGAAAAAATCTGTATCCTTCAGTGGGATTAGGGGGGAATTATACTCCCATTTCTCCCTTTTGTGCAAAATATCCCAAGTTTTTAGTGCGTGTCTAGTGATATCATGTGTATCTGTGCTAAGATTCCTAAATTGTGATGGTATCCATATTATCTTTCCCAATGTGACATTACTAATTATGTTTTCCATTTTAACCCAACGCTTTTCCTTATTGTTTTTTGCCCATTCTATTATTCTTGATAGTATGATTGCCTCATAATAATTCCTAATATCCCCCCCCACCCCCCCTTTGCTTTATCTTTACCTAATTGTGTAAAACTTATACGTGATTTTTGCCCTCTCCAAATAAACCTTAAAAACATAGTATGCAATGTTCTAAGATAGACCTGTGGGAGTGGGATTGGGATCATTTGTATCTTATATAAAATTTTGGGTAGAATTGCCATCTTATATATATTAATTCTTCCCCCCCACGATAACTGTCCTCTTGTAATTCTATTCAACTCATCTTTTATCTCATTAAGGAGTGGGACATAATTAGCCTGGTAAAATGTCTCTCTCAATGTAGTTATCTTGACTCCAAAGTACTTAAGTTCTTTTTTCCCCCCACACAAATGGGAAGTCCCTTTGATACGTATATTCGCCTATTTTATCTTTATTGATTTCTAATGTTTCAGATTTAGCTGGATTTATCTTGAAATTAGATAATTCCCCATATACTTTTAGGACTGAAATCAAGTTTGGGAGGGTAACTCTAGGACAGGTAATATGAAATAATATGTCATCTGCAAAAGCCGCTAGTTTATGGATTTCTTCTCCAACTTTAATTTTGATGTCTGGGTTCTGCCTTATCTTTACTAAAAGGGGTTTGAGAGCAAGGAAAAACAATAAAGGGGACAGGGGACACCCCTGTCTTGTGCCGTTGAACATTTCAAATGGTTCTGAAAATGTTCCATTTGCCTGCACCCTTGCTGTGGGTCGGGCATATAAGGCCTTTATCCATCTGGTCATATTTTCCCCAAGTCCTATCAACTCTAACATGCTCAGCATGAAGCCCTAGTCTACCCTGTCAAAGGCTTTTTCAGCATCTATTGACAGGAATAGTCCTGGGGCTCCACTGTCTTTAATTTTCTGAACTGCCAAGAGTGTTCTGATGCCGTTATCCCTCCCCTCTCTACCGGGTATAAATCCAACTTGATCTGGGTGTATTATCTCATGCATTATGTTTTTCATTCTTCCAGCTAATATTTTTGCAAATAGTTTTGTATCCGTATTTAAGAGTGATATGGGCATATACATACAAGAAAAAGACAATTCCATAGCTCAACTCACCAACCAGTCTGCTGACCAACCAAATTTACCTGTCTAACCGTATGTTAAAGGCAGGGGTTTAGTTAGCACACATTTGCAAACGCATGTGAAAGCTGCAAGGCCTCGTCAAGGCACCCTGTATTACTTGCAGTCCTAACACTAAATTTATAAGTGTCTCCACAGTGGAAGCACATGCATTGAATGGATAGGTGTGAGACAGGTGAGCCAGGAGGCCGCCCTAGCCCCCTTAAAGGGACAGGACACACACTGGACACCCAGCAATAGCAGCAGAGGCGTCCAGTGTGTCCCCGACCCAAATATACAAACGGTAACAAGACACTGGTCACCGACCCACACCCATAACTGGCCTTCACAGTAAGGAGCACATGGAGGGCATATACATACAAGAAAAAGACAATTCCATAGCTCAACTCACCAACCAGTCTGCTGACCAACCAAATTTACCTGTCTAACCGTATGTTAAAGGCAGGGGTTTAGTTAGCACACATTTGCAAACGCATGTGAAAGCTGCAAGGCCTCGTCAAGGCACCCTGTATTACTTGCAGTCCTAACACTAAATTTATAAGTGTCTCCACAGTGGAAGCACATGCATTGAATGGATAGGTGTGAGACAGGTGAGCCAGGAGGCCGCCCTAGCCCCCTTAAAGGGACAGGACACACACTGGACACCCAGCAATAGCAGCAGAGGCGTCCAGTGTGTCCCCGACCCAAATATACAAACGGTAACAAGACACTGGTCACCGCCCACACCCATAACTGGCCTTCACAGTAAGGAGCACATGGAGGGCATATACATACAAGAAAAAGACAATTCCATAGCTCAACTCACCAACCAGTCTGCTGACCAACCAAATTTACCTGTCTAACCGTATGTTAAAGGCAGGGGTTTAGTTAGCACACATTTGCAAACGCATGTGAAAGCTGCAAGGCCTCGTCAAGGCACCCTGTATTACTTGCAGTCCTAACACTAAATTTATAAGTGTCTCCACAGTGGAAGCACATGCATTGAATGGATAGGTGTGAGACAGGTGAGCCAGGAGGCCGCCCTAGCCCCCTTAAAGGGACAGGACACACACTGGACACCCAGCAATAGCAGCAGAGGCGTCCAGTGTGTCCCCGACCCAAATATACAAACGGTAACAAGACACTGGTCACCGCCCACACCCATAACTGGCCTTCACAGTAAGGAGCACATGGAGGGCATATACATACAAGAAAAAGACAATTCCATAGCTCAACTCACCAACCAGTCTGCTGACCAACCAAATTTACCTGTCTAACCGTATGTTAAAGGCAGGGGTTTAGTTAGCACACATTTGCAAACGCATGTGAAAGCTGCAAGGCCTCGTCAAGGCACCCTGTATTACTTGCAGTCCTAACACTAAATTTATAAGTGTCTCCACAGTGGAAGCACATGCATTGAATGGATAGGTGTGAGACAGGTGAGCCAGGAGGCCGCCCTAGCCCCCTTAAAGGGACAGGACACACACTGGACACCCAGCAATAGCAGCAGAGGCGTCCAGTGTGTCCCCGACCCAAATATACAAACGGTAACAAGACACTGGTCACCGCCCACACCCATAACTGGCCTTCACAGTAAGGAGCACATGGAGGGCATATACATACAAGAAAAAGACAATTCCATAGCTCAACTCACCAACCAGTCTGCTGACCAACCAAATTTACCTGTCTAACCGTATGTTAAAGGCAGGGGTTTAGTTAGCACACATTTGCAAACGCATGTGAAAGCTGCAAGGCCTCGTCAAGGCACCCTGTATTACTTGCAGTCCTAACACTAAATTTATAAGTGTCTCCACAGTGGAAGCACATGCATTGAATGGATAGGTGTGAGACAGGTGAGCCAGGAGGCCGCCCTAGCCCCCTTAAAGGGACAGGACACACACTGGACACCCAGCAATAGCAGCAGAGGCGTCCAGTGTGTCCCCGACCCAAATATACAAACGGTAACAAGACACTGGTCACCGCCCACACCCATAACTGGCCTTCACAGTAAGGAGCACATGGAGGGCATATACATACAAGAAAAAGACAATTCCATAGCTCAACTCACCAACCAGTCTGCTGACCAACCAAATTTACCTGTCTAACCGTATGTTAAAGGCAGGGGTTTAGTTAGCACACATTTGCAAACGCATGTGAAAGCTGCAAGGCCTCGTCAAGGCACCCTGTATTACTTGCAGTCCTAACACTAAATTTATAAGTGTCTCCACAGTGGAAGCACATGCATTGAATGGATAGGTGTGAGACAGGTGAGCCAGGAGGCCGCCCTAGCCCCCTTAAAGGGACAGGACACACACTGGACACCCAGCTAGGGGGGCTAGGGCGGCCTCCTGGCTCACCTGTCTCACACCTGGACGCCTCTGCTGCTATTGCTGGGTGTCCAGTGTGTGTCCTGTCCCTTTAAGGGGGCTAGGGCGGCCTCCTGGCTCACCTGTCTCACACCTATCCATTCAATGCATGTGCTTCCACTGTGGAGACACTTATAAATTTAGTGTTAGGACTGCAAGTAATACAGGGTGCCTTGACGAGGCCTTGCAGCTTTCACATGCGTTTGCAAATGTGTGCTAACTAAACCCCTGCCTTTAACATACGGTTAGACAGGTAAATTTGGTTGGTCAGCAGACTGGTTGGTGAGTTGAGCTATGGAATTGTCTTTTTCTTGTATGTATATGCCCTCCATGTGCTCCTTACTGTGAAGGCCAGTTATGGGTGTGGGCGGTGACCAGTGTCTTGTTACCGTTGATATGGGCATATAACTAGAGCAGAGTGTACTATCTTTACCTTCTTTTAAGATGATAGTGACATTGGCTTCCAGCGCCTCCTTCCTCATCTCCCAATCAACCTCAATCCCATTCATATAGGAGCACATTTTGGGGATTAATAGGTCCTGAAATTTTTTATAATATAAAATTGTCAGGCCATCAGGCCCAGGGCTTTTACCGGTTGGTTCTTCTTTCAACATTTTTTTTAATCTCTTCTTCTGTTATTGGGGCTTCTAGCTCGCACCGTTTATTTTCCGCAATTTTATTTAATCCTATGTCTTTTAAGAAAGCTTTTATTTTCTCCTGTTTTTTTTCAGCTTCTTCTATTGTAGTTTTTTTATTAATTGCATATAGCCCCCCATAATAGTCTTGTAAAATTGTGGCAATTTCTCTGGTTGTATATCTCATTTCCCTTGTCCTTGTCTTTATTTTCTCAATATAATTGATTGTTTTCTTTTTTTTTAGTACCTTCGCCAAAAATTTCCCCGGTTTGTTCCCGCCTAGGTACCTTTCTTTCTTAGTCAAATTGTATGCTGAGCGTGTTTCTTGTTCTACTAGGTCTCTCATGGCCTCCCTTTTACAGTATAGTTTTAATAATACCTCCCCATCCCCAGTTACCTTGTGCTGCTGTTCTAATTCATAAATTTCTTTTGTTAGGGCTATTTTCTTTAGCTTAATTCATGTTTTTGTCTGACCCCGCCTTGATTAAAATACCCCTAATATAGGCTTTGTGGGCCTCCCAAACTATGGCTTCTGATGTGTCCCCTACTTCATTTATTTTGAAGTAAATTTCTCATTCTTCCTTTATTCGCTTTTCTGTTTCTTTATCATGTAATAGTTCTTCATTTAACCTCCATATATTGCTCTTTATTTGAATTTCCCCAATTTTCAATTGTAGACTAACTGGCGCATGATCTGAAAAGGTCATTATTCCAATATTTGTGCTGGTCACTGCCTCCAGTAGTCTATGCTCCACCAGAAAAAAATCTAGTCTAGAATACGTCCCATGCATGGGGGAGTGGAATGTGTAATCCCTTGCATTGACGTGTTGCGTCCTCCACACGTCAATCCATTGACACTGATGTAATTTTTTTTCACTTTACTCATCCATACCATTCCTGTCTCCCGTGCATGTGACGTATTATCTCTACCTGGTTCTAAACAAAAATGGAAATCACCTGCCATTATGGCCCCCCTTTCCTAAATGCCATAAATTCCGCCAAGACCCCCAACAGGTATCGATTTGGTTTTTTGTTAGGGCCATATATGTTTGCCAAGGAGCATTCAGTTCCATTTAGTTTATCTCTAAGAAATAAATATCGTCCTTCAGGATCAGACTTCTCTTCCAAATGGAACCTTACCCCTCTTGCAAACCCTATAGCAACTCCTTTTGCTCGACTGAAGGGAGAGTCTCCATAGTACCATATTGGGAAGTCTTTTATGAAAATTTTATGACATTTTCCCAAGAAAAAATGTGTCTCCTGCAGCAGTACCACCTCTGCTTTAAGATGTTTTAGTTCGCCCATTATATTAGCACTTAGGGGCTCCCGTGCCCATCCACCTCCCTCCCTGTCACCCTCCTCCCCACTCCACCCACCTCCCCCCGTACCCAGCACCCCTCATGGAATCATTTTCTGGTACGTTTATAGTCAGTGTCTTATTTTCTGTTTCTTTTGAGTTTTATTTCTTTTTCGCTTCTGATCATTTCGCTTTATAGACTGGGTGCCAAGCTTGCTGTTCCTCTGTTTGCTTTATTTTCTGTTCTTTCCCACCAACCCACTATCTCTATTATTGGCACGTCTAAGTGGTTGCAAAATTTTGGTGTATCTTCCGGAAATCTTAGAGTAGCCGATCGACCTTCTTTGCGTCCGATTAGGCAGGCTGGAAAGCCCCATGAGTATTGGACATTATGCAGTTTAAGCAGGTCAAGAAGAGGTTTCAGGGTTCTTCTCCTGGCCAACGTCTCCGCTGCCAGGTCTGGGAAAATCTGCAGGTTAGTCTCTCCAAACTTCGCTAGTTGGTTATTTTTCAGACATGCTTTTATCTGTTCTTTTTCTTGGTAGTTGTGGAATCTTGCAATGATGTCTCTTGGGATCTCCCCTGCTATTTCTGCAGGTTTTCTGATCCTATGGATTCTTTCAAACTTTATTTTACTGCTTGCCTCAGATGTACTTATCATATGGCCAAAGATTTTGTCCATTTTTTCCTGTAGTTCCTCTTTTCCTCCCTGTATCTCTGGTATTCCTCTAATCCGGAAATTTTTCCTTCTATTTCGGTTCTCTTGATCCTCCATTTTATACATTATATTCCTCTGTTCCTTCTGCATCTCCTCTATTTGGATCTTAAGCCTTTTTACCTCGTCCCCCTGCAAATCCAGCCTTGTTTCCACATCTTCGACCCTTTTTAGTATATGGTTCACGTCTTCATGAAGAGCTGTATTTCTCCTTTTATGGATGTTTCCAACCTCGCGAACATTTCTGCCATTTCACCCTTTGTTAGTAGCTGTTTTTTTTGTGTGGGTTCCATTGCTGTTTCTTCCTCTATTCTCTCGCTGCTTACAGTATGGGTATCTACCTCGGCCTACTGTCTTCTCTGGCCCGTCTTTGATGTACTCTCAGGGGTTTCTTTGGCGCCCTCCTGTACCATATATTGTCTGATGGTTCCCGGGCTGGCACTTAATCTAGGCAGGTTGGCAGCAGCCCCTTTCGTTATTTTACCCCTCTTTCCTTCTTTACCCCTTCGTTTTATATGCAGTCCTGGGTAGGCGATGGGGGGGGGTATCTCTTCTTTCTTATTCCCTTTCCTTGTCAATGTAACCTTATCTTAATCAAGTATTAGGTATTCTGATGTGTTATAAATTAATTTTTGGGTAGTTAGTATTTAGCCATTTAGTTAGTGTTGAGCCATAAACTTGTAGGAGTGGAAATTCATGATTTTTGTCCACCAATGTCCACCAACTATGTGACTGCTGCAACTTGGATAAGCACCTGCGACTAATGCCGCAATTTCCGCCAATATCCTCCAATCGCGCCCCTCTTTTTTCTTTTCTTTCCTTCCTCTCTCCTCCCCTGGTTCAGCTTCACATACCCCCACACCAGCCTATTTTCACAGCTTGTTCCCCCGTCTAGTTATTGATATCTGTAAGTAGTGTGAAATTTAAGTGCAGTTCTTATAGTTCATGTACCAAAGGCAGTATATGTGGCAGTTCATAAAAGCTCAATTGTCAATCAACTTACATCAAAGCACATTCTGCAGAAGTCTTTCTCTTCTCTGCATATTGCACAAAAATCACTTCTTCAGCATTAATGAACTGTTTACTTGCCGTTCAATGGATCCACTGTGTAGAAGAGGGTTGCTGCTTGCTGCTTGTCTTGTAGCTCACTTACCCTTACACTGACTGAAGCTTACAGGGTTCTCATCTCCAAAAGCCTTACATCCCGCTTGTTCTCCGCTCCACTGCTCTTCAGCGCTGCATATATGCATGTGCATGCTTACAGCTCTATGTCTCGGTGACCAGCCATCACAGTGCTGGCTTCCCCAGACACCTCGGACTGTCTACAGCCAGGTTCGTCTCACTCACTCCCGCGGACCGGGAGCTCTCAGTTCTCCGAGGGCTCTCCGCTCGTCCCCGCTGCAGTACCAGCTACAATGTCTCCGCTGCGTCTATGACATGTGAGGGTGCATGGGAGCTGGGGCCAGGGGGATCGTGGAGGTAAGGGAGTCTCTGGGTCTGGGTCTCCCAGGCTTCCCGGGCTCAGCATCGGCACCCGGTCGACGCCCACATCCGGCCCCTCCCTCGAGACAAATTGCTGTTGTTCTGATCCTATTAATTCCACAGGCAGGCAGCTACAGTATTTACAGTTAGTGTATTGTGTTCTCTGCACAGTGTGCACCTAAAGCTACCTGAAGAAAATTGGTGGTGTTCTTCTGATCCTATTAGTATTGCAGGCATCTGCAGTATTTACAGTTAGTATAGTGCGTCCTCTGCACAGTGTGCACCTAAAGCTACCTGAAGAAAATTGCTGTTGTCCTGATCCTATTGATACCACAGGCAGGCAGCTGCAGTATTTACAGTTAGTGTACTGTGTCCTCTGCACAGTGTGCACCTAAAGCTACCTGAAGAAAATTGGTGGTGTTCTTCTGATCCTTCTTCTGATCCTATTAGTACCACAGGCAGGCAGCTGCAGTATTTACAGTTAGTGTACTGCGTCCTCTGCACAGTGTGCACCTCAAGCTACCTGAAGACAATTGCTGTTGTTCTGATTCTATTAATACCACATACAGGCAGCTGCAGTATTTACAGTTAGTGTACTGTGTCCTCTGCACAGTGTGCACCTAAAGCTACCTGAAGACAATTGCTGGTGTTCTCATACTAATAATACAACAGGCAGGCAGTTGATTCTGCTAGCTGCAGTATCAGTATATATATATACATCCCAGCTTTGTGCAGCTACATCTCACTGCAGGCCATTAGTATGTCTGGAAGGCCAACAAGGAGAGGCAGACAGTCACAAGCCAATAAAAGAGGGCAAGCAGGCTCTATGTCTAGAGGCAACAGTGCTGGTCGTGGAGATGGTGCATCCTCATCAGCACGTGGCTGTGGGACAGGCTTGTCCTTTTTTTTTCGGCAGCTGGTCGTTTTGAGCCGCAACATGCGGAAGACTTGGTAGAGTGGATGACCAAGCCATCCTCATCCTCCTCATCCTCTCTAACCCAGGCTCAGGGTAGTTTGTCTGGCAAAGCAGCTGCCAATGCGGCCTCTTCCCTCGGCTCAATAGCATCAGTCACTCCTTCCCTAGCCCCACCATGTCCTCCTGAGGAGTCCCCCGAACTGTTTGACCACAGTGTTGGGTACATGCTCCAGGAGGATGCCCAGCGTTTTGAATGCTCCGATGATGGTACCCAGCTAGAGGAAGGCAGTAACGTGAGCCCAGAGAGAGAGGGTGCCCAAGAAGGACAGCAATCTAGCAGTTATGTTCCCCCAGCTGCAGCATACTGCCAGCTTTGCTCCAGTGATGAGGAGGGAGGGGATGATGAGGCCCACGTGGGTGCCTGATAGGAGAGAGGAAGAGGAGTCACATCTCCAACGAGGCAGGATGCCCTCCAGGGGCCAGCTTAAGGGCTGCACACCGACTACATCACACCGCAGAGCTCCGTATGTGCAGGACGCTGCTGTCTCTGCATGTTATTCCAAAAGTTCTTTGGTGTGGGCCTTTTTTGAGACGAGTGCATCAGATCCCACTGCTGCTATTTGCAACATATTTCTCAAGCGTATCTCGCGTGACTAAAACATCACCCGCTTGGGCACCACATGCTTGACCAAACATATGTCGACCTGCCACGCAGTCCGTTGGCAAGAGTACCTAAAAGACCCACACCAAAGAACAAAGCGGACCTCTCCTTGCTCCTTATCAGCTGGGATCTCCAACCCCACTATACTTTCAGTCCTCTCTGAAACCTGCACTGAGAGGAATGAAGGTGTAGAATTAGGTGTGTCACAGCCAAGTACTTGTGGGCAATCTGCTATTGGTACACCAACGTCAGATTGTACCAGGCAAATTTCCCTGCCCCAGCTGCTGCACCACCGAAAGAAGTTCGCTCCCAGCCATCCACGTGCCCAATGCTAGCTTGGCTAAATTGCTAACACTTCAACTGCTGCCTTTTCATTTGGTAGACTCTGCCCCCTTCCGCGAGTTTGTGGAATGTGCGGTTCCTCAGTGGCAGGTTCCCAAATGCCGCTTTTTCTCATGGAAGGCGATTCTGGCTCTCTACCGGCATGTGGAAGGCAATGTCTAGGCCTCGCTGGACAGGGTGGTCAGCGGTAAGGTGCATATTACTGCTGACTCATGGTCCAGCAGGCATGGACAGGGACGTTACCTATCTTTCACCGTGCACTGGGTGACTCTTCTGGCAGCTGGGAAGGATGCAGGAAAGGGTGCAGTAGTGTTGGAGGTTGTTCCACCACCATGCCTCCAAAATTCTACTAGTGGTGATTCTGCCACACCTCTCTCCTCCATCCCCTCCTCTTCTTCTACCTCCATGGCCTCTTTCTGTGCTGATTTGTCCTCGGAACCAAAGGTGCTCCGTAGGCATTCAAAGGGCTACGCAAGCACGCAGGCAAAAAGATGCCATGCAGGGCTTGAGCTGGTGTGGTTGGGGGACAGGAGCCACACTGGGGCAGAGATTCTGTCAGCTCTGCAGGGGCAGGTTCAGAGGTGGTTGAGGCCAGTTAAGCCAGGTATGGTGGTTTGTGACAATGGCACCAACCTCCTCTCCGCCCTCCGACAGGGACAACTGACCCATGTGCCCTGTTTGGCTCATGTCCTTAACTTTGGGGTGCAGCAGTTCTTGGGCAGGTACCTGGGCTTACAGGATGTCCTGAGGCAGGCCAGGAAAGTCTGTGTGCATTTCCACAGGTCATACAATGCCAGTGCTCAGCTGACTGACCTCCAAAAGGAATCTAACCTGCCCAAGAACCGCCTAATCTGTGACATGCCCACCAGGTGGAACTCAACGTTGGCCATGCTGCAGTGGCTGCACACGCAGCAGAGGGCCATCAATGAGTACCTATGCGACTATGGCACATGGACAGGGTCAGGGGACCTTGGTTTTTTTCCCCACGCCAGTGGACTATGATCAGGGATGCATGCACTGTCCTGTCACCATTTGAGGAGGCCACGAGGATGGTGAACAGTGACAGTGCATGCATCAGTGACACTGTCCCTCTTGTCCACCTGTTGGAGCACACGCTGCATGGAATAATGGACAGGGCACTTCAGGCAGAACAGAGGCAGGAAGAGGAGGACTTCCTTACCTCTCAAGGCCCCCTTTATCCAGACAGTGTTCCTGCATGCCCACCGATCACACAGCAAGAGGAGAAGGATTGTGTCAGCATGGAGGTGGAGCCTGGCAGTCAGCATCAGCAGCAGTCTTTAAGGGATCATTTACAGTCCCAAGAAACCCATGGACTTGTACGTGGTTGGGAGGAGGTGGCTGTGGATCATGTCGTCCTTAGTGACCCAGAGGACTCTGGACCGAATGCCTCAGCAAACCTACGCTGCATGGCCTCCCTGATCCTGCAAAGCCTGCGGAAGGATCCTCGTATTCATGGTATCAAGGGGAGGGATGATTTCTGGCTGGCAACCCTCCTTGATCCACGTTACAAGGGTAAGGTTGCGGACCTTATCTTGCTGTTGCAGAGAGGAGCAGAGGATGAAACATCTTCGGGAGGCCATGCAGAAAGGTTTGTGCAACACGTTTCCAGAGCCTGGGAGGTTACAATTTCCTGGTCCTCCTGGACAACATGTTGCTGAGGCTTCGGTCAGTCACAGAAGGAGCGGTGGAGAAGGTGGCCGTCTGACCGATGCGTTCAGACAATTTTTTAGTCCGCAGCCCCAAGGTCTGATCAGTTCCAGCAACCATCGCCAGCGTCTGATTCACATGGTGCAGGATTACCTAGGGGCAAGATCAGACTTGGACACCTTTCCCACCGAAAATCCTCTGGGTTACTGGGTCTTGAGGATGGATCACTGGCCAGAGCTTGCACAGTATGCAATTGAGCTACTGGCCTGTCCTGCATCCAGCGTTCTTTCGGAACGCACATTCAGTGCTGCTGGAGGTTTTGTAACCGATCACAGGGTGCGCCTGTCCACCGAAACGGTCGATCGGCTGACCTTCATAAAAATGAATCAGTCTTGGATCACCAGCTACCAAGCCCCTGATGCTGATTTAACCGACTGATATTTTTTTTAAATGTGAGATCCCATTCAAGACTGCCTATGCTGATGCTGAGGGACTATTCCTGTTATGCTGAGTCACAATCCTCTTCCTCCTCATTTTTCATGCTGATAGCTTGTAAGAACATTTTTGATTCTGGGCACCGCCACCAGTGGCCAAGGCCCAAATTTTCTGCCCCTGTTTAAGGGGCATGTAATTACAATTTTTGAAGCAATACTTTGCAGCAGGGCTCATTACTGCGCTCCAACTATAGCATCTGTGAGGGGTTGCAGTCAGAGGCGTATCTAGTGAAAATGGCGCCTATGGCAAGCACTGAAACTGCGCCCCTGTCAAATAATTTGAAACACATCTTTCAGATAACCTTAACAAAAAAACAGCTAACAAAACTACAACATCACCACCCATAAATGCGGCGTTACCAACACCCAAACATGCAGTAACATCAGCACCCATAAATGCGGCCTCACCAGCACCCAAAAATGCAGTAACATCAGCACCCATAAATGCAGTAACATCAGCACCCATAAATGCAGTAACATCAGCACCCATAAATGCGGCCTTACCAGCACCCAAAAATGCAGTAACATCAGCACCCATAAATGCGGCCTCACCAGCACCCATGAATGCAGTAACATCAGCACCCATAAATGCAGTAACATCAGCACCCATAAATGCGGCCTCACCAGCACCCAAAAATGCAGTAACACCAGCACCCATAAATGCAGTAACATCAGCACCCATAAATGCGGCCTTACCAGCACCCAAAAATGCAGTAACATCAGCACCCATAAATGCGGCCTCACCAGCACCCATGAATGCAATAACATCAGCACCCATAAATGCAGTAACATAAGCACCCATAAATGCAGTAACATCAGCACCCATAAATGCAGCCTTACCAGCACCCAAAATTGCAGTGACATCAGCACCCATAAATGCAGTAACATCAGCACCCATAAATGCAGTAACATCAGCACCCATAAATGCGGCCTTACCAGCACCCAAAAATGCAGTAACATCAGCACCCATAAATGCGGCCTCACCAGCACCCATGAATGCAATAACATCAGCACCCATAAATGCAGTAACATCAGCACCCATAAATGCAGTAACAACAGCACCCATAAATGCGGCCTTACCAGCACCCAAAAATGCTGTAACATCAGCACCCATAAATGCTGCCTCACCAGCACCCATGAATGCAGTAACATCATCACCCTTAAATGCAGTAACATCAGCACCCATAAATGCGGCCTCACCAGCACCCAAAAATGCAGTAACATCAGCACCCATAAATGCGGCCCTACCACCACCCAAAAATGCAGTAACATTAGCACCCATAAATGCAGCCTTACCAGCACCCGAAATTGCAGTGACATCAGCACCCAAAAATGCAGTAACATCAGCACCCATAAATGCAGTAACATCAGCACCCATAAATGCGGCCTTACCAGCACCCAAAAATGCAGTAACATCAGCACTCATAAATGCAGTAACATCAGCACCCATAAATGCGGCCTCACCAGCACCCAAAAATGTGGTAACATCAGCACCCATAAATGCAGCCTCACCAGCACCCATAAATGCAGTAACATCAGCACCTAAAAATGCGGCCTTACCAGCATCCAAAAATGCAGTAACATCAGCACCCATAAATGCGGCCTCACCAGCACCCATGAATGCAGTAACATCAGCACCCATAAATGCAGTAACATCAGCACCCATAAATGCGGCCTCACCAGCACCCAAAAATGCAGTAACATCAGCACCCATAAATGCGGCCTTACCAGCACCCAAAATTGCAGTAACATCAGCACCCATAAATGCGGCCTCACCAGCACCCAAAAGTGCAGTAACATCAGCACCCATAAATGCGGCCTCACCAGCACCCATAAATGCAGTAACATCAGCACCCATAAATGCGGCCTCACCAGCACCCATAAATGCAGTAACATCAGCACCCATAATTGCGGCCTTACCAGCACCCATAAATACAGTAACATCAGCACCCATAAATGCGGCCTCACCCGCACCAAAAAGTGCAGTAACATCAGCACCTAAAAATGCGGCCTTACCAGCACCCAAAAATGCAGTAACATCAGCACCCATAAATGCGGCCTCACCAGCACCCATGAATGCAGTAACATCAGCACCCATAAATGCAGTAACATCAGCACCCATAAATGCGGCCTCACCAGCACCCAAAAATGCAGTAACATCAGCACCCATAAATGCGGCCTCACCAGCACTCAAAATTGCAGTAACATCAGCACCCATAATTGCGGCCTTACCAGCACCCATAAATACAGTAACATCAGCACCCATAAATTCAGTAACACCAGCACCCAAAAATGCTGCGCCAGTGCCTCTGACACTGTACAGAGGTAGAGAGGGAGTAGGATCACCAGTGACCGGATGCCCTAGGCTGCCTAGTTTGCCCAGTGGTAGCGCCGGCCCTGTCTGCTTGGCACACACTCAGAATCGCACATGATGACTTTAAGTCCCCTTTCACACTGGACAGCACTAAAAATAGCGCCTACATAGCGCTTGAAAAAAGCCTCAGCTGCAAACCCAGTGTGAAAGCCAGAGTGCTTTCACACTGGGGCGCTGCGCTGGCAGGACGTCACAAAAAGTCCTGCCAGCAGCTTCTTTGCAGTGCTGTAGGAGCAGTGAATACACCACTCCTACACTGCTCCTCCACAGCTCCTGCCCATTGAAATCAATGGGGCAGCGCTGCCATACCGCCGGCAAAGCACTGCTGCAGCGGTGTTTTGCGGGAGGATTTAACCTCCCGCAAAACACCTCTTTTCGACCGCTAGGGGGGTTTAAAACCGCCCCGCTAGTGGCCGAAAAGTGCCGCTAAAACGATGGTAAAGCAGCGCTAAAAATAGTGCCGCTTTCCCGCTGACGCCCGGGGCAGGCTCAGTGTGAAAGGGGTCCAAGTCATCATCATGTGCGATTGTGTGCGTATGCCAGGCCCAAGCAGAAGCAAGCAGCCAATCAAATATCGTGCTCAATATGGATTAAATAAATATGCTTAGCCATTGATATCATAAAGTAATAAAGTGATTTGTGCAACAGCAGGTACTACTTGCACAAATCACTTTATTTCACTTTATTTATGATATCTATGGCTAAGCATATTTATTTAATCCAAATAGTTGCTGGTACACTGTACAAATGCTGCATGCACATGATGATCAAGATCGTGGTGACAATTGCTGTCTGTACTAGTACCTGCTGCTGCCTGGGGGGTTCCAATTATTTTTCCTCTCTCTCTGTCCTCCTGGTCTCCAGCCTCCGTCCAGGTTCCCCTCACCGGCGTCACCGACCACGTCACGGCACGTCACACAGACCCGGGAGACCCCCCGAGATAAGAAGATGAAGCAGGCAGCAGTTGCGCAGAGGAGGGTAGACGGAGCTTTAGGCTCCGCCTCCACCAGTTACCCTATGGCTACGGGCAGTCACTCTGGCCAGCGCCAACTCATCGGCCGTCATGGGGGCGCCTGTCGCTTTCCTCCTCACTAGCTAATGAAGTGCTGTGCCGGCGCCCTTGCTCCAGCAGGCCGGCCGTGGCGCTGAGGACTAGATTGTGCCGGAGGCGGCCGTGAGAAGACGGGTGGGACTTTTTTTTGTGTGCGGGGGCGGCTTTTTTTCAGCCCCCCCCATGGCGCCCATGGCACTTGCCATGCCTGCCATACCCTAGATATGCCTCTGGTTGCAGTGTTGTGGCAATTTTTCTGCCCCTGTTTAACAGGAGCGTGTAATTACAATTTTTGATGCAATACTTTGCAGCAGGGCTCATTCCTGCACTCCAACTAGAGTATCTGTGAGGGGCTGCAGTGTTGTGGCGCCAGCACCAGTGCCCAAGGCCCAATTTTTCAGCCCCTGTTTAACAGGGGCGTGTAATTACAATTTTTGATGCAATACTTTGCTGCAGGGCTCATTCCTGCGCTCCAACTAGAGTATCTGTGAGGGGTTGCAGTGTTGTAGCACCAGCACCAGTGCCCAAGGCCCAAATTTTCAGCCCCTGTTTAACAGTGGCGTATAATTACAATTTTTGATGCAATACTTTGAAGCAGGGCTCATTCTTGCGCTCCAACTATAGCATCTGTGAGGGGTTGCAGTGTTGTGGCACCAGTGCCTAAGGCCCAATTTTTCTGCTCCTGTTCAACAGGAACATGTAATTACAATTCTTGAGCTAATATTTCACAGCAGGGCCCATTCCTGCGCCCACCAAGAGTAACTGTGAGGGCTTACAGTGTTGTGGCAACACCACCACCACCACCACCAAAGGCCCAATTTTTCTACCCCTGTTAAACAGGTGCATGTAATTACAATTCTTGATATAATATTTCACAGCAGGGCCCGTTCCAGCGCCCACCAAGAGTAACTGTGAGGACTTACAGTGTCGTGGCACCAGCTCCACCAAAGGCACAATTTTTCTACCACTGTTCAACAATGGCATGTAATTACAATTCTTGATCTAATATTTCACAGCAGGGCCGTTCCTGCTCCCACCAAGAGTAACTGTGAGGGCTTACAGTGTTGTGGCAACACCAACACCTAAGGCCCCAATTTCTGCAGAGTATATAAGGCAGGCCCCTACTTTCAAATATCCAACTTATAAACGGCTCCTACTTGCAAACGGGAGACAACAGAAAGTAAGATGAAATCTACCCCTAGGAAGGGAAATTCTCTCCTGTAAGAGTTAATATGGGAAAAACGTGTCTCCTCTTCACTGATGTTTTATCACCAATCCTTATTTCACTAAAAACCCCAAATTTTCAAAAAACATTTGTCATTGGGACAGAAAGTGAGGTGAAATCTTCTGAAGAGGTGCACAGACAGCAAAACAAATGTTACAGGGGTGATAACCCTTCCCTATGTTTTCCAAAAAGTTTAAAAATAGATTTTTTTGTCTGGAGCTACACTTTAAAAATGTACCAGTTCAAAATTACAAACAGATTCTACTTAACAACAAACCTACAGTCCCTGTCTTGTTTGCACCGCCTGTATACTGCTGTTCAGTGTATATAGGTCCTAGGGGTCCCACGCCTTTCCTTTTTTTTTTTAATTTTGGTGCGGGGTTCCCCTTAATATCCATGCAAGACCCAAAGGGCCTGGTAATGGACTGGGGGGGTACCCATGGTGTTTGTCTCACTGATTTTCATCCATATTGCCGGGACCCGACATTACATTAAAGCCGCAAGCAGTTTTAAATGACTTTTATTCCTTTAAAAATGTAATTTTGTGCAGGGATTGTTCTAAGCACGGGAAACATGCGCCACTTTACAGGCATACTATAGACACCCCCCAGGTACGATATTTAAAGGAATATTTCACTTTTTTTTTTCACTTTAAGCATCATTAAAATCACTGCTCCCGAAAAAACTGCCCTTTTCACAGACGTGTATCCTGGGACCTTCCTGTCTGTCTGTCTGTTTTTTTTGCATTGATACATGTCCCCTGGGGCAGGACCTGGGTCCCCAAATGCTTTTTAGGACAATAACTTGCATAATAGTCTTTAAAATTAGCACCTTTGATTTCGAACGTTCGAGTCCCATAGACTTCAATGGGGCTCTAAAGTTCGCGCAAACTTTCGGTCCGTTCGCAGGTTCTAGTGCGAACTAAACCAGGGGGTGTTCGGCTCATCCCTAGTCTGCACCATTTAAAAAAAAAAGCATGTGGTACCAAACTGCGTTGTGCTACGGTACCATGCCTTTTGGCACATTTGTAAGAAGTGTGGGGGTTAAAGTTGCCAGCTCATGCCTCTAAACCCAAACACATATGATTTACACAGGTTCTGAGGTGAATTTAATGCATATAAGGCACCAAGTGAGTTTAATTACCCCCTTAATCAGCCACAGAACCTGTGTAATTAATATGTGTTTGGTTTTAAAGGGATGAGGTGGCAACCCTAGTGGGGGTGCCGTTAAGAATTACTGGCACTGCCACACATCTGTAAAGGGGCAGCGCATTTTTGTGTATTGTAGGAAATCATGGGATTTTGTGTGTGCTCCCGCAACACACTGGTGTGAAGGAAGTCTTATTAAATCAACTCCATAGACTGGACAGGAATACTGCTCCTGAGTTTTGTCTTTATTAGGCTCGGTGTTATTTGTGTTGGTGTGTCCTATACTGTGGTTTGTGTATGTCACTTGAGTTGTATGTAATGCACCTTGTAGATGGCAGCAGTAGCCTGCCTGTAGTACACACAGAGGAGGGGTGGGGAGGCAGTCAGTACATCAGAGCCAGAAAGACCCGTCGGACAGGTGTGAAGTCAGTGGAAATGTGATCACAGACGTGTATCCTGGGACCTTCCTGTCTGTCTGTCTGTTTAAAGAGAGTCACCGAGGAGGAGGACACCTGGATTATACGGGGACAATCAGCAGAAAATATTAATCTTTGGGGAATCATGGTTCCCAGGAAAGGACAGACACCTGGAGAAGGTAAGAGGCGGGTATGGGAAGAGTAGAAATGAAAGAGTTCACCGATGTGCTGGGCACATAGCTATACACCGATCCCACACAAATGTACTGCGGTTGATTTACTAAACAGTATTGGCAGTTTACCTAGCAAAGTGAATGTTAGTAAATAAAGGGGACCGGTGTTCACTCTGAATACCCAATCATAAAAAAAAAAAAAAGATTTTCGCTAGCACAGGATTGGCTGATTGAAGTGAACATAACTTTACCTTATTACACAAACTCAATGAATTACTAATTTTGCTAAGTTAACATTCACAAATCCTTTAGTAAATCAACCCCAGTGTGCCACTGTTCCCTACATTGTACAAATGTATGACCCTTGTGCTGTGTACAACCCTAAGGGCTCATTTACACTTACATTAGCCCCCTGAAGAGCAACCCATGGTCAATCACTTTTCACAAAACATTTGACAAGCAGGGAGGAAACGTCATGTCACCTGTTTCAACTTCTAAAAGCCCACGCTACTGTGTGGGGTGGTTGCGGTGCAGACCCAGTCACTGGTATTACCGGACAACTGCAACAGTATTTTATATTACCGCAGCTGTGAAACAAAGAATCGAGGCTACAGCATGTGTACACCCCCCATCCGTTGCCTTTGCAATTTAAGGGGGAGCAGTTGGAGGGTGTTAAAAATTAGGCCCAACTGTGTGTTTTTACTGACCCCCCAACCACAAGTGTAAATGAGCCCTAATTAAACATCAGTTGAAAATACACTTATTTGAAAGCATGCAATCATATTTTGAACCGTGTTCTTAGCTCTAGGGATTTATCTACTATATTTATAGGTTTGATGGTATAGCTCTATAGATCTTATTATATATAGCGTTGATCAATTGTTTCTCTATCATTTATCTATGTATCTATCTATGTATCTATCTATGTATCTATCTATCTATCTATCTATCTATCTATCTATCTATCTATCTATCTATCTATCTATCTATCTATCTATCTATCTATCTATCTATCTATCTATCTATCTATCTATCTAGATGTGTGTGTGTATGTATATATATATATATATATATATATATATATATATATATATTTGTTTATTACAGATCTGAACACATCACTGCAATATGGATCTTTATGCAGCTGTGTGGTATTGTCCCTTTTGGTAACAATGCACCTGTGTTCAGATCTGTAAAAATGCTACACAGCTACAAATGTGGCATTTTTGTGCTTGTATGCCAGAGGCCTTGATCAGGTGATAAGATATGGTGATTAAAGTACAACTAAAAGCAACATTTTTTTTTTTGAATAGAGTACAAAGGGATTAGAATGCCTGACAGTTTGTATTACTTTCTGTGCTACCATTAGGGAGATTCGGCCTCTCTATTTGTCTTGTTTACCATTATCATTCAAAGTGAAAGTAAAAGAAATATATATATATATAATATATAATATAAAATATAAACAAATATTAAGTTGTCCCCAGAAAGTAATAGAGGGGAAATTTCCCAATGGGGACACTAGTTCTGGTGACCTGGGGGCCCCAAAAGGAATTCCCTTAATTTGCAGGGATTTCCTCTCACTTCCTGTTTTGGCTATAAGACAGGAATATCTCCCCAATGGAACACAGACGGTAAAAAAATAAACTGACAATGGCTATAACCTTCTCTTAAGCCTCGTACACACGATCGGATTTTCCAACGGGAAATGTGTGATGACAGGCTGTTGGAGGAAAATCCGACCGTTTGTACGCTCCATCGGACAAATGTCGGATTTTTCGCGGACAAATGTTGGATGACAGGTTTTAAAATTATCCGCGGACAAACATCTGTTGTTGGATTTTCCGAGCGTGTGTACACAAGTCCGTCAGACAAAAGTCCAAAGTACAAACACACATGCTCGGAAGCAAGAACGAGCCAGAAGCGGTCGGTCTTGTAAACTAGCGTTTATAATGGAGAATTAACATTCGAGACGTGGCAAATTATGAAATCTCGAAATGCAGCGCACAATTCTCTTCTTCGTTAATGGGATAATAGTGAAGCTGCTTTGCTGGTGATACTGATGGAGTTATTGCAAACTAATTTTCAAAGGCTTTTTTTTCTAGTGATATCAAGAATAATATTATTTATTTATTTTTTGTTTGTTTGGGCAAGTTACCACAACACCATTATTCCATAGTTTTTAAGATGAAAGATACAACTATGTTGGTGTCCCTTGTCAATTTTACAAGTTTATTTTTTTTAAATGTCACAATTAAAATTAGACATGCTATCTGCCAATAGAACTTAACCAAAAAGTGCATTCTATGCATCGAAAAATATAGAAAATATACCAAATCAAAAAATAAAATAAAAGCCTCATGCATGTGTCCTGCTTCTTAATATAGAGGGTCACCAATGCCAAGAGCTGGTGAAAGCAGGGGTCCGTCAAGCGGAGATAATTCTGAAAATCATCCAGATTATTCTCCTGGAGCTCCTGCAGCAAAGGCAAAATTGGTCACCATTAATAAAGCAACCAATTTTTGGTCCAAGAAATCCTCCTCCTCCTGTTCCTGGACTGGACTTGGGTCAAAGCAATAAATCCAAGGCCAATAATAACACGTTATCTCCTCCGATTCCGCAATATGTCATGTTGATGATTGGCAGTTCAGAAACGAACTGAAAAGCATGAAATAAAAAGCGCAAACTGAAAAGCGCTAAATGAAAAGCGCAAAATGAAAAGTGTGGATCAACACCCACCAAACTTCTACTAACACGAAATTAGCAGAAGGAGACCAAAGGGTGGCGCTAAAGAGCTGAAAAACCACATAGTACGTCGTGTTTGGCCGACAATTCCTTGCCGTTTGTATGCAAGACAAAATCCAGGCACACGCCTTCGGACAAAAGTCAGAGGTTTTGTCTGCAGAAAATCCGATCGTGTGTATGAGGCTTTACTCTATCCAACATAGAAAAAAAGTTGTGCCTATAGTTCTACTTTAAATCACCATTTAACTAAAGTAATTGTGATGTATGAACTCTTTTTAAAATGAAAGTATTACTGGAGATGTGCTATATGAACAGTATTTAGTTGCTTTAATCATTCATAATTTTTGGTAAAGTGTTTACATAGACATTAAATGTAGCTGTAGGTAACCAAGAAAATGTACATGTTCGCTATTCAAGTATTTGTTTTAGTTTAGCCCTGTTTTTTTTTTTCAATTGCCATTAGCATTGATCAAGATTTTTGACCCCAGGCCTATCCTCCCATAGCTACAGAACTCTTTAATTCAATTCAAAGATGTACCCAATTGTATTTTCCTTTGAAGTTTATTTTATTCCATAATATCGCCATTGATAGGTTGGGATTTAATTTGGTAGCAGATTCAAATACGTTGGTTTTTATTTTTTAGGTTTTCAGTTGTATGAAAATGGAAAGCATTAGAAAAAAAACAATTTCAGTAATTCTCTTCATTTATATGACTAGCATGGGATTATTCCAACTCCAAGGCAACCCCAGATATTTTACCCAAAACACACAAGGATAGGGCATACGTGTTCATTTTAAATAACAAGCATAGCCCAGTATTAAGATTTGCCTTTCAGTATTTTTAACAGTTAATCTCAGCGCACACAGGTGAAAAGAATCTGTTTGCATGTTTCCTAGGTGTAACGTTACAATAAGATCAAGTTGGGTTTGGGCACAACCAAGCAATTTTAAGACAGGTTTGTTAACAAAATAAAAAAAAAAAACGAAGGACATTGTACGTGCATGCTATGGTGTCCACACTATAAACTCAAATGTCATCCAGAATGTCATAAGGGTTCATTTGAACTCGAGCAGTGATAAGGGTTTGTTTCTTTCATTTTTCTTTATTCTTCATGGGGGCTAGATCAGATCAGGAGGGGAACTACTGAATTAAATCATTTATAATATAGATTGTAGTTCACTATTACTATTGTAATCTGTTACTAAAGTGGAGAACACCTGATGATCTAATTTTCTATGTGACCACAGTTTGGCAGCATTGAGATTACTTTGTGCCGGGGAGCTTGGTATGTCACAGAAAATATGCTCAGTTTGATTTTTGAAAGCCCAGATATGAATATATTTTCTCTGTTTGGGATAATGCCAATCATTTTATGAAATGATAATGTACATTAAAAAAAAAAAAATAATTTCCAGTGATTGGTTTATATCCCCCATGTCTATGCTATGGAGAAATTTCCTGTAGTGTAACTATTTACTTTCCCAATCTCATGTGACTGTATCCCATTCATAGACCCTTTACAAGGTGTATTTGAGGCTTAGTAACACCCACTAACTCTGGCAGGCCTAACAATGTTTTTTTAAAGATGAAGTTCTCCTTTGGCACACCTTCCAATAATGTGACCATCAGTAGGTTAAAACAAACTAATCAGCTTTTAAAATTGTTAACTGTAGATGCCATATCTGTAGGTCATTTTGTGTCTACCTGAAATACTCTCGTCTTTGCTTCCATTTTCATCCAGACTAGTTTCCGGGATGTTGCAGCCATTGATTGCCCACCCCCAGTACCATAGGAGCGAGCTTCTCCCTGAGAAAAAAGCTGCACCAAGGGTATGGCATTTACAGTAATCAATATTTTAAAATTAGGCAGTTTGGTTTAAGCCTTCATTCAGTAAAAATAGTTTTAAAAAATCATCAAAAGTGACATTACTTACTATCAATTTGATGTGTTTCTTGTGCAACCGACTACAACATTAGTCGAAATCTTCCTTCTCTGACACTCCCCCCCCCCCCCCCCACCTTACCGTAATCTTCTAGTGAAATGGCAGATATAGAACCAACAGACCTCACTGGGAATGCTGATTATGCCCTCCCTTTCCACCTCTCTCCTGCATTCATTAAAGCTGTACTATATTGAAAATATATCTATGAATGGAGGACAAGCAGATGAATAAAAGGTCCGCTTCCTCCATTCATAGATCACGTTTCATTCATAGAAGCTATAGTAAGACTTCTATGGATGAAGGAGGTGGCTATGAATAAAGGAGGTGGGCGGTAAGGGCAAGCATAGTTGACACTCTTGATAAGTGCCTGTCACAGATTTATTGTTTTTACCCTTTCGTTTTTGTTTTTTTTTGTTTTTTGCACACATGTTTAAAAAATAATTTTAGGCCTGAAAATTACACAAAACCCACAAATATTATATATTTTCTGAAAGCAGATACGCTAGGGAATAAAATAGTGGTAGTTCCAATTTTTTATATCACATGATATTACCGCAAAGGTCTAGGAAAAGTAAAATTTCAGTAAAAAACACACTACCGTGAATTTTATGGCAAAAAAAACGCAATAAATTACCCAAATTTTTGGTAAAATATAAAAGACGAGGTTGCACCAAGTAAATAGATACCTTAAACCTTAAAGTTTTATGTGCCTGTGAAATGGCGTCAAACTTCAGTACCCTATATTTTCTATAGGCGACGCTTCAAAGGCCCACTATAGGTATCAGTTTAGTGTTAGGCTGGGTTCACACATGTGCGGTGCGAATTGAAGCTCCGTTTTCACAGCTAATTGACAAAGTAGTTGTTCAGCGTTTCACATTAGTTTTTGATCAGGATCAGGTCAGGACTGCATCAGGATCAGGTCAGGTTTACATCAGGATCAGGTCAGGTTTACATCAGGATCAGGTCAGGATTTTATCCTGTTCACAACGGAATGCATCTGCGAATCAGATGCGTTCCCATAGAAGATAATATGCTTGCAATTCACACCCCAATGCCCAGTAAACGCACACTTTTTTGGGCAATGAGGAGTCCGAATGCAATGCACATATGTGAACCAGCCTCATTCAAATGAACGAATTTTAAAATTTCATGCAAATTGGATGCGGTGTAAGCCACATCCAATTCGTATAGGTGTGAACTGGGCCTAACAGAGGAGGCCTTGTGTTAGAATTTATGCCCTCACTCCAGCGTGTGTGGCAATATGTAACATGTTTATCGCAATCAACGTTTTCACACATAGGCACCCGACACATGCGTTTACGTTAGTACGTGTGTATATGAGGGGGTGTGGGGGCCTCAAATTTTTTTTTGGGGGGGGGGGATTTTATGTGCTTGGGTGTAACTTAATTTTTTTGCAAAAAATAAAAAATAAAACATTTTTTTACTTAACTTTTTTTTTTTCATCACATAGGGGACAAAAAGTTCCCTATGTGATGTTTTTTTGGTGACAGATTCTCCTTATTGAGATATGCAGGTTCTAAAAGACCCTACATGTCTCCCCTGTACTCCACTATATGTTTTGCAATGCAGATCAATGAGCAATGCTAGCTGAGCTAGCCAGGGACATGGAGAGCTTGACCCGGGGGGAGGAGAGCAGACGTGTGTCCACTTTTCTCTTTCCCCACCACCCTCTGGCAGCTGCCATGGAGCTCCCGGACCCGCTGATGTGCAAGCAGAGCCCGGTAAGCATGGCCGGAGGAGGGCGCCGGTACCAGGGTGTGTGCGAGTGATTGGGCGGCAGCGGAGCCCCCCGAATGCTCTCACCTGACAGGCAGAAGTCTGCCTGTCAGTTTCATGCACAATCCCGGTGGCTGCATCCACCGGATTATGTGTAATACCCCCCACTGTTAGGTCCGACGTATGGACCTGGTGGCGAAATTCTATTTTGCTAAACGAATGGCCCGTACAAAAGATCAGAAAATCATACGAAAAATACTGTTTTTGAAGCGATCGTACGATAATCTGATCATTAGTACACAGCTTTCGAGACCCGATCACAACAATTCATGCAAAATTATCCGATGGGACAAGCGCGGAAATTGTTGTGATACGATACCAGATTGTACGATTTTCGTTTAACCAGTACAATTGTCTTTCGAAAATACAATACAAACACACTACAACACATTACATCCCTTCCAAATTTTTATTCTGTCGTACAAGAATACTCTACATACTCTACATTTTCGATATGAGACTAGCATGCAAAAAAAAAAACGGATGATCATTTGTCAATAATCTCATTGTGTGTGCAAGGCATTCGTCTTTAACATACTGGGGTCCCTTGTCTGCATTATCACTTGATTGGAAAAAAATGTGAACTTAGCCTTTAATACAGCAGCAACTCTAATGCCTCGTACACACGAACGTATTTTCCTACAACAAATGTTGGATGTGAGCTTGTTGGCGGAAAGTCCGACCGTGTGTATGCTCCGTCGAACATTTGGTTTCGGACTTTCCGCCAACAAATGTTGGCTAGCAGGTTCTCAAAAATCCCGCCAACAAATTTTTGTTGTCGGACTTTCCCATCGCGTGTACACAAGTCCGTCAGACAAAAGTCCACGCATGCTCGGAATCAAGTACGAGCCGGAAGCGCTCGGTCTTGTAAAACTAGCGTTCGTAATGGAGATATCATGTACGTCTTGTACGTCACTACATTCGTAATTGTTGGCCAACATTTGTGTGACCGTGTGTATGCAATACAAGTTGGAGCTAACATCCTTCAAACAAAGATCCACGGTTTTGTTGTCGGAAAGTCTGATTGTGTGTATGGAGCATTACATTTGCAGAGTTAACCAGACTGCCATTTCAGGTTGGCCTCTTAAAAATATATAAAACATACAGTATTTCTGTTTTTTTACATACTGGATAATAAACAGGCAGTTTATTCTGGTTTATGCAAACTGTGTTTGAGGCCCCAATTAATGCCCACATACTGAAGCAAATACTAGAATGTTCATTCCTTATGTTTGATCTTTGAGAGGTGAAGGCTTTAGTGTACTCATGTTTGAGAATGTTTCTAGATTCATGTAAAAGACTTTGTATTTACCCGCATTTGAGCTTTGGGAGGAGTTCAGCAATCATGAGAAGCATAATTACTTTATTAGCTTTGGCTGTATTTGGCCCCCAGTTCAGACATGAATCATGATCTTATCTATCAATACTAGATTGACAGTCATGATAGTGTAGGAACTAAGAACAGGTTTAAAAAAGAAAGAAAGAAGGAAAAGGAAAGTTGCTAAGATATCCTACAAAATGCATGCCTAATGCATAGCTCATCAAATTTTCTACAACACATTACCCTGTAATGGATTTGTCTATAAATAGGGAGAACTAATGATGAACTGGGCTGGGCTATAAGCAATTAAAACAACTTGGCATGTGCAGTGTCTGCTTAGGATTCTGGTCATGCTTGTTTAGAAATATGTTGAGACGTGCTAGTTTTAGCAGGGAATGTGTTACGATATTTATGTATGTTATGCGTCAGAAAATATATATATACAGTATGTATATATGTATACAACAATGACAACATGTCTGTCCTTTTAAACAGCCAAAAGTTACATATTATCTCTATATTGCAGCTTGCCAGTCCTTGGATGTGGCTGGTTGTCTTTAGATGTGGCTGGTTTAGTTTCTCCTTATTCATGCTTCTTTTCCTTTATTTTCACCTGGTAGCACACAATTCTTGTTTAAAGATGATAACGCTCACTCACTGTATCTGTGGAGGAGCAGTGTTGTCACCCTTGGCTGCTTTCCTGATTTGTTCTAAAAACACATTATGGTGCCTTGAAAAAGTATTCATACCCCTTGTAATGTTCCACATTTTGTCATGTTACATCCAAAAACTTAAAAGTATTTTATTGGGATTTTATGTGATAGACCAACACAAAGTGACACATAATTGTGAAGTGGAAGGAAAATGATAAATGGTTTTCGATTGTTTTTACAAATAAATATCAGTAAAGTGTGGTGTGCATTTGTATTCAGCCCCCTTTACTCTGATACCCCTAACTAACAACTAGTGGAACCAATTGCCTTCAGACGTCACCTAATAGTGAATAGAGTCCACCTGTTTGTAATTTAATCTCAGTATAAATACAGCTGTTCTGTGAAGCCCTCAGATGTTTGTTAGAGAACCTTACTCAGCAAACAGCATCATGAAGACCAAGGAACACACCAGACAGTTCAGGGATAACGTTATGGAGACGTTTAACGCAGGGTTAGGTTATAAAAAAACTATCCCATGCTTTGAACATCTCACAGGGCACTGTTAAATCCATCATCCAAAAATAGAAAGAGTATGGCGCAACTGCAAACTTACTAAGACATGGCCGTCCACCTAACCTGACAGGCTGGGCAAGGAGAGCATTAATCAGAGAAGCAGCCAAGAGGCCCATGGTAACTCTGGAGGAGCTGCAGAGATTCACAGCTCAGGTGGGAGAATTTGTCCACAGGATAACTATTAGTTGTGCACTCTACAAATCTGGTCTTTATGGAAGAGTGGCAAGAAGAAAGCCATAAGAAGTCCCGTTTGCAGTCTGCGAGAAGCCATGTGGGGGACACAGAAAACATGTGGAAGAAGGTGCTCTGGTCAGATGAGACCAAAATTGAACTTTTTGGCCTAAAAGCAAAACGCTATGTGTGGCTGAAAACTAACACTGCACATCACACTGAACACACCATCCCCACTGCGAAACATGGTGGTGGCAGCATCATGTTGTGGGGATACACACGACCGGACTTTCCAGCAGAAAAGGTCAGACGGAATAATTTCATCGGATATTCCTATCGTGTGTGGGCTTCATCTGACTTTTTCTTTAGAAAATTCTGATGGACCTAGAAATAGTTTTAAATCTTTCCGACGGAATCAATTCCTATCGGGAAATTCGTCTGTATGCTATTCCGACGGACCAAAAATGACGCAAGGGCAGCTATTGGCTACTGGCTATTAAACTTCCTTTTTCTAGTCCCGTCATCACATTCAAAACGAACGGACTTTGGTGTGATCGTGTGTAGGCAAGTCCGTTTCAGCGGAACTCCGTCGGAACTTCGTCGGAAAGACATCAGAGTTTATTCTGATGGAAAATACAGCCAGAGCTACAATGGAATGGTATAGATCAAAGCATATTCATGTGTTAGAATGGCCAAGTCAAAGTTCAGACCTAAATCCAATTGAGAATCTGTGGCAAGACTTAAAAATTGCTGTTCACAGATGCTCTCCATACAATCTGATCTAAAATCCCAATAAAATACATTTACATTTTTAGTTGTAACATGACAAAATGTGGAAAATTTTAAGGAGAATTAATACTTTTTCAAGGCACTGTACCCTCCCCCCTTCACCTGCATAATATAGGATGGAGGATTTCTGTAGTTTACATGTGAGAGCTGATTACACCAATTGAAATTTCAGTTCAAAACAAAAAAGGTTACAAGAACACTGGATTTTTGGCAGGGTATTTTTTCTAATTAAGGGACACAGGATTCAAAGAAAATTGGGTTATATTTTGTGCACAGGAAGATTTTGACACTGGCAACGCAAAAAACAGTGACCAACCTGGTATAATTGCTTCCATCCCCTTTCTCACCTTTCTTTCACCACCCATTCTCTGTTCTTGCCTTTAAGCAGGAGGCAGCTTCCCCGCCATTTGCAAGATATATACAATTTCACCTCAATTAGTCCATCCATGCAGCAATCTATAGTGACCTAGTCAATTCAGACCATTTCCTGTTCTCAGCAGCTGGTATACCTGGCTTTCTCAAATAATCCTTTCTGGCCCCCTCCCAGCAACTCTTTAATTAGGTATTAATGCTAGGAGGAGAGACTGATTTTCTGTCGGGTGACCACAATATTCTGCTGCTGCATATGTGGATTATGTGGTCATAAGGAGGCTAAGTTGTCTCTGCTAAGCAGTACAACATGTTGGATCCCATGCTTAAGGGGGGCAGTCCTTCTGTATTGGGTCTCTCCAGCTCACAATCCACTAACAGTTAAAGGCAGCATGTAGTGTACCTGCTCATGGACCTGACAATTAAAGTTTGGACCATTGACCCTTGCTTGAGGCCATATACTTCTTAGAGTCTTCCTTAGCTCCATCATTCCCCCTTCTTAGCCTCATCTAGGGAGGCGTTCTCAGCAGTTATGCAAAAGTTTTCAAATTGTAAATATGATTGCTGACTGAATGCTGAGGCTGTAAACATACTTCAATGCCTTCCTCTCCAGAATTATTGTCTGACTTATCCGCAGCTGTAGCGGCCCCAAACCTTCTGCTCTAGAGACTCTATCTGATGAGGAATCTCACAAATGCTTTCCGGATGATTTTGTCCCTGAGGAGCTGTGGGCAACTACGATTGCTCCCAGGCTTAAAGAAACCATAATGGTTCTCACCGATGTGGTGAAGAGCAGCTTGTAACTTTTAGTAGTGCTGTTACTAGTCTAGGCTGTCTGAGAGGCCTCAAGACTATAAAAACCTATAGGCCCCTTTCACACTGAGGCGGGGGGGGCATCGGCTATTTTTAGCGCCGCTTTACCGTCGTTTTAGCGGCGCTATTCGGCCGCTGGTGGGGCGGTTTTAACCCCCGCTAGCGGCCGAGAAAGGGTTAAAAACCACCGCAAAGCGCTGATACAGCAGCGCTATGCCGGCGGTATAGCCGTTCTGCCCCATTGATTTCAATGGGCAGGAGCGGTGAAGGAGCGGTGTATACACCGCTCCTTCACTGCTCCAAAGATGCAGGTAGCAGGACTTTTTTGAGCATCCTGCCAGCGCACCACTCCAGTGTGAAAGCCCTCGGGGCTTTCACATCGGAAAGACAGCAGCGGCTGTTTCAGGGCGCTTTGCAGACGCTATTTTTAGCGCTGTAGCGCCTGCAAAGCGTCCCAGTGTGAAAGGAGTCTTATGGTACACACTTTACACTTTGTGTATGGAGACTAAAAAACTCCTGATAAACTATGTATTTGCACCGCCAAAACTTTTTACAGTCCAATATCCTTTTAACCCTTTGCCGACAAGCGTACACATAAGTAGGTCTTTATCCATGGTGCCGCATACATGTGTCGCTGTGTTTGTGCTGAGAGTGTGCTGCACAGCACACTCCCAGCAAAAGGGTCTCCCACTAATGATTGGGGACCAGGAGGCCCGGTACTGGATCACATGATCGTTGTGAGCCTCTGATTGTCTATCACAGTGATCAGTCACTGTACAGCCTGACCCTGTGTTGTTTTCTTCTCTTGAATGAAGAAAAAGATGCAAGGTACAATATATCTGTTTCCTCTTGCTAGAGGGGGAAACTGTAAATAAAAAAAAGTCTGTAAAAAAGAAAAAATAGCTAGATCAGGGTTTGATTTAGGCCAGTGTCAGGGTTAGAGTTAGGATTAATGTTAGGGTCAAAGTTCATGGTTAGAGTCAAGGGTCAGGATCAAAGTTTGTGATCAAAGGTCAGTGTCAGTGTATTTTAGGTAGGTTTAAAAAAAAGGTGTCACTTAGGGTTCATTTACACTTGCTTTGGCATCAACACATATTGAAACGCCTACCGCTTCAACGCGCTTTTATGATGTGTTTTTGAAGCTTCTGGGGTGCTTCGAAACAGCTTTGATGATGCTTCGGTGGAGTGTCAGGGATGCTTCCATGATGCTCTTTTGAAGCTTTGTTGAAGCTTGACAGGTGCTCTGCGTGTGTGTGGATATCTCATACCTGCAATTTCTCCAAAACAAAGTTAAGCTAAAGCTGAATTAAAGCCTCTCAAAAGCTGCAGGGGCTTCAAGCGAGCTTTGTCATAGAGTTCTATGGAGGCTTTGAAGACGCTTTAAAGAACCACTAAAGCCACATGGGGTATAATTTTTGAAGCGAAGCCGAAGCAAAGCAAATGCAAGGTGTAAACAGGACTGTAAGCTAACTATTTTATTTAGTGTCAGGGGCTTTGACTGGCATTCAGAGAGCTTTAACAAACCCTGTCTGAAGTCATGTTTTGAAGCAAGTGTAAACTAGCCCTTAGTGCCGGTTCACACTAGACGCGGCACAACTTGCAGGTCGCCTCACCGAGGCGACCTGCACACGACTGCCGGGGCAACTTGCAAGACGACTTCTGTATAGAAGTCTATGCAAGTCGCCCCCAAAGTAGTACAGGAACCTTTCTTCTAAGTCGGAGCGACTTGCGTCGCTCAGATTAGAACGGTTCCATTGTACAGAACGGGAGGCGACTTGTCAGGCGGCTAGGTCGCCTGACAAGTCACCCCCGTGTGAACCGAGCCTTAGTGTCAGTGCCAGTGTGGTTTACAAACAACAAATAACATACACATATGTGGTATCACTGTGATCTTCGGGAGTAGGAGAATTTATTTTGGGTTGTTCTTTGTTGTTAGGTTATGGTAATAGCAAGAAAAATACAGCTGCATTAAAATAAAAAAAAAACCTTTTTACTATTTTGTGCCAGTTTTCCATTGATAATAATAATAAAAAAAAATTAAAAGGGATATCCGTTACTATTTACCACCAAATGAAAGCCAAATGTGTCCTGAAAAAACACAATATACTGTAATTCACCTGGAGACACTAAGTAGTTTAATATCTTCATGTAGTTCTAAAAATTTCTCATGCAATCCACCAGGTCAACATTCTAGCCTCCAACGATAAAATGCAAACAGTCCAGACCTTTAAAAGGTTCGGTTGAATCCTGAACCTTTAGAAGTCTGTGTTGGAGCTGACTCATCTTGAGTTTCCTCGTCTTATCCTGGACATGGCTCAAGCCAGTGTTATACCCAAAGAAGCTTCTGGCTTTAATTCCAGGCTTGGACTCTCAGTCTATGAGCTGTCTAATCCTGAAATTCTGCATGAGAATTCTGGCTTCATGATAGTCTTTTTTAAGGCAGCTCCATTTGCTCAGTTCCACTCCAGAATTCTTCAACTCAACATTCTGTTGTCATGGGACAAACCAGTTCAGTCTTCAGATGAACAGATTCAGCTGACACCGAGGACCGGGTTATTCCTGGCCTGTTGGGTCAGGAACCTGTCTCTGAAGTCTGGAAAATCCTTTCTTTTAATGTCTTGAAAGATCCTAACAACAATGTCAACTTGAGGAGTTCTAGATACCTTGTCAATGCAGGGGACTTAGATCCCAAAGGCATCTTGTCTCCTGATCATAATTTTCAAGCTCCAGGTGATTTAGTTGTCCCTACAATGCTGAACCCTCGCAACTGAAGGGTCAGTTGATCTGGACTCAGTTTTGATGTACATAACTCATCAGGGAGGAACCAAAAGGGACTAAGAGAGTTTAAATGGACTCTCTCCTAGGCATAATTTCATGTTCCAGGCTTGTCAGCCATTAACATACCAGGTGTAGACAACTGGCAGGCAGACCATGCCAGATGGCAGCTCTTTGACCCAGGGGAATGGTCCCAATATGTGCAAGTATTTCAGGATCTGTGTTGCAGGTGAGGGATGCCAGATCCTGGACTCCAGGTTCAACAACAAACTGGACTGGTTTGTTTTCAGGTGTAGAGATCCTCTGGTTGAGGCAGTGGATACTGCAGTGGCTCTGTAGGATCAGTGCAACCTGATCTATGTCTTTCTTCTTCTGAAACTCCTTCCTCATCTATTCCACAGGATTAACATGGAGGGAATTTCAATGATACTCATAGCTCTGAATTGGCCCAGGTTAATGTAGTATTTCAACCTGATCAAACTGCTGGCAAACACTCCAAGGGCTCTTCCAGATCAACCGTATCTTCTATCTCAAGGACCAATTTATCACCCTGCTTCATATTTACTGGCTTTAATGGCATGGCTTTTGAAGCCCACATGTCTATTCTGTAATTCCTACACTGTTAAAAGCTAGGAAGTCTACCTCTCACAGTGTCTACCACTGCACATGGGAAGCATAATTTGTGTGGTGCAAAGCATAAAGTTTTCACCTCAGGAAATACTCTCTGGGGCAAATCCAGACCTTTTTGCAATTTGGCCTGGATTAGCATTTGGCCTTGAGTATCATCAAGGGGCAAATCTTGACCCTTGCAATATTATTACAAAGACTGCTAACCCCCCACTCTTTGGTTAAGACTTTTGTACAGGGTGTCACTTATGTACCTCTTATTCAAAGACAGTCTTTTGAACCTATCAGGAACATTTCACTGTCCACCATTACTCAAAAGGTTGCTTTACTTGTCATTATCACCTCTGCAGGATGTGTGTCTGAGCTGGCAGCTTTCTCTTGTAAAGAATCTTTTCTGGTCTTACACAAAGATAAGATGGTGTTGAGACCCAGAGACTTGTTCCTTCCTGAATCTGAACATTGTTCTCTCATCTCTCTGTCCAGGTCTAGTACATCAGAAATACATTTTTCTTGATGTAGTTTGTGCTGGGAGGGTTTACATTGCAACCACTGCTTCCATTAGAAAGACCGACTTTCTTTTTGTCATCCCTCATGGTCCCCATAAAGAACAGCTTTTTGTTCCAGCATTTCTCAGTTGTTCGGACAGATCAACATTCACACTTATGGTCTTAAGGGTGGGTTCCACCCTTTCCTGGTAAAGTTCACTGTACTTGATCTGTGATTGCCTTTGGGGCTTTTCAGTATTAGGCAACAGTTTCACAGATTTGCAGGGATGGCTATCACAGTTTCCTTGCTTTGTTACTGTGTTGTTATTGTTGCCCACCTCTCATTTGTTGCTTTGGACATCCCAGTTGTCTTTTAATCTTGTGTCCCTTATTGAATTGAGAAAGAAAATAGGATTTTTGTACTTATTGTAAAATCAGTTTCTGATGCAGCGTACACACGGTCGGACTTTTCGACCAGACTTGTCCGACGGATGCTGACGGACCAAATCCGGTGGACAATCCGATCGTGTGTGGGCTTCACATCAAATCTTCAAATCTTTACGTCATAACTCCGCCGGACCCAGAAATCCGCTCGTCTGTATGCTAGTCCGACGGACAAAAAAAGACGCTAGGGCAGCTATTGGCTACTGGCTATCAACTTGCTTATTTTAGTCCGGTGTACGTCATCACGTACGAATCCGTCGGACTTTGGTGTGATCGTGTGTAGGCAAGTCCGTTCGTTAAAAAGTCAGTTGGAAGTCTGTCAAAAGTCTTCTGGAAAGTCTGTCGGACAAGTCTGGTCGAAAAGTCCACCCGTGTGTACGCGGCCTTAAAGGACAGAGGTCTCTACTCTGTGTTTTTCGAGCATGCTGGGAGTGGGAAGGGTTATACTAGGCTGCTCACTGTATTTTGTTTTGCCAGCATTCAAATCTTCTAGTAGGTGTCTTTGAATCCTGTGTCCTTTAATCAATGGATTTCACAATAAGTACAAAAACACTGTTTTTTCTGCACTTACAGGAAGTGTTCTTAGTCTGAAAAAAAGAAAGCCAATGCAGCCACCACACCCAAGAATTAGAAAGCTGCAATGTGTTACGGGTTTATATGTAATTTATGAAAGCCTGTCACAAACCAGGGCATTTCAAAATGTTGAAGAAAATACAGTGGCTGCTTTTAAGGGATGTCAATTCGATCTGTAGATTCAGAGATATACTATAAGCAGCCTAAACCAGGGCTTTATTTCAGGGGGAACTTGGTGAAACTCAGTTCCACCACCTCTGGCTCAGACTCTTGGGGGGGCCTGCTCACAACAATCACTTGTAAACACAGAAGTCCAGTTTCTGTGTTTTCAAGTGACAGCTCTGCACTCTGTGTGTAAGCCCCCTGAACTCTGCACTCTGTATGTAATGCAATCCTGGTATTTAATGCCCCTTTAAGATCCTCCTACTGTTCGTGAAATTTAAACTTACCACACCCACTATTTAATGTGATTTGGAGGGTGTGTGTGGGTAGAGGGGTTTTGGGGGGTCGTTGTTGAGTTCCAGCATCTATTGTTTGAGAAAAAAAGCCCTGGCCTAAACGATATACAAGTTTTCCCATCAGAGTTGAGTTACCTCTCACACCTCCTGAGGCTCCCTATTGAAAAACACTTTTAATAGGAATTGTCTGGATTGGAATTTTACATCCAATTTTTATGATAAAAGAGATCTCTAAGTATTTCTTAAACCAAAGCCTATCGTTTAGGCCAGGGCTTTTTTTGCTTTCATTTAAGATAGCGTAGTGAATGCTTAAAACCCCTGTCAATATTTTTTTCCCATCTGTGTGCCATTGGGGAGATTTTTCTTCACTTCCTGCTCTGTAGCCACAGCAGAAAGTGAGAGGAAATCTCTCCAAACTGAAGAAAAGTCTCTCTTATGCCGCGTACACACGAGTGGAATTTCTGACAGAAAGAGTCCGATGGGAGCTTTTCATTGTATATTCCGATCGTGTGTATGCCCCATTGGACTTTCTCTGTCGAAAATTCAGACAGACTTAGAGAACATGTTCTATATTTTTCAGACGGAACAAATGACTATCGGAAAAAACGCTCATCTGTATGCTGTTCGGACGCACCAAAATCGACACCACGTTCTGGACAGTCGGAATTTGGTGTGACCGTGTGTATGCAAGACAGCTTGAGCGGAATTCCGTCGGAACTCTGTCGGAAAAACCTTCAGAGTTTATTCCAATGGCAAAACCGGTCGTGTGTACAGGGCAATAGAGACTTGTCATTGGAATAAGTGTTCACATCTATTCTAGTTCTGGAGAAAAATCTAAATTTTGGATTTTCCCTCACTTTATTTCCCACATTTTATTTTCCAGTGACACCGAACACCAGGACAAATATAGAGGATGAATCTATCCAGTGGGGATAGCAATAAAGCTCTGACTCAAGTTCTAACCCCTCATCGCTGTATCCAAAACAAAAAAAAAAAATAGGTTTTGGCTTTGGATACACTTTAAGACCACCATGTTAAGACTACTTCTAAACAAATTATATTTTAGATTTAAAGAGAAGTAGAGTGCCAAACCACAGATTTTTTTTTATTGGCCCCCTTGGCTTATTGGAGATATGCCCTCTTTCCCACTTCTCCCTTGGTTTGTGTTTGTTTCTTTGCTTTCTGCTTTATTGTTTTGCTTATACCTCTTCCAGGATAAACTTAGATATTTCCCAGGGTTTGGTTTACAGTCACTAGTTTATGACTTTCTAACACTGGTCCAAGACTTCCTTGGATGAAATGTGGAATCATTCTCAAACCTTGCGATATTATACTAGCCTGACATGCAAAGAGATTATTTTTGATAGTCATCATTGTTCAGTTATATTTGGCATGCAAGAGGTTCCAACCCTTTTACTTGCATGCTTGATAATGTTTGTTATTTTATATGTGTCATAGCAGACTACAGCATATTATTAGTTGTAAAGCACACACAGTTAGGCATTCATCCGTGGAATATAAGGAAGAGCACAAAAAACAGGGCCATAGCCTTAGACAATCTGTGCACACCAATTATCTGGATTTTTCAGCTGCCACTATTTTTCAAAGTGTATCCAAAACATGGATTTTCTTTGGATCAGATAAGCCAAAGTTTAGGGAGGAGTTTAGGTGCATTAAAGATAAAGGTTAAAAGCAAAAATCATACTTAATGATACTTCATTCAAGACTTTCTGCTATCTCCCAGAGATTCTAATGGTGAGATTCTCCACCCTGTCAACGTAGGCCATGAGAAAAGTGTTCCTTTTTTCTGTACCTACAGTACATTTTACAGATTTTTTTTTTTTCTACATTATAAAGAATCCAGTATTGACTTTGAAGTAGTCTTTGATCAAAACATTGTTTTGCCTCTCTGTACACTGTGTGCCCTATTTTCAGGGTGTAGTCACACTAGCAGTTTTAGCCTTTAATCGGGCATGTTTCACCCCCTTGGTCCTGCTCATTTTGTTAGTGTGATTGCTCTGAACTGCATGTGGGTATAGTTCAGTGTACTGTGCCCAGGACTGCTTGGAAGAGGTGGTTTGGGGCCCGTTTCACTTGGAATCCGGTATGATTCACTTCAGTGTGAGCACCAGCCGTACCCAAACACAGAACTCTCCATAGTTCCAGGTCTGGATGGAAGATGTGATGATGTAAGAGTGCCTAGTAACGCTTCCTTTCAAGCATAGTGTAAGTGCTTCCTTCACATATTTTGGGAATGTGAACAGTTATCTCCTACATGGAAAGAAGTTCTTCCCTTATCAATAGACTCGTAGGTAGAAACATTGTACTCACTCATATTAATTGTTTACTATTTCAAAATGTCCCAGATATACACCCACCTTTGTTATAATTTGTCCACATGATATGTGTCACCACACATTGGACAATTGCATACCATTGAAAATCTAGAGTTGTACCCTTTCCACAAATATTAGCGAAAATAGAAGATATCAAGATCATGGAGAATATTTTCCATACAATTAATAATACCAAGAAAGCATTTAATATGAATTGGGATCTTTGGTTTAGCTACAAAATATCAACTAATGCAAAGAATTCACACAGACAATTCCATATGACTGTATCCTAATGTTATTTTTTAAAAATCTTTTTTTCTATTATTTTATTTCTTTTTCCTTCTATTGTTATTTTTCCTCCATGATAATAATTATTTGAAGCAACGCTTAGATATACATGATATCAGTTCACCATCCATTTACAAGTTCACACATTTTCAATGTAACCTTAATAGATTACTTTCCATATATATGTTCTACCATTGTTGCTTCAAATATTTGTAAGAAATCCTTTTTTTTTTTCAATCAAAAAAGTTTGTATTAAAAAAAAAAAAAAAAAAAAAAAAAGCATAGTGAAAGTGCAGACCAGCAGGGAAGTAGGGAGTAACGTGGCCACTGGCCAGCATACACCCTCAGTTTCCCGGTCATACACAAGCCTATACTTTAAAATACATACCTTAGGTTTTATGAGTATGGCTCATGAGTTTTGTCAGTTCGGAGCAGTCAGCACAATGACAAATGATTGCTAACTGGCTGACATTAGTTTCTTCAATTTCTTTGTTTACTTAAGAAGTGCATCATGAATGAAATCAAAATCGGGGTTTGCCTGTTGAGTTGGAAAGAGCATGTTTGTATCTGTTTCTTTTGTCTATAAGAACAACCTGTAAATTGCCTCTATTTCTGCATCTGTCATCCAGGTATAATATCTGCTTACACTGTGCAAATAAAGGTAGATCCACATACATAATGTGTTTCCTGAAAGTGTCAAAGGTCACGTGACGTCTTTAGATTTGCTTTGTGACATTTTCATTAACTTTAGTAAAACCTGGAGTAAACCGATAGTGAGTAGGCATGTCCCTGTACACTCATTTTATGTGGTGTATAAAAAATAAATGGATTCTTGAAAGAGAATTGTTAAATTGTCTTCGTGAAGACTTCAAGACATTCTGAGTGGTTTAACTTTGGACACATGAGCTGTTTACATTGTAACAGGGAGCTGACTTATGCATATTGTATGAGGCCCTTCCATCCATGGCTATATAGATTTATTTATTCATGGCTTTGGGCTAGAAATGAAGTATTTTTGTACAGCTAACCCTTTGATCGCTCCTGATGTTAACCCCTTCCCAGCCAGTGTTATTAGTACAGTGACAGTGTTCATTTTTTTTTAGCACTGATCACTGTATTAGTGTCACTGCTTCCCAAAAAGTTTCAAAAGTGTCAGTTAGTGTCAGAATGTCCGCCGCAATATTGCAGTCCCGCTATAAGTCGCTGATCACTGCCATTACTAGTAAAAAATAAATAAATTAATACAAATATTTTTTTTTATTGGATATGTTTTATAGCAGAAAGTAAAAAATATTGTTTTTTGTTTTTTTTTTGTTTTTCAAAGTTGTCAGTCTTTTTTTGCTTATAGCGCAAAAAATAAAAAACGCAGGGGTGATCAAATACCACCAAAAGAAAGTGTATTTGTGGGGAAAAAAAGGACATACATTTTATTTGTGTACAGTGTCGGACGACCGTGCAATTGCCAGTTAAAGTAATACAGTGCCGTATCAAAAAAAAGTGCAAAAAAATGGCCTGATCAGGAAGGGGGATAAATCTTCTGGAGGTCAAGTGGTTAAAGGTTCCAGTGATAGAAATCCAGTCCTGGCCTTGGTAGACTTATCCTTTAGGGTCCATGTACGCTAGGCAGCAGAAAAAATGCCAGAACTGCTGGCAGAAAAAAGCAGCAGAATAAACGCTCCTACGCAGCATATTGTAAACGTGTTTAGGCGTGTTTATGCATGTTTGTGTTTACAAATGTTTTTCCACAAAAAACTAGAAAAAATTTACACTTAAAAACGCTTGACATGCCTAAACGCCACATTTAGGCACTTTTACATGCATTTAGGCGTGTCAAGCATTTTTTCTTTCTGAAAGCTCCTCTCAAAAAAAGCACGTGGTGTTTTTTTTTTTTTTTTTTTTTTCAGTCCATAAACTCTCCTCTACAAATATGGGCTAGCATACAGTTGCTTCTACTAGCTGAAAGAAAAAAAAAAAAAAAACGGCAAAAGCCTGTATAAGCATGCCCAGTATGCATGAGGCCTTAGAGAAAAAAACATCCTGATGTCATCAGCTTTGGGTCTGCATATAAACCAGGAATTCCCTAGGAATGAATAACATCAGTAAGACCAAAGGTACACATATTCCAAGCATAAACAATGCAGGAGTTCAAGTATGACTGGGATAGTTAAGTAGTAGTAATTTTGTGTGCACATGTAGGTTTTTATTTGACAAGACATTCATAAGTGGTTCTTTAATGTATTGTTATTACTTATCCCTTGTTTTTGTTCACATGATGAGGTAGCACATTTTAATTTACATGAATAAATCTTATTGTGTGTCACAGAGAAATATTGGAAACCATTGACCATTTTGTAAAGTTAAATAAAAAGGGTGACTACACAGGCACATGTTTCTTTTCAGTTGTCCATTCATCTATGTTAAAATACCAGTATGTCTTGATAATAATTATGTGATATTTAATTAGAAATGATTAATTCATTTCTATGGAATTTATTTAATATAGAAATGTAATATTTAATATGTAGCCAGCATTTAGTGATAATCAGGGCAATTTTGAGTTAATTATTTATACTGTATAGTTAAAGTAAGCCTAAATCTATTTTTTTTATTATTACAGTATGTTTTGGCATCATATGCCAGTCAGTATTTTTTTTTTTTACATGACTTCACACATCAAGCTGACAACACAAAGCTGCTGCTTCAATATTCACAACAGCATTTTCACCCTGCCATGCATTCTCCTTCAGTTGGCCGTTGGGATGCCTATCTGATAGACACGATGAGCTGCCCAACAACACACTGAAGAAGTGCTCATAGTGTCTACATTGCTATATGTAAAACTATATGTAAAACTTTGGTCTCCCATCAAACAAAAAAAAAAATGTGCTGCAACACTTAATTTTAAGAGCATCTGCACTTACAGTTTTCTCTTAGTCCCTCTGCAAAGTCCCACAATTTAACTTTGTGTTTTCGTGACTATGTAGGCTTTAACCAATAACCCAACAGTCAAAGATGGAAGACCAAAAGATCCGACTTCCAGCTCGAACTTTACTGGATTGTTCCAGCGGTGACAAGCTCTGTAGTAAGTTGGAGATCTCTGTTTTTAATTCATATATATTATATATATATTTAATTATAACATTTTGCAAGTCGCATTCTTTTTGAGTTATTTTAGCTTGTAAAGAATGACAGAACAGTCAGAGACAGTTATAAAAGCTATGGAGATGTGTTGGTATGTTATAAACACTTATGCCAAGTACACGCGAGCGAACTTTCCCTCAGAGTAGACTCGGACAGTCTTTCCGACAGAGTTCCGCTGAAACGGACTTGCCTACACACGATCACACCAAAGTCTGATCGTTTAGAATGCCATGACGTACGACGGGACTAGAAAAAGGGAAGTTCAATAGCCAGTAGCTGCCCTTGCGTCGTTTTTGATCCGTCGGACTAGCATACAGATGAACAGTTTTCTCTATAGAAATTGAGTCCGTCGGAAAGATTTGAAACATGTTCTATTTCTAAGGTCCGTCAGAATTTTCGAAAGAAAAGGTCCGATGAAGCCCACACACGATCGGAATGTCCGACGGAATGATTCCGTCTGACCTTTTCTGCCGGAAAGTCCGGTCGTGTGTACGCGGCATTAGGGTCTGTTCACACCAGATGCAGTTGGATGTGTTTTTGAATCCATTCCCACAGCATAGATAGTCAAAAGTCTAGGTTATCCTATGGGCAAAATCATTATGAAGAAGTGCAGTGCAGTGAAAACAATAAGGCAAGCTACAGTTTCCCATGCACCAACGCACACAAGCGCACTGAAATCCATTGACTGTCTGCTCTGGGACCTGGGAACTGGACCATGGGAGGAAGGGGAGGGGCTCATTTTCCCCATACCTGGAAGTACTGCAAAATGTATCTTTTCTCCAAGTTACTATACCCAGGACCCTGCATTCACTATATCTGGTCTCCCACAGTACACAGAACATGAAAATGCAATTATTTTAGTAAATATAAACTGCTAAATACCTTTTCTCATCAGTAGTATATAGCAGTCTTGTGACTTCTATCAGTGTCCAGCCAAGTACTGGTTAAAGCTTGTATGAGGAGTTTTCATTCTACTCTGACCGTCCCATGAGGCTGCATGCTGACACTGAACCCCCCCCCAACAGAAAAAAAGCTAGTTAAAGCTACGAGTTAAAGATTGTAGGAGGAGTTTTCATTCTACCCTGACTGTCCTGTGAGGCTGCCCCCCCCCCCCATGCTGCCCCTCCCCCCAAAAAAACTCTCTAGCAATACACACCAAACTGAGCATGTGCAGAGTACCTCTGTAGGCTCTGTACTATCAGGAGATGGATTGGGGACAGTGGAAGAAGGAGAGGATAAGAGACAGGATCAGACAGCCTTTTTACACAATGCAGAGGATTAACCCCTTAGGTTCCACAGTGAGTATAACAAGCATGCTTTACTGAATATACACACTGATTTTACTGTTGTGGGTTTAGTAACACTCTAACTGAGTAGTGGAGGAACAAATGAAAGATAAATGTGGCAGTGGAGGTAATGATGATGCCTGCTGCAAGCAGAATCTCACACTGCATTGCTGTGCGATTCCTGTGTTTTCCCGGCAGTGAGATTTTGCAGCCCTTTCATTTGAATAGTCTGCAAACCATACAGGAACGCACAAAGAATAGTGCATGCACTACTTCTTGAAAAAAGTGTTGCACCAAATTGCATGGTAATTGTCTAAATAGTAAATCGCTAATCCTTGGTTTAGCAATAAGTGAATCTATCTTTTTACCACACTGTGTATTAAAAATCAATCATTCTTAAAACATAAAAAACAAAATGTGGATTTAGATATAAATGTCCAACAATCTTTTGTGCTGCCCTTTAAAGGGTTTGTGAACCCTTGAGGTTTTTCACCTTATGCACCTATGCATTAAGGTGAAAAACCTCCTGTGATGCAGCAGCCCCCCAGAGCCCCCTTTTTACTTACCTGAGCCTGGTCTTTCCAGAGGCGGGGATGAGCACACCAGCTCCAGCCGGTGTCTCGGGTCGCGATTGGATAGATTGATAGCAGTACAGCCATTGGCTCCAGCTGCTTTCAATCAAATCCAATGATGCAGGAGTCGGGGGGCGGGCCTGGGTCCTGCTGTCTTTGTCAATGGACGACCCAGCAGGACATGTGAGCTCGCCCGCACGAGTGCCCCCAGGGAGAGCGGCTCTCCAGCGGGGCACTGGAGAAGAGGAGGAGCCAGGGGCCACTCTGTGCAAAACCAACTGCACAGAGGAGGTAAGTATGACATGTTTGTGTATTGATTTTTTTTTTTTAAATTAACTTTTACATATCCTTTAAGAACAAGTTTTTATTTGTCCTTGTGAACTCACACAGCCAAAAAAGTTTTTCAAGTTGTATTGTGCTATTAATTTAAAAATGAATGATACTGTGCTTAGGTTACAAAGACAATAGGGAGACAGCAGCTAGCATAAATTGTGAGCAACAATAAAGTTTTAAAGTGAAGAAGTTAAGCTCTGCATTTCTTCACTGTAAATAGTGCTATTAATGTCTCAATATAAAGTATACATAACAGCTTACCAGATTGCAACACATATAAATGACCAAATTGCATGGTACTGTGGCATCATGGGATCTGCTGCCCACAAATGCAAACCGTTTGCAATGTGCATTTGGGGTCCCCTTACAAAATGTATTGGCACCCAGATTGCAAAGACAGTGGGGGTTATTTACGAAAGACAAATCCACTTTGCACTACAAGTGCAAACTACAAGAGCAAAGTGCACTTGAAATTGCACTGAAAGTGCACTTGGAAGTGCAGTCGCTGTAAATCTGAGGGGAAGATCTGATATGAGGGGAAGCTCTGCTGATTTTATCATCCAATCATGTGCAAGCTAAAATGCTGTTTTTTATTCTCCTTGCATGTCCCCCTCAGATCTACAGCGACTGCACTTCCAAGTGCACTTTCAGTCCAATTTCAAGTGCACTTGTATTGCAAAGTGGATTTGCCTTTAGTAAATAACCCCCACTGTGTTTTGAACGTGGTGCGAGAAACACACGGAATGCGCCTTTCCTGTGCTGCGTTCTGTTGTGAACTGGCTCTAATGCTTGGCCAGGGAAAACTAACATACAGTAGAACATAGATGGATGCACAGTATATTGAAGCCAGCTGTCTTCTAGTACCAAAGATAAAGATTGCTACTTTCTCTGATTGGCAAGTCAACTTATAATAAATACAACCATTCAAATTTCTTATTCATTCCTTTATAGCTGCCCGAACTTATCAGTATGAGGTGATTGTGGTGCCTGTCTTCCTAGTTGGGATCACTATTATTCTGCTTGCCATTATTTTTTGGCTTCGGTATCGAGGATGGAAATCCACAAGGAAACAACCCCAAGGTAATTTGATTCTCTGCTGTGAACGCACCATAACACCCCCGAAATAAAAATTGCATTCTTTCATTTTTGATCATATGAAAATAGGAAAAGATGCATGTGTGTGTATATACTGTTTACTGCATATATTACTCCTTAATGCCAAGGCACCACTCACTAAATATTTCACAGAGGGGGTACCAGCAGTAAGGAGTTTACAACTCCAATATATAGAGAATCTGTATATCTGCAGCACCATGTGCAACTTACCTGAACAGGGTTTACATGCCAATGTGTACAGCAGTATCAGACCTCCAAGGATGCTTCTTCAGGTATCACAAGCATGTGGATTACACACAATGGGGGAGATTTACTAAAATTGGTGCAAACAGAAACCGGTGCAGCTGTGCATAGTAAAGCTGGCCATACATTATACAATTTTCTTCAGATTTACCTTCAACTATGTAGTACAAGGGCCTGCCAATCTGAAAGTGCTTAGGTTTGACCTTATATTATAGGGCATTGGTAAAGCTAAAGGAAAATTGTACAAATAATGTGTATAATGTATGGCCAGGCCAGTCTAACCAATCAGCTTCCAGGTTTTATTGTCAAAGCTCAACTGAACAAACTGAAGTTAGAAGCTGATTGGTTACAATGTAGAGCTGCACTAGAATCTGTGTGCACCAGTTTTAGTAAATCTCCCCCAATGAATTTAATAGAGATTCCACTGGAAATGTGTACCATCTGTATCAATGTGTAGTTACAACCAACAAAGCCTAAACAGTAAAGAAAAGACACATGTGAAAACAAACTAGTAGTGCTTCTGGTAACTACACTAAAATGAAAAGGTACATACAAGGAAATTCTATAATGCATTTGAGACCTTTTTCTGGTAGCACAGTCACTTTAAAATGTCCTGCTCCAAATTCCTGAAATCATTTTGATGGTTTTGTTAACATATGACATATTAAGTTAGTTCTTATTTTGTGTCACTTTTACAATGTTTCACTATAGCCGTGACAAGCTAAAAAAGAATGAACCTCTAGCTCGTAGATAACAAAACCCATTTTTCTGTCTCCCCCCCCCCTCCGGTGCCACATTTGGAACCTTTCAGGGGGGGGAGCGGGTACCTGTTTATGACAGGTACCCATCCCCACTTTTGACCCCACTTCCGTAAGACCACGGTGAGGTACCTCAGAAGTTTGGCCCCCCTCCTCCCTCCTCCTTCCCCTGCTGCTGGGCCAGTAAGAGAGCGCAGCTCGCTTCACACATGCCCAGTAGGGAACCAGTAGTTTACCTTACTCCGAATGGCGGCGACATTGACGATGAAAACATCAGGTGGGGCTGTCGACATTGCTGGATTCCAGGACAGGTAAGTGTCCTATTATTAAAAGTCAGCAGCTAGAGTATGTGTAATTTTTTCGTGTCGCGGCAGAACTCCACTTTAAGCTCAAAAGTAGACACACAGCCAGGCCAGAGTTATGGAGCGTGTGTGTGTGCCAAATACCTTTTCTCGTCAGCAATCAGAGTAGTCTTGTGACTTCTATCAGTGTCCGGTTAAAGCTTGTAGAAGGAGTTTTCCTTCTCCTCTGACTGTCTTATGAGGCTGCATGACCCCTGACTCTCTGTCTGGACAGTGCTGATTGGCCCTGTGCTGATCACCTGCACTCTCCCAAGAAAAAAAGAAAACTCTCTAGAAATACACACCAAACTGAGCATGTGCAGAGTGATTCCAAAGGCTCTGTCTTATGAGGAGATGAATTGGGGATAGTGAAAGAAGGGGAGGATCAGAGAAGACAGGATCAAACAGCCTTTTTACACAATGTGGAGGATTAACCCCTTGGGTTCCACAGCTAGCATAACAAGCATGCTTTAATTGGTTGCTAAGACACAGTCCACCAGCATCCTTGAAACCAATGATGCAGGCCAAACACTGACAGTGGGCAGAGCCTGATACTGAGAGACAGCAGATGGCAGTGGGCAATCTCTATAGCAATTACTGGTCTGGAAAACAGCTTTGGAATCTGTTCACTGCCATCTGCTGTCCATCACAGGCAAGACAGATGTGATGGGGAACTAGTCTCCAACCATCCAACAACTCACCTTCGTGGCCGTTGCACCTGTAGGGTAGGTGGATCTTGGTGAGGAACTCAGAGACACTATTTCCCCACCAAGTCCACATTCTTTGTGAATTACAGCAGACAGCAGTGGGCACATTTCAGAGCTGTTTTTGGTCTAAATAGCAGATAAGGAATCCGCTCATTGCCGCCAGCTGTCAATTACAAGAAAAACGGGCCTGACAGGAAACTAGTCTCTCAAATTTCTTCATCAGGCTCCCCCCACACCACAATCAATTTTGTCTTCCATGTGTGTGTGACATGTGCGGTGGGCAGGCAGGGAGCTCAGCATTACTGAGCTGCACTAAGGAAGGAGTGTCCAGTTTCCAACAGGTACATGAATCTGTCACAAGCACTGACAATTGTGGTGCAGAAGGCAAACAGAATAAACCAGGGGTAGTATCACCGCACCATATCAAGTAGACAAATACAAATAAAAATCAACATTCAAACCCTTGGGCTAAATAGTATCTAAATCTGCAATCTGGCACCGTTCTTTCACTATGATTTAGGAAATATTACTTACTATTTATCCTTATACTTGTATGAGTATAATTAAAAAAAGGAACCTTCCCCTTCATGCTGGAGTCCTGTAAACATTAAAGGCATGAAAATTAAAGCTTTTTTTACCATGTACTTGTATGAGAAAGTATCCTGTTCACTTTGTATTGCTTACTTTATGTGAAATCCCTGGTGATCCTGCCAGTTCCTCTGCTTTCCTATTAAAAACTGACCACACGATGGCAGGAGAGCACAGCATGGGCAGTTCTCTAGCTGCGCTGGAAACTCAGTGTACTCTCCTCCAATGATCAATGTTGTCCAGACACACCCCCACTGCACATCCATTCACTGGCAAGCTCGGTGTGCTGCTGCTTCTCCTCCTCCAGCTCTTTTGCAGCTGAGAACAGAGGGAGTGTGGTCACCTATAAAAAAGGGAAAAAAAAGTATTTATAATGTTTTTTTTTATATCTATACAAAAAAGTATTGCCTTTCATTTCTATTTTAAACTGAATGGATTGTTTTACAGGGTGATCATTTACAATCACTTTAACTATTTTGTTTGAGATCAAGAAAGGTAAATATAGGCAGAAAAGTGGTTGCAACAAAATCCTCATGTACCAGCTATCACTACTTTTGGGGGATTGTAAGTCTAGTTCTATCTCAAAATGCCCCAATGTTTTCTTCACGATGTTATATTTTCTTGTTCAAGAAAGTATGAAACAGATTGTATCCATGCCCTTATATTCTGCTGATTCCTACTACTTAAAGAGAAACTGCAGTCTGCTCACATAATGCAATAAAAACATCTTTGCCATTCTGAAGCTCCCCCCCCCCCAACCACTTTGCATATTATTTTATGTATACTGTGATTCTGTACTTGCCAAATATGCTGCAGAAATCTCCCTCCACTGAGTTTGGCTGCATCCATTTTAACTGTGGGCAGCTGAAGCTGCTGCCTGTTCACTTCCTGGATTTACACAACCACACACACACACACACATATATATATATACAGACACACACATACACATATATACACACACATATATATACATACACAAATATACAGACAGGCAGACACTCTCACATCACTGCTTGCCTGCAGATTTCTCCTCTCTCGATAAATACTCATGGATCTCTGCAGTCTCCTGTTATCTCCACCCTCATCGAGCCCCTTCCAGCTCTGCAGCTCTCATTGGCTCTTCTATAACTCATCCCTCCTTCCCCTCCTGGCAAACTCTCACGAGAGAGAGCTGTGCATGATGTCATAAGCCTAGGCTAATGACCAGACAAGAAAGAGGAAGTGGGCTGTATAAGGGGTTTACTGGCAGAAAAAAAAAGTGTTTTACTGGCCAAAGTTAAAACAACTAGGGCAGAAGATTTAAATAGATGAAAAGATGAAAAAATGACTGAAGGTCCACTTTAAAAACTCCACTCTGTCCTTAGCAGCTACCCTCTGACTCCAATAAGGTTATGAAATAAACCCTAATGCTGAGCTTTTCTTTCATCTTCAATAGGCATTTCTTTCTAATGATAGGATCACTAACAATATGTCGTAATCTAGCCATTCGACTATGTAGTACAAATTTGAATACTGCAGGTGGATGAAACCTAGAGAGTAAAAATAACTGATTCCAATCAGTAGGTTTTACTTACAAATACTTACAAAAATGGTAGCAAAGTAGAGGACAAAGTAGGATTATTAGAAAGTACAAATCAAGAGAATACAAAGTCATGGATACCATTTGTTTCACAGTTTCAGCAACACTCAGAAATATGTAAAGTTGTATAGAAACACTCAGGCATTTTGAGAAAGAGCTTTCCTATTATGCAAGCATTTCAGAGTCCCCCCAACCTTAAAAACCAAGGTTGATCAAATAGCGTTAAAGAAGTACATGCTGATTTTGTTGTAACTACTATGCCAAATACACTTACCTTTCTGGGTCTTAACAAATGTCCATGTCTTTCATGTTCACAGGACTCCAGCATTAAAAGAAAGGTTTCTTTTTATATATCCTCATACAAGTAAAAATGATAAATAGTAGTACGCAGGGCCGGTGCTACCACTAGGCAAACTAGGCAGTCGCCTAGGGCGCACTGCTGCCTAGGGCACCTGGCCACTGGTTTTCCTACTCTTTTCTCTCTATAGCAAGCAACTAAGTCTCAGCATCAGCAGGCAGCCGCACACTGTTCGCACATAGTGTCAGAGGCGCAGCGGTGGCGGAGGACTGTGTCTGTGTCCCGACTCCCGATGAATGGAAGCAAGCAAACATTTATTGATGGGCGCTGGTAGGCTGCATTGATGGGCACTGGTGAGGCTGCATTTGACGGGCGCTGGTGAGGCAGGCTACAGTACATTTGATGGGTGCTGGTAGGCTGCATTGATGGGTGCTAGTTAGGCTGCATTTGATGGGCACTAGTGAGGCTGCATTTGATGGGCACTGGTGAGACTACATATGATAGGCGCTGGGGAGGCTGCATTAATGGGTGCTGGTAGGCTGCATTGATGGGCGCTGGTAGGCTGCATTTGATGCGCGCTGGTGAGACTGCATTTGATTGGCGTTGGTGAGACTGCATTTGATGGGCGCTGGTGAGACTACATATGATGGGCGCTGGGGAGGCTGCATTAATAGGCGCTGGTAGGCTGCATTGATGGGCGCTGGTAGGCTGCATTTGATGGGCGCTGCGGAGGCTGCATTGATGGCTGCTGGTGAGGCTGCATTCATGGGAGCTCTGGTGAGGCTGTATTTGATGGGCGCTGGTGAGGCTGTATTTGATGGGTGCTGGTGAGGCCGTATTTGATGGGCGCTGGTGAGGCCGTATTTGATGGGTGCTGGTGAGGCCGCATTTGATGGGTGCTGGTGAGGCCCCATTTGATGGGCGCTGGTGAGGCCGCATTTGATGGGTGCTGGTGAGGCCGCATTTGATGGGTGCTGGTGAGGCCCCATTTGATGGGTGCTGGTGAGGCCGCATTTGATGGGTGCTGGTGAGGCCGTATTTGATGGGTGCTGGTGAGGCCATATTTGATGGGTGCTGGTGAGGCCGTATTTGATAGGCGCTGGTGAGGCCCGATTTGATGGGCGCTGGTGAGGCCACATCTGATGGGCGCTGGTGAGGCGGCATTTGATGGAAGCCGATGGGCTGCATTTGATGGGTGCTTCATTAAAAAGGTGGGGTTTACATGGACAGGGAAAAGCGGGTGGGGTCAGGGGTAGAGCCGAGGGGGGGGGGGGGGGGGCAAAATGAGCTTTCGCCTAGGGTGTCAAAAACCCTTGCACCAGCCCTGGTAGTACGGTTTCATTTCCATGTTCAAAGTGCTCCAGCAAGATTTTTAATAAATCATCATATTGGTAAAAAGTTACATATTACAGGATATTTCACTTGCCAAAGTGTGTTTATAGTGTTCATATTAAATACCTGTGTGGGTTGTACTGTGTGGAGGAGCCAACACAGAAAACAAAGGACAGGTGAAACTTTCTTTCAGGCACCACAGTTGGGATTACCCTTGACGTGATATTTTATACAACATAATCATCCAATGTCTCAATTAAGATTTCTAATCATTGATCCCATCCCTCAATCATGCTGGCAATAGAGGCAATAGAGAGCTACAGCTGCAATGCAAAGAAGGGCAGTGGATTGCAGACTTTCTATTTTAGTATTTTATTAAATTTGATGTACATTACAAAAAAAGGATATAGTGCATCTCATATTAAAACCTTGTACACACAAACACAAACCCACAGGATGCAATACATAAGTGCCATAAATAGTGGTACAAATCCAAATAACCATTTACACCTCATCTAATAAAATCCCTACTTTTTGTTAAGCTTACCTACTCCTAGCTGCTCCCTTCTCTGGTACCAACTGATCCTTGACCCCTTTATACCTCTCTATGTAATACCTCGACCTCATAGATTCCATCCACCATTAGCCTACTGTCCTATTCTCTAGACATGTGCGATTAGTTTCGTACAAATGGAAAATTCATACAAATTTCCATAAATACGTACATTCAGGAGGATCCGAAATACGATGTACTATGCTCCCGAATTTTGTACGAAATACGAAATTTCATTTACAAATTTCGGATCCAAATTCCTAACGAACATTCATAATTGTTACGAAAAGTTAATGAACCTAAAAGGTAAAAATCCAGGAAGTCAGCACAGGGATAGTGGGAGCCCCTCATAATGATAAATTCATCATAATGAACATTCGTAATTGTTACGAAAAAGTTAACAAACCTAATGAAAATTTGTATTTCGTACGAATTTAAATTGAATTTGGGACACAAATTACAAAATACGAATTCTAATATGAAACAGAACGTAACGAAGCGAAACAAATTTATTGATGGCGCACATGTCTATATTCTAACCAAAATTGCAGATTTTGACACTATTCGTTTTGAATATCAATTTTGCATTTGTTTATTTGATATGATACAGTGATACTAAGTATCTTTTTTTCTTTCCATTTAGATGTAGTTTTAGGATCAGAGTTACCAGAATCACTGCTAGTGTTTTGTCATGTGTTTCTTTACTATTTATGGTGGTATTAAAGCTTTGTTTTTTGTTTTGTTTTTTGTTGTTTTTAATAAACATGTTATACTTATCTGCTTTGTGCAGTGGTTTTGCACAGAGCAGCTCCAATCCTCTTCATTTGGGTCCCCAGCTGGCGCTCCTAGCTCTTCCTCCGCAAGCTGTGCCCCCAGAGAAAGCCACCTGCCCTGGGGGTACCGCTGCGTGCTCACTCCTGAGCCACTGCTCTATTCATCCATAAGACACACAGAGCCGCAGCTCAGCGACTCTCCCCCCCCCCAGCGCTCTCTCCTCATTGGCTCACTGACTGTGATTGACAGCAGTGGTAGCCAATGGGCTCCTGCTGCTGTCTCAGCCAATGAGGAGGGAGAGTCCTGGGACAGCCAATCAGAGGGAGCTCAGGTACGGATTGGGGGGACTGGGGACTGGGGGGTGCTGCACACAGGAGGTCTTTTACCTTAATTGATTTTAATAACTACTAATTAATTCAGATGATACATATTTCTGGTTGGATCTTTATTTAATTCAGCCTTTGTAATCTACACATTTATGCTTCCTATACCCGAAGAAGGGTCCTTGGAGGTCCCAAACTGTTGTAAACATTTGCATGTGAACTTTGTTCAAAGAAATTCAGCAATGCAAATATATGACATTAGTGTCGCTTTGCATCCTTTTTCTCTGAGGGATCTTTGAGGCAAAAGGAGACAAGAAGGTAATGGTGTGTGTGAAAGCATACCTTTCTATAATACCACCTTTTTTAAAATTGTTACCTGCTCTGGTAATTGAACATGAAATGAATCTATGAATACAAAAAAAAAACTATTTTTTTTTTTATTACATAAACCACTTTATAGCATTGTTGTAATTTACATATAGTGGCCAAGGCTCTGAGCATCGTGATTGAGTCAGAAATGTTAGATGGGGGTGGAATGGAAACCATAGCCAAAGTTCTAACAAGTTGGTTTGGAGCTTACATGTTTTTGTTTTTTTTTACCCAAATAGAGGGGTAAGGGAGCCAGTAATGGTAAGTATATGTTGCTGGAGGATAAGGAGGGGGGTTGAACGACCTTTTTCCTTTCCCAACTATGAGCAAATGTTAATGGTCATGTTAATGTTTAAATACTACCTACATCCTACCTTCAACACAAATTTTTAAAGTGTATGTAAACCCTAACAATGAACTTCTTCTATTTGCTCCCTTTTGTGTTGTTAAATATCTCAACAAAAGCATTTTGTTATATCAATTTGATAAGTGGTACACAATGAGACTGTCGATCCCTTTCAGAAATCTTGTGAGCTGATAACTTCCTGTGCTCTCTGCCTGTGCTGGCTGTTATCAGTTACATTTTTCCCTCTGTGGACTACAAAACATCTTCTTCTATGCTACAAAGAAGAGGAAGGCATGTGATCTGTAGTCCTGCATACTTCCTAGGGTGAGAACACTTCTCCATAAATACAGTATGTTGAGTGTAATGTCCCGTTCACACGGTCGGATTTTCCGACGGAAAATGTGTGATAGGACCTTGTTGTCGGAAATTCCGACCGTGTGTGGGCTCCATCACACATTTTCCATCGGAATTTCCGACACACAAAGTTTGAGAGCAGGATATAAAATTTTCCGACAACAAAATCCGTTGTCGGAAATTCCGATCGTGTGTGCACAAATCCGACGGACAAAGTGCCACGCATGCTCAGAATAAATAAAGAGATGAAAGCTATTGGCCACTGCCCCGTTTATAGTCCCGATGTACGTGCTTTACGTCACCGCGTTTAGAACGATCGGATTTTCCGACAACTTTGTGTGACCGTGTGTATGCAAGACAAGTTTGAGCCAACATCCGTCGGAAAAAATCCTAGGATTTTGTTGTCGGAATGTCCGAACAAAGTCCGACCGTGTGTACGGGGCATTACTGTTACCCCAAGACCTCAATGTTACCCCAGTGTGGTACTGGCAGGATCACCAGATCACTGGTGAATTGCAATATATAACATTTTTGTTCTTAGGTTTAGATACACTTTAACCTTCTAAATCTTAGCACTAATACTAACCATAATTTAACTCTTAAAAGAATGTAAAGGCTTACTATAATTAACGTTAAAAATGTTCCCTCTCCCTCCTCTGCTCCAGTGCTGTCACACAGCTCTTCTGTGTCACAGAGTGGCAGCTGCAGGGGAAATGAGCACCAACAGTGGGGGGGGGGGGGGGGGGGGGCAATTGGAGTCCGTGGGTGACGAAATGTTCAGGGAATTCAGAGCTGCTGTTGAGCACTCCCTGACACTATTACAAAGGTTTGGCAGCATAGGTGTGTGTGTGTGGGGGGGGGGCGAGTTTTTTAACACAAACAATGTTTAAGGCTTGGTGGTTAGTGGGAGGAATAGGGCGCCATCACTAGTATTAGTTGGAGGAATGGTGCCAGACCATTGGTGTCAATGGGAGGAATAGTTCCCACTTGTGTTTATTAATGGGAGGAATAATGTCCCATCATTCGTGTCAGTGGAAGGAAAAGTGTCCTATTGTTAATGTCAGTAAAAGGAATAATGCCCCATATCTGGTGCCCTTGGGAGGAATAGTGTTGCTCTCAGTAGATGGAGTGGTGCCTCATTGTTGGTGTCAAGGGGGGGAATAGTGCCTCATGTCAGTGGGAGGCACAGTGCCTTAAAGGTTCGTTAAAGGCAAGCAAAGGACCAGATCAAGCCCATGGGCCACAGTTTGGAAACCATTGCTCTAAAGCACCATACTAACTCAGTAGTTGCATTCATGAAACATAGGGGTTGATTTATTAAAGGCAAATAAACTGTACACTTTGCAGTTGCTCCAGAGCTTAGTAAATGAGCAGAAGCTCTACTGATTTGCATCATCCAATCACATGCAAAAGCACGTGATTGGGTATTCTTTGCAAAGTGAAGCTTCGCCTCATTTACTAAGCTCTGGAGCCATATAAAGAAAAGTGTAGCGCTAAAAAATATAATCAATATTCATGTACAATGTATATAATACATAGACATAATAATCCTTAGAAACCAGTACATAATATGTTCATGGTGTAAAGAAAAGTGCTAGTGATACACTTATCATACAATCTTCAAAAAAGATAAGAAAGTCCTTAAAAAATATATAGCACCAAAAAATGTGAAAGAAACTTGTTTGTGTGTTGATAGAAGATCCACCACCTCTTAAATTGGGGGCTTACCGGAAAGATTGGACACAGATGGGTGTACACCAACTGGGTCAATCTAGCTTGTAACTGTGGGGATCCACGATGGTATCTGTACCGCATAAGCGTTAGTCCAGGTGACCCAGGTGCTTGCGAGTATTATATAGTATAGGGGATAGATCCACTCAGGCATCCAAAGTGTATATAGGAAAAATGTAAAGATACATAGCGTGATACTGTATAGACGGTTAAAATTCGTTTATTGAAGGTAAAAACACTCACATTTTTGAGGAAAAAACAGCGCTTGTAAATACAGATCTTTGGCAATGTTGGTGGTGTCAGCAGCATTGCCAAAGATCTGTATTTACAAGCGCTGTTTTTTCCTCAAAAATGTGAGTGTTTTTACCTTCAATAAACGAATTTTAACCGTCTATACAGTATCACGCTATGTATCTTTACATTTTTCCTATATACACTTTGGATGCCTGAGTGGATCTATCCCCTATACTATATAATACTCGCAAGCACCTGGGTCACCTGGACTAACGCTTATGCGGTACAGATACCATCGTGGATCCCCACAGTTACAAGCTAGATTGACCCAGTTGGTGTACACCCATCTGTGTCCAATCTTTCCGGTAAGCCCCCAATTTAAGAGGTGGTGGATCTTCTATCAACACACAAACAAGTTTCTTTCACATTTTTTGGTGCTATATATTTTTTAAGGACTTTCTTATCTTTTTTGAAGATTGTATGATATGTGTATCACTAGCACTTTTCTTTACACCATGAACATATTATGTACTGGTTTCTAAGGATTATTATGTTGATATATTATATACACTGTACATGAATATTGATTATATTTTTTAGCGCTACACTTTTCTTTATTTGGTTGCAACTACAGGATTAGATCACTTGTATGTGTTAGCTGCTTACTTACACTTGCTATTTCTGACAGCGCGATATTTATTTATATATTTCACTAAGCTTTTGAGCCACTGAACTTTGCAAAGTCCACAGTGTATTTGCCTTTAGTAAAACAACCACACTGTGTCAGTAATTAAGAATATACCTACTTATCCAGCAGCACACATGATGTAATATACAAGGTCCACCCACATAATAAACATACATGCCCCTACTGAGAGGAAGAGGGACACGAATAAAGCTCTGGGGTCACGTGACTGCTGAAAAAGACATACAAATGTTAAATAATCTTTATTCTTTAAAAAAAATGTAATGCAATTACATTCATGACATACTATTTCCCATATTAACATGAACTTTTATTCTAGTGTGTTCACAAATACTTTATATCAGTGATGGGAATTTAGGTTTAGTAATAAACAGAGAGAAAGGTGTCAAGTACAGTAACCCCAAACAGAAATGATTTTTAATACATGCAATATCATAAAATCCTGACAGTACCCACACAAAGTTAGTAACAAGGTATTCTTGTGCAAAACTGGCGAGTGCAAAATCTGGTGCAGCTCTGCATAGAAACCAATCAGCTTCCAGTTTTTTTTTCCTTTTGTCAACTGGACAAGCTGAAGTTAGAAGCTGATTGGCTACTATGCAGAGCTGCACCAGATTTCACACTCTCCAGTTTTAGTAAATCAACCCCATTGACACAAAGAAAAAACGGTAAGCTCAAATATGTGTGTACATGAAGTAATATAGCAGGCAATATGAGAGCAATAACGGCTCAATAGTCTGTACAGCAACAGTTCTTAGGGAGAGGTGGCAGGAGGCAGCTGTCCTCACAGAAAAGCCAGTTCTCTAAGCAGATTGAGGAAGGGGGAGAGACACAGGAAGCACCAACCTGAGTGTAGTATATTAGATACGATTTATTAGCAAAGTAAGTAATGCACTTACAGGGAATAACATAAAAACAGGCTCATATGTAAATGGTGGTGTCTGCAGGTGTAGATCGGCATCCAAAATGAGCGTCCACGGATCTGACAGATGACTGGTGGAGCCTCAATCCGGCCTGTGGCCACCAGGAAGTCGGTCTGGGCCACCGTGGAGCACAGGGAGATGACGTCACCAGGAAGCAGAGAGACACCAGGGGAGAAACAACTGAATAAAAGAGGCTACGCGCTCGGAGCATCAGCTCCTTCTACAGGCCAAGGGGGAAGTGCTGGAATGGCAGACATCTCAAATCTCCCAGAAGGTGCGCGAGACTCCCGCATTTCTGCGATGGCTCCCGCACACCCGCAAGCGCCTCCCGATCTCACGGGAATGATCGGTGTGGCGGGGATCAGCTGTGATCACGATCTCCTTTGTATAGATTTTTAGCTGACAGCTGCTTCTCCTTCTCTCCCTCCTGCGGCTGACGGCTAAAAAGCTATACAGGGAGATCGGTGATCACAGCTGTCTCTCCAGCCGCACCGATCATCCCCAGCTGCTCTGTGTCCCCCGACCCCATCCGTGTCCTTCTCCGCCCCTCCTCTTCCCCTGCAGCCATCTCCCCTCCTCTCCCGCCAGCTGTGGGGGGAAATAGTACTAGGACACAGTGAGCGAGATCGTTCCTGTGTCCTGTGATGACTGACCAGAGTAAACTGTGTTTACTCTGCTCAGTTTATGAATGAACAGGAGCCTCTGTCTCTTTAGTGCTGAGAAAGGGACTGGGGAATCCCTGTCCTCAGTCCCTTTGTTTGTTTCAAAGGGGAAATGTCAGGGGTCTGTTTAGACCACTGACATCTCACCAAAGCCCCCCAAAAAAATATAAAAAAAAAAATTGTATAAAAATTCTAGAAAATGAAAAAGTATAAAAAAATAAAATAAACTACTGACATCACTCTCCCCTGCCCTACCAACACTGTCCACTGCCCCAACCTCCTCCCCTCAAAAAGCATTGTGAAAAAAATTAAAAACAAATTAAATTGTAAAAAAATCAATTATTAAAAATAATAACACTACTGACACCGTCCACTGACACCCACCCCCATCCCTGAAGCACTGCGAAAAAATATTGAGAAAGTGATTTAAAATATATTTTCACGTGGCGGGGGGGGGGGGGGCGTTTGCGGGCGCGAAGCGCCACCTCCCTGAAATTAGTTTTTGCAGGTTGGGATGTCTGGAATGGTGGTATTTATATGTCTGGGCTGGTTGTAGGACAACAGGCTCCAGCACACCTGATGGTCATGTGATCGCTAATCACAAAATGGGTCAGCCAGGCACTGAATATTAAACCTACCCAGGGATCAATAAATACCCACAACAATAAATAAATGTGAGTTTAAATGGAAACTAAATGTCCATATAAGTATCCATAAATAAAAAAGAGAAGGGGATGGAGCCCGCAGAGTCCATAGATTGGATGAGACTGTGCTGGTGGTAATACAAAAAATGAGTATGCTGTATCACATGCAGTCAGTGTTTAGTGACTTTATGGAGCTGGCTTTGCATCAACTTTAAATGAGGCATGCTAGATTTCTCTTGAGACAAGGTCAAATTATTTAGTCTTAAATATATAATGTTCAAGATGAAAATACCTAAAACAGAGGCTCTATGTTAGTGAAAGAACATTATTATTCTCACAAAGGAAGTATACCCAACTGTAGCAGGGTTAAAGGTATCTGTGCTCACTGACAATTATGTAAATGCAGCCCCGCCTGTGTTTAAAGTTGAAAGATGACTCTGGAATTTTGGAATGTTGCTGTCATACACTCCAAAGCTTGTTTGCCAGATTTAGAAACAGACATACTGTACATTTTTGGTATTACTAGTATTGGGGAGATGGGGTATGTAGTGTGTGTTTTTTTTTTTTTTTTTTTTTTGGAGGGTGTGCAAAAAGCTTAAAGCACACCTGTCATGTATTGATAAAATTGTATTACAAAACCCCTACTGCAAAGCAAGTACCCCTGTTGCCATGTTTAAGGTGACATATCATTACTTCCTGCTTCCTGTTTCTGATGCTGGATTCCCTCTCCCCCACACCATCAACAATATACTGTACAACATTTCTGAAACTTGGTATTAGTATACGGCTAGGTGTTCCCCCACTCACCTTATGAGTTTGAATCTGTGGGTTGTTTAGACACAATGCAGTGCAATATGAGAAGTAGAGGGAGGGGTTTATAAAACCAAATCATATGCCCAATAACTTATTAATATTATCATTATTATTATACAGGATTTATATAGTGCCAAAAGTTTACTCAGCACTTTAAAATAAAAAGAGGAACAGTATGATTACAATACAGTTCAATACAGAAGGAATAAAAGGGCCTTGCTCATGGAGCTTACAATCTAAAGGGAGGAGGAAGTGGTAAAAAAGGTAATAGCTGCATAGGATGATCTGATGAAGTTGACTCAGGTATGAGTTTTCAAGGGTCGCCTAAAGGCAGACAGGGTAAAAGCTGACCGGACATATTGGGGTAGGGGGTTCCAGAGGATGGGAGAAGCTCTGGAGAAGTCCTGGAGGCGAGCATGGGAGGAGGTAACAAGGGAGCTAGAGAGCAGGAGGTCTTGGGAGAAGCGGAAAGGACGATTTGGGTGATATCTGCAGATGCTGTTGGGTATATAGCTGGGGGCGATGTTGTGGCTGGCCTTTTTTTTGCTTGAGTGCAAAGTACTGTTTTATTAGGTGGGTATCAAGTGGCATTAGAATGCCCCTGCTCTTTAGCATTTCCATGTCATGACCCCTGAAAGTATAGAAGCCACTAGATTACCATGAGAGGTCAGCAACAGCTGGCTCTATATTCTGTCTGTACAGGTTTTCTTTAGTATGTCAGTTGAGCTGACTATAACTGCTGAAATGCCATTTTTTTAGGAACCCTATCAGGGTGATAGTCATCTATCGCAGTCAAGGTTCCTATCCATCGAGGCAGGGTGCCATTGTTAGACCTGGGGCATACATGTCCTTTTGTTGCAGAGATGTGCTCTTCCTAATATCTAGCATGGTTTCCTGAAGATAGACAGTGACAAACCCCAGTGCTGGAAATTTTAACTCAAGGTAACAGCCATTGTGACTGGTTATTTTATGGCATTGAGAGTCGTAAGTGGTTAAACTGCAGACTGAATACGCCATTCTGTAAATATGTAAAGAAGTTAGGACTAGGCCTGATGACCTTCAAGATAAAAAGCAGAGGAATATTTTCTCCACTATTCTCAATTTTTAATGTCTGCTAGGTTGTCTCTACAGAGAACATTACCACAGATGGGCAAATCACTTATTAGTTGCAATGAGGGATGAAAGATATGCACATTATTCTCACAATCCCTTTACCACTGAGACTGCCAACACCTGCTCAGCCTTTTAATCTAACTTGTGCAAATTGTATGCTCATTTAAAGAAAAGCAAGGAGCAAAAGGGACAACATTTAAAGTGCTGTGGAGTCTTTGTAAAATGTTAAAAATTATATATAAGTAATAGCAAGTGATGTCAACACTTTCACAAGCGTATTGCTATTTGTTAACAGTACACCTCCAGAATATTCTCAGAGTTTAAGAGCAAGAAAGAAAGAAGGCCTACAACTATCTAGTTATTATTATTATGAGTATCAGTAGGAAAACATGGTATATACATTTGTGTTTACCTTTATATTCTCAGGAAGAAGGATCAATACTGTGAAGGTCCTCTGGTGATCTTCTCCTCTTACTGCTTGAGTTCCAAATACCTGTCTAAAATGTATAATCCTACTAAAACATATGCATTCTAAAATTCGAAACCCTACTAATCCTAAAATTGATGTATCCTACTGTGTCCTACTGTGTATTAAAACCAGTGGAAGAACTTTCTGGACCTTTTAGTGGCTGCACCATATAATACTGGAGCGGGAGGAGGTTAAATGTATAGTGTGTGCCAGGCATGGCTAGGATTTATTCCCTGTTTTTATTGGTGAGGTGAAAACATTAGCTAGGTTTTTGATGCTGGAAACACAGGAAAGTTGATTGTGACCAGTTTGAAACCTGAAATGTGGTATTGGTTCTTCTTGCCTGTACAAAAAAACCCCAATTAAGGCAATCTATCCTAAGAAACAGCAATATTAAGACTACTGTCCTTATGGGACAGCAGTCAGGAAACACTAAAATTACAAAAAACTTTACCTAAAGAATAAAATGCCGACAACTGTTGGAATTATTAAGTCCATGGCCGCTTATTATTGGTTTTAAAACAGTGGATAAATTCAACACCATATAACTCAAATATATAAACTTTAGCACAGCCTAGCTACCATGACTCAGGCTGCATAAAACATATTCCAGAATAAATAACTTCCCATAAAAAAAAATTAAAAACTTAGCAATAAATAACCAGACCACTTTATTAATTTTCTTTACGACATATATTAGTCCCCCTTTGCCTTTTTCTTTTTTTTTTTTTTTTTTTGACAAAGGTGACACCGCCACATAACAACAGTCATGACCTAAAGGGAGGGGGGGGGAGCAGCATAGCTCTCTCTTCTGAGGCGACTGAGCCTGACTCGACGAAACTACCTTTTTACAACCCTTTTGGGGTACTGGAATCAACCGTTTTCTTAAAAAAAGGCGCTCAACTAGGCAGAGGTCACCTGTATTTCCCTACCAAGCCACGTGAGCTTCTAGAAGTCACCACTGAGAGCCACAAGCTTCCCAGGGGAGACATGAAACTGCCTGTTCCTGCCGCTGTCCCATGAGGAAGGGGGGGGGAATTGAAACCGTCTCCCTCCTTTTTCTATCATGGGACAGCAGTCTGTAAACCCTTAAATAACAAAAAACGTAACCTAAAGAATAAAACGCAGACAACTGTTGGAATTAATAAGGCCTCGGGGCGTTTATTATTGGTTTTAAAACAGTGGATAAATTCATCATCATATAACTCAAATATATAAACTTTAGCACAACCTAGCCACTAAGACTCAGGCTGCATAAAATATATTCCAGAATAAATAACTTCCCAAAGGACAGGTGGGACTAAACCCACCTGTCCCCAGAACCCAGCACCGCTGCCATTTTCACACAAGAATTGAAGTCTACGTTAAGAATATCTGTCCCAATTTCCAATAAATGAATCCCATCCTTTCTATTCAGGCCCTCGATATCTCCCTCCAATTCTACATGCCTAAAGTATAGGATACCCATCCTTGCAACAATTTAGCAACTGCTCTATTCACCCTTTTTCAAATTTTTCTAGGGGGCGCATCTCCGGGGGGAAAAGCCACCTTAATCTTTGAATCATCTCCAAAAAAACTATCACAGTATTCAGCAAAGAAAGCCGAACACTGTGTAAATCATCCCTAATTTTAAAAATGAGATCCAAAGTCTTTCTTTTTCTAATATCATTCCCCCCAGATGTACTATCAATATGGCGGGGGGAAAACGCTGGTGTAGTCTACCTATTTAGTAAAATAGGTCAGCCCACACCATACCTCTCCTGCCGCTCCAGTTAACTTTAAACTTCTGTGGATCCAAACCTAGATTCTCAGTACAGACCCTTTTCTTTGCTCTCTGTTTTGCCCAAAAGATGTAAGAATGTCCAATAATCCATTTTACCCAGGGTTTACCACTCCCTTGTAGTTGTGGAACAGGACCCGAAGGGTGAACCGAGAGCCTGGATGGAGCTACCAACCCCACTGCCCACTAGAACAACAGGTGCTGTAGATGTTGCTGAGGCTGCTGCCCACCCTGCTCTGGCTTCTGTTGGCGACATTAGTTGCCATGGTGATTCCTCTTTAAGATTTCTGATTGAAAAAACGACCGCTGTGATGTGGCTCCTCCTACGGTCGCGCCCCTGGCTGTGCCTCCAATAGCTCCACGCCTGCATGGAGAGGACCGCAAAGCTCTTCCAGCCGGAGTTGAGCGAGGTGGTTAAGGGGATCGTCTTTGGTGCGAAATGCACCTCCTCTTCGCCAGCCCACTCCTAGGGCTGGAGATGACACCGTCTCCCCGCCGATGACTCGGAAACTCTTCCCATGGCTCCTCCTCTTCAGCTTCTTCCAGAGGCGGCACGGACTCCCAGATGGCTTCTTCCCCCATTTTTGGTCCTGCTTCGGCCGCCGCATTCCTGGAGCCAGCGGCAGCTGATGCAGCTCTCACCAGAGCCTCATGACCTGAAGACCGAGGTAGGTCCAGACACCTCCAGATTCACTCCTTGCCACCGTCTTCACCTGCCCGCTCAATCAGCCATCACATCAGGCTCATATTCTTGCCTCAGAAGACGCTGCTTGCCCAGTGGAGGCAAGCTCCTAGAGTACCACAGCTCTGTCTGCTGAGGCGACTGAGCCTGACTGATGGAACCTCCTTTTTTTAACCCTTTTTGGGTTCCGTAATCAACCGTTTCTTTTTAAAAAGGCACTCAACTTGGCAGAGGTCATCTGTATTCCCCTTCCAAGCCACATGAGCCTCTAGAAGTCTCCACTGAGAGCTATGAGCTCCCCAGGGGAGACTTGAAACTGTCTGTTTCTGCCACTGTCCCATGAGGGAAAGGGGGAATTGACACCGTCTCTCCATCCTTTTATTATCAATATATTTATATACAATTGTGTAGAGAGTATGACCTTAGTGAGAATAATGTTTTTCTTTCATTGAATGAATATATGTTGGATGAAATTAGTTTTTAGTAATACTATAGCATTTATTTTGGGTTAGTTTGTCAAATTGCCAAGAGTACCAATTAAAATACTAAGCTGTTCGATTTACAATTGTTCTTTGTCCTTTGTCACTAAAGGATGTAATCCAGCCTCTTAAACTAATGACATTACACAGCTAGTTTGATTGTTATTCACTTGTAAAGGTTACCATAGAGAAAAGTTTGTTCGTAAGAAGTCTATGAATAAGATGTCATTCAATCATGACATGGAATCCATTATTCCTATTTTGTACACAAGCATACAATTTCTGAAAGTATTGTAGAAGTAAAGTGAAAATATAAGTGATACTTAGAGAAGAAAATGTGGTGAGAAAAGTTACTAGAGAAGATTGAATGCCAATACCCACCAAAAGCTACTTTGGGAGTCTTTAAAGTAGTATTAAACGCTATTTAAAAAGAAATAAATCATCTGAGATAAAACAAAAAAATAAGACTAAAGCTGCTACTATTTAATTTTTGATACCATGTATTCATTTCTTAAAACATAAAAATAGAGCTAAATTCAAATCAAAACATATATTACAATGTGCAAATTTAAATATAAAGTGTCAAATTAAAATAAGAAAATAATACATTCAATAAGTATTAAATAAAATGTATATACATCAAAGTGAAATGTGCAAATTGTAAGCCAAGCCCACAAAAAGCCACCAAGTCATTTGAAGCAAATGATTTCAAAGGAAAAAGTAAATTCTTATTGATATTCAACTTAGTCAGCTAGTCCCCTGACAAAACACATAGGAGGGGGGCAGGGGTTGGTCACCTGACCAGTCGTTGTCATGTGACCAGCCTCTCCCCTAATCATGAAATGCTGTCTGCAGCATAACGTAGAAAGAACACTGTGGGAAAAACTGGCAATGAATAACTGGTAAAATGCAGTCACAATATGGAGTAAACCCTAGAGAGCATAAAGCAGACAAAGATATCCGCTGTCATTATAGATGTATTTCCTTGGTCAGCTTTCTTTCCACCATGGAGTTTTACATTTCCTGCTGCAGTCTCCAGAATTAAAATAAATGACAATCAGAAGATGAGCATGAAACTCCTTGTAAAAACTGTGGCAGACTTGGTGTGGATATTGTGACACAGAGAAATATAAGATGTGAGCAAGTAAACTAACTTTCACCCATCTATCTAGAAATACATTTTTAGCAGGGTCATCCTTTAATGTTCATCTGTTTGTCTGGCCTAAAGATCCTGTCCTTTGCAACTGTAATATGTGACTCTTCACCTAATAATGTATGTAAATTAATTTTTTTTAGTTCTGGATAGAGTAGGAAATGGTTATAACACCTATCATGTTTTTGCCCGGGGCACTACAGGAAGTAAACACAGATCCCTCCAAAGAAGGGGAATATATTTTTAGACAGTCTTCACCAAACAGGTTTACCCCTTGAAAGATTTTCCCTCACTTCCTTTTCCTATGTTACTCACAAATTTTGCATTACCAAGCATTTTCTGTACCGGAGACACTGGTAGCCAATCCAATTTACTAACTTCACTGAATGGTATAGAAATAGTTAATTTCCCAAAATTCGATGGCAAAGTTAGGTACATCTTAAGTAGACACTGGGCTGATTTATTAAAACAGGAAAGTGCAAAATCTGCTGAAGCTGTGCATGGTGGCCAATCAGTTTCTAACTTTAGTTTGTTCAAGTAAGCCTTGGCAATAAAGCCTGGAAGCTGACTGGTTTCTTTGCAGAGCTGCACCAAATTTTGCAGACTGAGGAAAGTATCACATTTTTTAGAAGTCCCTAATGAAGAGAGATTTTGTGAGTTAAAGATAATTAGTTTCATGGAAGACCAGCGGATCTGGGTGCCAGCAAAATACACTATATGGCTTTTTTGTCTTTTGCCTCTGATTTATACATAATTCTACCCATGGAAGAGATCACAATAAATAAGCGCAGCAAGTAGTATGCATGAGATTTTCCAATTCCCCAATTTTAGATAATATCAGCGATATGCCTTTGCACTCAAAATTATGAACTCTTGCACTAGACACTGACCTTTCTACTGTATCTCTTGGTAGGTCATCTTATCCAGCAGAGCCTTGGAGTTGTAAACTCAGGGATCTCATTGGATGAATTGTCATTGGAGGATGTGCTGAGAACAAAGGATCCTTCTCTTTTAGCACTGGAGACACCATGGGAGAGAATCAGACAACCCATGCAGCTAATGGGGGAAGGAAGGTTTGGTCCCCTCTACAAGACTGGCCTGAAAGGGCAAGATGGCCTCTCAGAAAATAGAGAAATTGTTTTGAAACAACTGAAAGGTAGGTGCATACAAAATCATACTGTAGAGAATATTTAGAGATGCATGTGTATGTTAGAGGTAATATAACCAAAACTAACTAGAAATCTGATGGTTTAATGCAAAAGGTGTTAAAGGGTTTCTCCACTTTCAGTAGAAATGTTCTATAGGCTATCTTGTGCCTTAAATGTTGTCACCTCTAGTTAAATGTACTATCATTGTAGCTGTATACAATAATTTTATTATATTTTTTTACAACTGCACATTTTAATTCCTATTTTTTTTGCTGATTTCTCAGGCAATGCTGAGCCAAACAATGTCCGTGATTTCCTGCAGAGGGCGGCATTTCAGGCCTGGTTGGGCACACACCCTTACTTGGTGGACATGATTGGGTGCTGTTCTAATCAGAAGCCTTACTATATGGTGCTGGAGTGTGTGGAGCCGGGGTCACTATTGCAGTTTCTCTGGGACTGTCGGAGGGTAAGGGAAAAACATACTGTTTGTGTGTTCGCTAACTAAATCAGTTTCCAAACTACATGTATCCTTTAGTATCAGTGGTAGATCTTTCCCTCATATGGTGACTTTTTAGGTGTTAATTCTAGAGATAATACTTAAAGCTTCCACAGATTTGGGGATTTTGACAGCACCTTTGTTGCTAAAAGTATTGTATTGTATTTTCAATAATTTTAACAACAAACGTACGAACAAAGGGCCATAATTTGTGATAGATTGAAAAATTATATCATTAAGGGATGGAAGTACTAATTTAAACACAGAAAACATTGTAGAAAATAGATAGAAAAACTCTAGTAGATAATGGTGATTTTAGAAACCTCTCAAAAAATACAGTAATCATGGTTAAGATTCACATTTTAAAGTAAAAAGAAAAATATGCTCGTACAACAGACAATACAGCCATTTTATTCCTTTCTTTTCTTTGAAGATCTGTTTTTTGCGTTTTCAAATTTATTGGAATGTCACAAAATGCCATTCCATTCTTGTCTATTCACGGCAGTGCAATTCCAGGGGTAAGTGGTTATGTGGGCAAAAGAAAAAAGTATAGCAACCTCTTCTATGGCAACAGGGTTATAAGAAGGAAGTATTGAATGCGCATAGCATGAAGATTTCTTCAGGTACTGCATCAATATTTTTGAAGTGATTGGCATTCTCCTGGGCAGTGAGTGAGTTAGTGGGTGGAGGCAGTGGAAGACAAAGTAGAGAGAGTTAAAGGTAGAAATAAATTGATGGGGACTGCATGGGAGGGTGTTAATGAAATTGATAAAATAGGTCTGTTTCGTAGAGCGGAGGCAGGAATTGTATTTTTGGAGGGCACATTTACAAATGAAGGAAGTCTTGCTGTGATTTCGCTTTAGGCCACAGACACTTAAGAGTGTGGCTATGTTTTTTGAGACTTCTGATGTCATTGGTTTTCCAAGGTTATAGTGGTCCAGTTTGGTTCTCTGGGTAGTGAGTGGAGCGAGTGTGTCCACGAAGGATGAGGGAAGGATGAAGGATGAACTGTTGTAGACAGAAGTGGCTAGGGCAGAGCAGAACATGGGTGAGATTGTGTCATAGAGGTAGTCTGTTGCAGAATAGAGAAGATAATGGTTAAAAAGATAACGGTTAAAGTGATAATGGTTCTATTGGTAACTGTTTGTCGATTGGATAGATAGGAGGTTGAAGCTAATAAGGTAGTGATCATAGAGAGGAAAAGGGTTTGTGTGTGCTGACATCAGGATGTTGACATTAGAGTGAGTAGAAGTGTGTGTCAATTGTGCTAGGTAAAAAGAGGAGGTTATTCTTTATTTTTTTTTGTCAATAAATGTTTATTGAAGAATAGAATAAAAACATACAGGGTATCGTATGGTATGAATCAACAAAAAAGGGAAAACAAATCAAAAATAGTAACCATAAAAAAATGAAAGGGGTAATTGTCATACATGAATACAAAGCCTTACAGTATAATTACAGACATGGCATAGTAAGAGAAACAGTTTTACCTTGTTGTGTTACATATGTTGGGGTAGTTTCTCTCAGATATCCAATAGGATATGGCATATCGGTATGTTTAATATAAATTTCCAGTTGATTGTGTCTGAAGTAGAGTAGAGAATATTAATAGATTTGTCTAAGCGTTGAGATAAGAAGGATGGTAATAGTACTACTATGTGGACTAGTTTCATATCTTACACGACTATATTTATTCACTAATAAGGTTCAGGTTTCTATTCGTTTTTTTGTACTCCTCAGTAAAGGTAAAGAGATTCCAGGGTCATCATAATTTGTGAAAGCATGAGTTGGTTTGTTTTTTCATTGCAATCGTTTCTTTCATGTCGTAAATGGTTCTTACTTATGGAACCATTCCTTGGTTTTTGGTAATTGTGTAGATTTCCAATAAAGTGGAATGAATGCATTTGCAGCATTTAGTAGGTGTCTGGCAAACATGTTTTTATATCTCTTGTATGAGAAAGAATTGACATGTAAAAGGCAGCAAGCAGGGTCGAGTGTCAGTTTCATGTTTGTAATGTGTCCAATCCATGTTATAGTCTGTTGCCAAAAATTAAATATTAGTGGACATAACCACCACATATGTAAAAAAGAACCCCTATCTAGAAGGCTTCTCCAGCAGGTGTCTGAAGCTGACCAATTTTTAATATTTGCAGGTGTAATATACCATTGTGTCCTTATTTTAAAGGATGTTTCCTGGAAATGGGTGCTTAGGGAGCATTTATGAATAAAAACTCCCACTTTATGCCATTGATCATTTGTGATTTGAATATTAAGTTCCCGTTCCCAGATCTGTTTATATTTGTCTGGAGTGTCAGTTTCAGGTTGTGAAAGCCATTTATATGGCATTGAGGTTACTCTGCATTCAGGGTTTCTTTTGAAGCATATGTTCTCGAAATTAGTGAGTGGTCTAGCCATAGAGGTTTTTTGTTTGTTGTTCTCGAGAAAATGATGTAACTGTATGTATAGCCAGTAATTTATTGGGGAATCACTGTATTCCGAGTTAGGAGTTTCGAGGGATTTTAATTAAGGCTGTTACTGATTAAAATTTTCATGTTCGATTAATCGATTTTTTTAAAATCGAATAATCGACTAATTTCGATTAATTATAACGCACATACAGATCCAACTACTTTTACCTGATTTAGCACTGTTGTTATGGCAACGGCCAAAGCCGGACATAGCGGGGCATGGCTAGGGCGTAACATGTCATAAACTCAGCCTCACCGTGCCCATAATCTCAGCCTTACCGTGCCCATAATCGCAGCCTCACCGTGCCCATAATCGCAGCCTCACCTTGCCCATAATCGCAGCCTTACTGTGCCCATAATGCAGTCTCACCGTGCCCATAATCCCAGACTTACTGTGCCCATAATCACAGCCTCACCGTTCCCATAATGCAGTCTCACCGTTCCCATAATCGCAGCCTCACCGTGCCCATAAACGCAGCCTCACCATGCCCCTAATGCTGTCTCACTGTGCCCATAATGGCAGCCTCACCGTGCCTATAATGGCAGCCTCACCGTGCCCATAATGCAGTCTCACCATGCCCATAATGCAGTCTCACCATGCCCATAATGCAGTCTCACCGTGTCCATAATGCAGTCTCACCATGCCCATAATCGCAGCCTCACTGTAGCCAGTGCCTGTGCCTGGATTAAACAGTCTGCGGACATCTCCTGCTGTGTGTCTTGGAGCTGAGTGTTAAAACTTTGGCCGTGCTGTGAGAAATGTCCCGCCCTCCTCCTAGATCAGCTCGTGTGATAGACAGAACATTGCGACTTTTCTCACAGCACGGCCAAAGTTTTCACACTCAGCTCGGAGACACACAGCGAGAGATGCCCGCAGACTGTGTATGACATATAGTGGAGGAGGAGGAGGAGGAGGGAGCGGAGCGCTGCGCTGCAGCCACAGCTTGGCCCAAAGTGGCCCTAGGGCAGGCAGCCTACCGATCAAAAAAAATGTGATTGATCAAAAAAATTAACGATTAATCGAGGAATTAATTGTTAATTTACGCAGCCCTAATTTTAATTTATTTTCATGATAGCAATGATGAGCTAGTAGTGGGGTATTTTCTTTGGTGATGGGTATAGGCGTTTTTTTTTTTTTCAGAGGGTATTCTGAGAAGTTTAGAAGTAGTTGGAGTGGTAACATTAAGGTCTTGTTCACACTTGACTAAATTTCTAACACTTAACAAACGCTCCTATAGCATTAGTATGGGAGTTAGACTCGCTTTAATGAGCTTTATTATGAGCATTAGACTGGCATTTTACAAGGATTAATGACAAGTTAAAAATGCTCCTCAAATGCCCTATGGGCAGTTTTGAAGCGTTTGATAAGCGTTAAGGCGCTTTAAAACCACTCCACAAATGCCTATTCCATTACAGTAAATTAACTAATCTTAACGCCCCGCAACCGCACCGCAGCTGCCTGCTAGAGCATTTGCGAGGCGTTACCATAGACTTGAATGGGAGGTGTTGAAAGACTTCAAATGCCTCCTGACTCGACATGAGGCTTCAATTTTGAAGTGACGTGACGCTAGCGCTTTATGTTTTGATAGTGTGAACAGCACTGTCTATTGTATCTTGTGCATAGGCATTTGAGGGGCATTTTTAACGCCTCTAAATGTCTGCTTTTAATGCCAGTGTGAACTTAGCCTAACAGGGATATTAAAGTCACCAAGAATGATTGTGGAAATTGCAGAGGAGAGAAAGTAGGGTAGCTAGGCAGAGAAGTCATCAAGGAAGCTTGATACTGGTCCAGGAGGCCTAAAGCTCACAGCAGTCCTCACAGAATCTAAAGATGAGTACTGTGAGATTCAGAAGAGGATGGGGCAGAGACGGAGGTTATTTTCTTTTTTTTCTGCCTTAGCTGAAGTGATGTGCAAATGTGCCCGATACCTCTTCAAGATAGTACTTAAAGAAGATGGTATCTGTTAGTACCAACCCCATAATATGCTTGCCCCAGACTGCCCTTGCACCATAAAGATTAACTAAATCTATACTGAGATGCAGTGGGGGGTACTACAGTATTTGTCATTTAACTGATCAGAGTTTATAAATGACACATGGCTAGCAGAGCAACATGCTACATATTGTACAATGTTTCTCTTTATTGCAGCTACTGTCCATAAATATACTAGTTCATGATGTGTATATTAGGAGTTTTTTTACAGTGTGTTGTCTTTCTGGGCTTGTCCCATTTATTATGTACAGAATATACCTTCTTACTTGTCTAGGCTTAGCTTGTGTATATAAAAATGTTGAAGGCTTCCATGTGTCTTACAGGAGATAAATATTACACGTTTTACATACTTATGCAGTGGTGTTACTTTGGGGTTACAGTGTACAGGTCTGTGCAAGGCACAGAAACCAAATTGGGATACAGTTACTAAACAAAATTAAAAGTCAGCAGCTACAAATACTGTGGCTGCTGACTTTTACTATTAGGGCACTTGCCTGTCCAGTCATCCAGCTGTGTCCTCACCCGAGCCGATTCTTGAACCACCATCTTGAACCATCTTGGCTAAGGGAAACTGGCAGTGAAGCCTTGCGGCTTCACAGCCGGTTTCTACTGAGCATGCACAAATTACGCTGCGCTCTGTGAAGGGGGATGTAGAGGGAAGGAAGAGGGGCCTGAACTTCCAGCTCACTTCACCACTGCGAATGCAGCTGGAAGTGGTAGCGGGTATCTGTCAAAACCAGGTACCAGCTGCTGTCAAAATCTGGCTGCCCCCCCCCCCCCCCAAAAGGTGCCAAATGTGGTAGCGGGGGGGGGGCGGAGGCAGACAAGCGGAGCTTCTCCTTTTGGGTGGAGCTCCACTTTAATAGGATCTTCAAGTACCCATCAGATGATTGTAACCCTTTTATTTCACTTGTAGCAACACAGTTTTTTTACTGTCTGTAATCCTTTTTTGTTTGCACGACAGATAACTTAAAGCGGAGCTCCACCCAAAAGAGAAAGCTCCGCTTGTTTGCTTCCTCCCCCCTCCCCTGCCATATTTAGGCTTCACAGCTGGTTTCCTACTCTGCAAGCATGAATCGCGCTGCGCTTTCTGAATGGCCCCCGTCCCATCTTCTGGGACACACACAGGTCCGAGAAGGCAGTGGGGAAAGGAAGAGGGGCCAGGTATGTTGTAGATTGCTGTGTGGCGATCTTACCCGGAAGTAAGAGCGGGTACCTGTCAAAACCAGATACTCGCTCCCCCCTCCTCCCCAAAAAGTGCCAAATAAGGCAGTGGAGGGGGGGTGGTACGAACAAGCAGAGCTTCCCCTTTGGGTGAAGCTCTGCTTTAAATGGTAAAACTTAAAAAACAAACAAATCCAAAATGCAGCATTCAGTATTATTTCCAATGCGATACCAAGCACACTGGTGGTGGTAAGTAGACTTTTAGCAATAATGACTTTTTGAATATCTTGCATCTTAAAAGCCTGTAAAATACATGACCACATAGCTGGTGAGAACAAAGACAAAACACCTGTCCCAGGGGCGCTACAACATGCTGATAATTATTCTGAGAATGATCATTTGAGGGCAAAGAAATCAGATAGCAATGAGAAAGTCCCTACCCTGTACAGATCACAATGTTATGCTTGTTTGGAATGTAATAATCCTCACTATACCCCACTCCCATTACACAGGTGGGCAATAAAGGATGATTGGCTTACAAGAGAGCACACGTATGTGCCATAAATGATATCTTATCCATGTTTTCTTTTACCTTTCAGGATGTTATGTCAGTGCAAGGAATACTCTATGACATTACAGAGTGCCAAGTTTACATTATCGCTCTACAGATTCTGTCAGCATTGGTATGTGGACTTGCAGATTTCATGTTTTATGCTTTGCCAACTTGTAATACCAAGGTTATCAGTAGACAAAGTAGAAATGGTGATTTTAAATGTGCTCAAACATTGAGGTGCACTGTGCTTGTAAGTCAGCAAGCACAGTACAGATGGAAATTAATGATATACAGCGATAAGCAGCACATAATCTGACCTATGGCATGATTTGACAGAGATGAAAAAAACATGTTCTTCTTAAATCATTAAGATGTTATAAAAGCAGAGGTGTGACTAGAAATCTCAAGACTCATGGCAAAATTTAGATGGGGTCCTGTTTAGTAACTGGCGGCTTATAAAGCACATCTGTTTATAACCCTCATACCTAAACATTGCTGGTCATAGGTGGGCAGCCATTGATGTGCCCATAATGTACCCATATTTCCCCCTCTTAAAATTCATGGTCAAAGGTTAGCAAAAAATGCACGACTTCAGGGGTCCTATTCAGTGTTTTTTTTTTCTCAGAGAATAGGTGCAGGAACTCCCCCCTTCTAAGTCACTTTGTGTCTCCATCCCCTACCCACCTCTGAGCATGACCCTTGGTTCCACCCCCTACCCAGCTCTTAGTACAGCCCCTTTTAGAGAATATAGAATGAAATGGAATAGTATGGAATTTGGTAATGATAACAAGAAAGGCAATAAAAAATCCCCCACAGCCATCAGCAATAGCACCCCCCAGCAACAATAGACCTCCATCAGCAGCAACAGATCTCCCAGCAGCCAGCATCAATAGACTCTCCAGCAGCCAGCAACAGTAGACCCCCTCCCTAAACAGTAAAAATTGACCCCCCCAGTAACAAAAGATCCTCCACCAGTAACAATAGATTTCTATGCAAAAATAGATCCCCTCCAGCAATAATAGATTCCCCAGTAGCTAGCATCAGTAGACCCTCCATCACAACCCAGCACCCATTGCCATTGCATACATTCAGTGCTGGAGGTGCCAGAGCTGCATTCCCCCAAGTTCCTGCTGAAAAAAAAAGCCCTGGTCCTATTTATACCCATTAACATTGAGCATCACTGTTTCTAGACACTAACAAATTGTAACCCTGCAGACTAAAATGGTCACACCACAGTCAGATTCAAGCACAGCTTCTTAGAGACTTGACTCCAGACTTGGCAGAGCTCATGCTTTGTACCAAAGGAGAGTTGATCAAATGGAGCTAAGCCATAGTGGGCAGGTTGCCCAGATTGTGATCAATGCATGGAAAAGTCTGCACTTCTCAATCCCTAAGCTAGCAACTTCACAATCCCTCCTCATAAAATGGGCTGGAAGCTCTCTGATCTTGGAGCCCCATGGAAGCAGCATGGGCTGCTATATATTTTGTTAAGCCCTGGTGTTAAAATCTCCCCATAAGTATGGCATGATGCACTTTTTACTTTCTTCAGTACTACAATTACCTCTCTGCTTATGCGTACTACTATATATAGAAATACAACTAGTCAGTTCATGATGACGTATTTCATGCTGCCAATCTATGAATTTTTCTGTATTTTGAAGCAGCTCCATATTGGTTCATGCTGCTGTTGTGTGTCAATGTTTAAATTTGGTGCTTTCTTGATTTTTTTGCTGTACTTATATTTCTTGATTACATTGCCTTTTTTTTTTGATGCTCTGTAATATGGTTAACATGTCTGACCACAACCACTCTGGTTCTTCCACAGGAATATCTACAAGAGCGTGATCTTGTACATGGAGACGTAGCAGCAAGAAATGTTCTTATTCAGCATAATTTTACCACTAAACTGACTGGCCTGGGAGGAGCCTGTGAAATGCACTCCAGAGGATCTTTTCCCATCCGGAGGCCTACTCCTTTAAAATGGATGGCTCCAGAGCGTCTCCTTCATTTGTCTGCTACCAGCAAATCTGATGTGTGAGTTCTCAATAGTATTGTCCTTTTTCCTCACTAAACCATTGAAGTGCAGAATAGTCCACAACAAATAATAAAGCTTACATGTTCTTACGCATGCTATTTTGTATCAGGAAATTGAGATAAAAGGTTCTTGCAAAAGACATTTAAAGCAACAGTGCAAATGTAAAGCTGGCCATAGATGGAGCGATTTTATTTACTGCAACCACAGGTTGCAGGACAGGAAATTGCATGATTCTCCCATCAACACAGTCATTGTTGATACGGGAGTCCCTCCTGCAGAGCCATTGTGTTCTCTCGACAAGGGGCGGGGGGGGGGGGGGGGCAGGGGGAGCCATCCCCGCTGGGAGAACACAGTGGTTATTCCTGGGGGCTATAATAGCTGCTGGCAACAGTCACATGTAAAATCAGACAGGCTGGTTGAACCCAAGTTGATCGATTGCTCAATCAACTTGGGTATATTCAGCCTGCCCATACATAGTTCCAATCTTGACCAGTCCCTGCTGAACCGGACAAGATTGTCTATGGCTAGCTTAAGACAGAAATAATCTCCTTCACAAGATCACTATATAGCACTTGGCATGATTTGTTAAACCCTGGGTCTCTAAGCAAAATGACCTGTTATAAAGGTGCATGAAAGGGCAGCTAGAATAAATAAAAAAATGTTCTTTGATCGACAGTGTTTAACAACCATTCCCAACTAGGGTTCCTCCAAAGGTTGCTATTCTTTAAGCAAATAGCATTTTCTGCCTCTCATATAAGTGCCCAATGACTCCAATGATGTCTTCAGGTTGTATTTTCCCCATTGACCCCCAATATAATACACATTCTTCCTAGTGACCATCACACTAATATGCAGTGAGCTGTAGGTATATATTAGCAAGGGTTCCCTAAGACCAGAAAGTTATTTTAGGGGTTCCTCTATGTAAAAAAAAGACTGGCTTAAAAGAAGCAAATACAACATATCCTAACTTTCTATGTACTGGTTGCTTATCTGGCTTTACCAACTTTAACTTGCTCCAGTATATTTTGCTAATTTGGCCTACTTCTCTAAGCCTCTTCTTTTTATTCTGATTTGCCTAGCTGTGATTTGTATATCCGGGTATATCCGCTCCTTATCATTTGGTGCTGTACACACAGAAATGCTAATTTCTTCCCTTCTTTTCAGATCTTATTCCTACCTAAAGACTTGGTTTTGCTAGGTATGCTATTATCTAGTTTACAAATCTTGGCCTTTTTCTGACCTCATTGCCTGCCACCTGGCACCTTACACCTGTCTGTCTGCCTCTGCCAACCACACACTGTCTCTCTATGCCCATTTCTGTTTATCTTGCCACTCATACCGCTCTATTTCCTGAAATACCCTCTCCCCATCTTTAGGGTGTGCCATCCTAAAAAGGTGCTTGAGACAATGTCCTCCATCACATCATCCTTCCACCCACATACCCAATAACCATCTTATTTTGTAACAGCAACGAAATATTTGTGGTAAAGATCATTGGTAGCAAGTTCCTGATCTCTTCTAAGATAACATTGTGTAAAGATCGTAAAAAGAAATTTAATACTGCACTATTTGAACTTTACAAACTTGTAAAACTTCCTGTTCAACATCATAAGACATAGCTATAAAAGGACTGATCTATAAGTAATTTACCATTACTTTATCTTTAACAATGTATTCAGGAGTAAAATAACAGGGGTTACTGTCTACATTTTCATTGCTGTTAGTTAAAGTGGAACTTTAATCAGAAAATTAAGTTCTGCTAGATCACATTCAATTGGCCCCTTTTGTAGGTATAGTTATGTAAAAAATTAAAAATAAGTGGCTATACGATTTAAAATCCAGCAATACACTGTCTTATCCTGTTCTGAATATTCTCAGTTGCTCTCTATTTTTCATAAAAAGTACAAAAAAGGTGGTGACGCTTGCCGGAATGACTCCAGAAGAAAAAGAGGGACAAACAAAAATCTCCCCAAAGCGTCCAGTGGAAGTGAAGGTAAGGGTGGCTGCTTACCAAAAGATGTTGGCTTTCAAATAAATGAAAAACCAAGTAGTGCTTTAGGGAATGTATCCTAAACAAACCCTCGGCTCCTCGATTCCACTTGCAGTATTAGGGGGCATTTATAATTTCCTTATAAAATAGTATAGTACATAATAATTTATTAAAAAACACTAATTACACTCACATTGTTAAAGATAAAGGCATGCATTTCTGTGCACAATAGCTGCAGCAAAGCCAGAACCTCTGCAACAGTCCTTCCAGCCCGCAGCGGCTGTACGTGATGAACGACCGCAACATACAGGGATATACAATGTAATACTGACATATAATCACACACATAGGTTGGATTTTATGGACTTGTGTCTTTTTTCAACCTCACCTACTATGTAACTATGTAACTATGTCTAGTACTGGCAAACACAACATGAGAAGTACTGAGCTCAGCTTCCTGCAGAGTCCTCTGATTTCTTTGGGATACATTCCCTAAAGCGCTACTTGGCTTTTTATTTATTTGAAAGCCAACATCTTTTGGTAAGCAGCTACCCTTACCTTCACTTCAACTGGATTCTTTGGGGAGCTTTTTGTCTGCTTGTCCCTCTTTTTCTTCTGGAGTCATTCCGGGAAGTATCACCTTTTTTTGTACTTTTATGATCTCTTCTCACTTATCTGTTTGATTTCACTTACAATATCTCACAAAAAGTAAACTCCTCACATTTTTGTAAATATTTTATTATATCTTTTCATGTGACAACACTGAAGAAATGATACTTTGCTACAATGTAAAATAGTGAGGATACAGCTTATAAAACAGTGTAAATTTGCTGTCCCCTCAAAATAACTCAACACACAGCCATTAATGTCTAAACCGCTGGCAACAAAAGTGAGTACACCCCTAAGTGAAAATGTCCAAATTGGGCCCAAAGTGTCAATATTTTGTGTGGCCTCCATTATTTTCCAGCACTGCCTTAAAGTGGTTGTATAGTCTATTTGTTAACTTTTACCTACAGGTAAGCCTATAATAAGGCTTACCTGTAGGTAAAAAAAATATCTCCTAAACCTGTATGGTTTAGGAGATATTCCCCTTGCTATGAGCCGCTGACTGCAGCGGCGCATGCGCACAGGGGATTCTCGGCTGAAGGCCTGGCAGCTGCCGGACCTTGCCGGGGAAGAAATCTCCCGCGCGCATGCGCGGGAGTGACAACATCGCGGTTTCAACCACTCACAGCGCTGGAGCCACGATACCTGGAAGACACACCGAGGCAACATGACAGCTCCCTCGGCGTGGACCAGGTAAGATACCAACGCCTCGTTCTAAGGTAAGTATTTCATAATGAGCTAGTATGCGGTGCATACTAGCTCATTATGCCTTTTGCCTTACAGGGGTAATAAAAAAAAAAAATGTCAGCAGGTATACAACCGCTTTAACCTTCTTGAGCATGGAATTCACCAGAGCTTCACTGGAGTCCTCTTCCACTCCTCCATGACGACATCACAAAGCTGGTGGATGTTAAAGACCTTGGCTCCTCCACCTTCCATTTGAGGATGCCCTACAGATGCTCAATAGGGTTTAGGTCTGGAGACATGCTTGGCCAGTCCATCACCTTTACCCTCAGCTTCTTTAGCAAGGCAGTGGTCATCTTGGAGGTGCGTTTGGGGTTGTTATCATGCTGGAATACTGCCCTGCGGCCCAGTCACCGAAGCGAGGGGATCATGCTCTGCTTCAGTATGTCACAGTACATGTTGGCATTCATGGTTCCCCCAATGAACTGTAGCTCCCCAGTGCCGGCAGCACTCATGCAGCCCCAGACCATGACACTCCCACTACCATGCTTGACTGTAAGCAAGACACAATTGTCTTTCTACTCCTCACCTGGTTGCTGCCCCACATGCTTGACTCCATCTGAAACAAAGAAGCTTATCTTGGTCTCATTAGAACACAGGACATGGTTCCAGTAATCCATGTCCTTAGTCTGCTTGTCTTCAGCAAACTGTTTGCAGGCTTTCTTGTGCATCATCTTTAGAGGAGGCTTCCTTCTGGGATGACAGCCATGCAGAACAATTTGATGCAGTGTGCGGTGTATGGTCTGAGCACTGACAGGCTCACCTTTCACTCCTTCAACCTCTGCAATGCTGGCAGCGCTCATATGTCTATTTCCCAAAGACAACCTCTGGATATGACGCTGAGCACATGCACTCAACTTCTTTGGTCGACCATGGCGAAGCCTGTTCTGAGTGGAACCTGTCCTGTTAAACCGCTGTATGGTCTTGGCCACCGTGCTGCAGCTCAGTTTCAGGGTCTTGCCAATCTTCTTATAGCCTTGGCCATCTTTATGCAGAGCAACAATTCTTTTTTTCAGATCCTCAGAGAGTTCTTCGCCATGAGGTGCCATGTTGAACTTCCAGTGACCAGTATGAGAGAATGAGAGCGATAACACAGAATTTAACACACCTGCTCCCCATTCACACCTGAAACCTATTAACACAAATGAGTCACATGACACAGGGGAGGGAAAATGGCTAATAGGGCCCAATTTGGACATTTTCACTTAGGGGTGTACTCATTTTTGTTGCCAGTGGTTTAGATATTAATGGCTGTGTGTTGAGTTATTTTGAGGGGACAGGAAATTTACACTGTTATACAAGCTGTACATTCACTACTTTACATTGCAGCAAAGTGTAATTTCTTCAGTGTTGTCACATAAAAAGATATAATAAAATATTTACAAAAATGTGAGGGGTGTACTCACTTTGTGAGATACTGTATGTATTGCCACTAGTGCATGGTGTTTTGAGGACTTTTCTTTATTATTTGCAATCATCATATGTTCATAATTTCTTTGATATCGATAAGCGCTGCGCTTTGTTTTGTATTATAAGAACAGGAACAATGCAATTTACAGCTCACACTCATTTTGGTAGCATAATTATTGTGCAGTCACGTGATGTCAGAGGAAGGCGGGGTCGCCCGTTTATGTCACCAGGTGGCCCCGCCCTCAGCTATATAACAGCTATCATCGAGAAGAAGTGTCACACGGCGGGAGCCTCCCATGGAGGCGGAGCTGTTGCGCCTTTTTTTTCCTTTTATCGGCTCGTCGGGCGGCGTGAGATGGATCTACATCGCGGGACATTTTTATTTTTTTATTTTTTAATAAAGAACTTGTCCCAAAGTGTCTCCTGCCTTTTTTACTATTTTTGACACTTTTTTGTGAAATGGTAGGGGTACCCGTTACCAATTCACATGGGGGGGGGCGGGATCTGGGGGTCCTCTTGTTAAAGGGGGCTTCCAGATTCTGATAAGCCCCCATCCCTAATCATGATTTGGGGCTGTTTTTCTTGAGCTGGAACAGGGGCCTTAGTCAAGGTAGAGGGAATTATGAACAGTTCCAAATGCCAGTCAATATTGGCACAAAACTTTCAGGCTCCTGCTAGAAAGCTGAACATGAAGAGGAAATTCATCTTTCAGCATTAAAATGACCCAAAGCATACATCCATATCAACAAAAGAATGGCTTCACCAGAAGAAAATTAAAGTTTTGGAATGGCCCCGTCAGAGCCCAGACCTGAATCCTGAAAATCTGTGGGGGGATCTGAAGAGGGCTGTGCGCCGGAGATGCCCTCGCTATCTGACAGATTTGGAGTGTTTTTGCAAAGAAGAGTGTGCAAATATTGCCAAGTCAAGATGTGCCATGCTGATAGACTCATACCCAAAAAGACAGTGCTGTAATAGAATCAAAAGATGCTTCAACAAAGTATTGGTTTAAGGGTGTGCACACTTATGCAACCATATTATTTTAGTTTTTGATTTTTATTCCGCTCCACCTAAAAGATTTTAGTTTGTTGTTCAACTGAGTTGTACAGTTTATAGGTCACATTGAAGAAGGAAAAAGTTCTGAAATGATTTATCTTTGTCTCATTTTTTTACATCACAGAAACCTGACATTTTAACAGGGGCTTGTAGACTTTTTCTATCCACTCCATCTACATAGCATCTAATGGATTACACTAACTTTCAACTGAAATGTTTGTACGGAATGTGCACATTCCTTAATATGGTATTGGAAGGAAGTAGTGGGCATTATAACTTAGCTGAATTCCAGGCATAATAGCTAAATAAACAATTGGAATATATACGGTATAAGGGATCTGTGTTAGCACATAAGCACCACATGCAACACAACTTATTGTTTCTTTGTGCTGCTTTTCCCTTCCTTCAGTCTGGGCTCAGTTTTACAGGGACAGCAAGAGACTCATACCATTCAAATTCGGGTACTTATATCACTTGGATAAAATAAAAACATTTAAAGCTAAAAAGGGCCTCTCCCCACTGCAAAGATTAATTGCATGTTTTGCCAAAGGCAAGCCTCCTCCTCTTCATGCAACCAGTCTCCGAAAAACCTCTGGTCACAGTTGGTATCATCCTGAACAGTAAAGGCCTGCCCACAATCCCAAGTGCCAGACAGCGGTGGAGAACGCCAGCTTACCATATCACCGTATTTATTATCCCCTAGTCAAATGAGCAGTTAACACTTCCGATAAGTGAGGGGGCCCACTGCAAGAATATAGGTTTTTCTTCCTTGAAGTTTGGTTTTATTGAGGTATTAATGAATATAGAGCTGCATTAATTTGTACTTTTTATATATGTCTAACTAGATTCCAGCTTTAGTTATTGGATGTTCTGTTTTTCCTGGACCCTCATGTCCTCTTTTCGGAAAAAGCAATGACAAAGTTCCAGCAAAAAAAGCAAAGGCATTTTTTCCACTTTTTACTGATGTTTGAGATACTGCTTTTTACTATATTACCAAGCTCTCCCTATAAATAGCCTTAGTGGACAAAGCTTTACTAGCTTTACTATACTACAAACAGACTTATGTAAACTGGCACTGCCTGTACAATACTGTGACAAGTGGTTTCATATGTTGGATTCTATAGATTCTACTTTTGCATACTTGTCTTAGTAGATGTAAATCATATGTTTACTATGTTGTTATGTTATGCTAGATGTTTTTGGTTGCATAGTGTGCTGGAAACTATTAATTTCCCTTGTGGATTCTTTGAGCTGTAAGACAGCCTCTCATGGGGTGGGAAAGTGAGTCCATGGCACCAAATGGGGATTGGGGGTGGAGCCACATTTTCTGTTTTGTAATCATAAAAATGATTTCCCATTCGCACTGAAGTGATCCATTGTGGTGCCTTAAAACGCATTATGGCATGTGTATGTATGTAATTATGTATGGGCTGTCAATAGATTGAAAAAAACGCATATGGCCCTTTTTTCAAATGCAGCATACCACAATGCATGGTATGTGTGTTGTGATGAGCCACTCTGTCTCGCAGGTTACACTCTACTATACAGTGTGTTGGAGGCCATTCACAATAAAGCATAAGTTCACTGCCATGCATTGCTGCAATGCATGTTAATACGCTTTGCCACAACATACAAGTGTGAATGGGCCCTATTGGAGTCTTAATTCAAATGTACTGCCATTATATTATTTTTTCTTAGTAGTAGTACTGTTGGTAACTTGCAGTGATTGAGAACCCTGCTATCTCAAGCAGGATGACATTTTAAAATGATGAATCTGAAGCTGTGTATTGAGTAACATGGGAAGTAACATGGGAACTACTGTACAGTATAAAGGAAACATTTTTGCTACATGTTTAAAAAGAAAGTATAGTCCATTGCTTATATCATTTAATTTACTGCTTTACAAACTGTTTTATTATATCTGTATTTATTTTGTTTTTTTCTGATGTGTGCAATCTGATGATTATTTTTTGTATTCCTTTTTGTTCATTTAGATGGTCCTTTGGAATTCTTCTTTATGAAATGATAACTTTAGGTAAGTGTCAATATCTGTAAAATAAGGTAGTGGATGATGTGCTTATAATGATCATGGTGATAGCTATGATGGTAGTTATTATTACTCTCACCAATTTGACCATAAATGCTACCTTATGTGTAAATAATAGAGGAAGAAAAGTGTCTGTAATCCAGTAATACATAGCAATCCAGTTTACATTCAAAATTCTAGCTGTAATTTTATGGCAAATGTTATGCAATCACTCTGCTACCTGTTTGTAAAATGAGGAAGCTGGAGGCGCACTAAAGGAAGCTCCAATGTGGATATAGGAATTTAAATTACAAGACTATTAAGCTTTTGGCAGGTAAATTAGTGACTGGTGCATTTAACTGCCACTTTAATATGACTCACCTTTGCAGCTGTGTATACTATTATAATTTACTTCCTAGTAAACCTCCTTTGTCACATGACTTTTGTGTTATTTAACCACCTCCCAATTTTTTTATAATTCAACAAAAGCTACAGAATTTCACCTGTCTCCTGGTAATGATAAAAAAAATTGAAAAACACTTAGTGAAAGCAAAAATATACAATTTTCAAATTAGGAAAGCGTAACCCAAAGTAAGTGCATCCACATATAGCTTTTTATTGAACTATTATTGTGCTATGTAACCAATCTGAAAGCACAAACAGTAATGTTCAAAGTGCAGTAATGTATAATTGTCAGAGATTAGGTTTCACTGATATGGCTACTATATACTGTATCTAGTTGCTGTGGTTATCTAACTTTGTACATCACCTTTGGTCATTGCTATGCCTTATTAAAGGTTGAGTCTATGAAAAAAAAATGAAAATGCTTCAATTAAAAGTATTTGACTCACCTAATCACTTCACTTCACATGCCAAAATCATAATGCTGGAATCTTTGTTTTCCCAACTCAACTAATGGACTGGATTGGGACTGCTTCAAAGCCATTTTCAATCTGTTCAATCATTTTTCCCTTGGTTTTATGTACTCAGACAGTTGACAGACAAAGTCCTACATGAGCAGTAGTTGCCCATGATGCTGCCAAGACCCCATCCACACAAGAACACAAATGCACACCAACATGATACACTAGTTGCAAGGGCTTCTAGGACAAGTAGTCCAGGGAACTGCAGTGAAATCACAAGCAGAAGCTGTTTGCTTGCATGTAATACAGTCCCACAGATTGGAATTTTTACAGAATGGAGGCGATTAAAAGATAGGCGTACTTTTAGCTCGCTTCTGCTTCATTATCCGCCTTGTCTACCAGCGGTTTTAGCATTTAATATACTCATTGTCTTCACAGTGCAGCATGCCCACTGCTCAATAAAGCCAAATTTAATAGTCATATCAAGTTTTTGGAAGTTGTATACCATGCAGCATTCAAACTCAGTGTAGTGCACTAAGATGAGATTCCCCAACAACACCTCCTCTCATACGCAATGGGATTGATTTACTAGAGCATATGCATAGTAAATGTTTACTTTGCAAAGTGAAATTTTACTTTACTTTGTGAATGAGGTGAAGGGAAAATTCAAAATATCCAATCACGTGCAAGGCAAATAAAAAAAATAAAACAGGATTGTTGCACAATTTCACCACTTCACCTCATTCACTAAGCTAAGTGAAAAATCACTCTTCAAAGAGGAAATTCACTTAATATAACACTTAAATATTAAATAACACTTAAATTCACTTACTTAATAGTAAATGAGGTTTTGCTGACTTCTATTTTATCCTCAGTTATTTGCAATCAATTTTTTTTTTTAACATGCACGTGATTAAGCATTCTTTGCAAAGTTAACTTGTATTTGTTTCACCTTATTCACTAGTATAAATGAGAATTCACTGTGCAAAGTAAAAATTTACTTTGAAAGTAAACATGTTCTACTTCATTAGTAAACTACCCCCACTGGGGTTACTGTGTGAAATTGTGTTTCAGTTTACTACGGACAGATCTTAACCCCACAAACAGTTACCTAGTGGTTGAAGAGTTATTACTTTTAAATAAAAAGGTAATTTTAAGCCATATTCCCCAGTAAATGCTATGTTCATTACAGAGATGGTTAATTTATCTTAAAAACATACTGTACACTTAAGTACGACTCCGCTCCCTGAAACTCCTCTTCTCAGTACCTCTTTAGTTTAGAACAGGGGTCTCCAAACTTTCTAATGAGAGGGCTAGTTTACTGTCCTTAAGATGTAACCTCCCTGGCGGTTTTCCCGAGTGTGGCTCGGGGTTAAAATTCAGGACCATTAGCGGTAACCCCGAGCCACACTCGGGATTACATCGCAGGATCCTGGTGTGGCTTTACTTACCTTGTCCCCGGGATCCTGCGATGTCCCCCGCTGTGTCTGCGGGCTCCGTCCTCCTCCGAAGCCTCTCCGTGCCAGGCTCCGTTCCCTGCGAGCTGCGCGACGCAGGGGGGCGGAGCCTGGCGGCAAATTCAAAAAAGTGTAAAATCATAACACATACAGTACTGTAATCTTACAGATTACAGTACTGTATGAAATTATTTCACATCCCTTTTGTCCCCAGTGCTTTGTCCTATGCCCTGCATGCAGTTTTATGTTATATATACTGTTCTTTCTGCCTGGAAACTGGAGATTGTCCATAGCAACCAAAAAGTGTCCTTTTACATCAAAAGTGGCTTTAGACCAGCTAGAAAACAGCAATAGTAAATTAGAACACTTGCAGAATTGAGCGATAGTGAATTGTGGGAAAATTTATTTTATTATTAATTTTTTTTTTTTTTTAATTATTTATTTTTATTTATTATATTATAATTTATGTTTTTGTGTTTCAAACTTTATCATACCCGGGATATCTACTAGACTCTTGTTTGGACAGATTTAAGTGTGTTATTGTTAAGAATTACAGACCTACAATATAAAACGCCAAATTTCCATGCAAAATAATTGTACCGCTTTCAGCACCTAAAATCCGAAATAATCATACCGCCAGGGAGGTTAAGGGGGGCCAGACTGTGGTTATTGGGAGTAGAAAAGGTCTGGACATCGGTGGGGATAAACAATGCCCCATCGTCAGTGTCAGTGGGAGGAACTGTGCCCCATCATTGGTATCATTGGGCCCCATTGTTGGTGTAATTGGTAGGAATTGTGCCCCATCTTTGGTATAATTGGGAAGAATTGTACCCCATCATTGGTGTCATTGGGAGGAATTCTGCTCCTTCATTGGTGTCAGTGGGGGGGGGGGGATTATGCCCTATTGTTGGTATCAGTGGATGAAGACAGTGCCCCAAGGGCCAGGTAAAAGCAAGCAAAGGGCCGCATCTGGCCCCCGGGCCACAGTTTAGAGACCACTGGTTTAGAAGGATGGCTCTGTGAAATGTGTGGCACAGCAGTGCTTACTCACAGGGCATAGTGAATATGTGTCACAGAATTCAAGGAAGTAAATATGTGGGGAACTTCACAAAGTAAGTTTACAAATGTCAAGATTCTTAAAGCGGGGGTCCACCCACACCGCCAAAAAAAAAAAAAAAATATTAAAAGCCAGCAGCTACAAATACTGCAGCTGCTGACTTTTAATACATGGCCACTTACCTGTCCCAGGGTCCAGCTCGGTCGGTTCTCGCCAGCTGCCGCTGCCATCCTAGGTGAGGGAATCAGGAAGTGAAGCGTTGCGGCTTCGCTTCCCGGTTCCCTACTGCGCATGCGCGAGTCGCGCTGCGCATCGTAAGTGGTCCCCGCTCTCTCCTGGGAGCTGTGTGTTTCCCAGGAGACAGCGTGGTGGGGACGGGAAGAGGCGTAGACTCCCATGGGAGTCTATGCCGGAAGTAGGTGCAAATACCTGTCTTAGACAGGTATCTGCACCCTCTTCCCCCCTGAAAGGTGCCAAATGTGACACCGGAGGGGGTAAGGGTTCCGAAAAGCGGAAGTTCCATTTTTGTGTGGAACTCCGCTTTAAGATCAGGCTAGAAATAACTGAAATGTAATGTGGAAATGAATATATGATTTTAAATTTACCATAGATATGCCTTAATCATGTCCTCTTACTTTTTATTTTCAGGTGCTCCTCCATTCCCAGATGTTCCTCCTTCCAGCATCTTGCAGCATTTGCAGCGGGGTAACATCATGAAGAGGCCCCCCAGCTGTAAACAGATTTTGTAAGGGACTAACTAATATTTTCATTGCTTTCAAATACATTGTTATGATAATATCTTTGATATATTAGTAGAAAAATGTCAGGAAATGCTCTGGTGTTTTCTGCACTGACTAATTAGATATTAGCTATAATTTTCTAATTTGAGCTAGAAGAATGACTGCTGAGATGTGATTGGTTCAATGTTTTTTTAAGACATCTGTTATGCGTTCTCCGTTTAATGATGTCTTTGTCTAATTCTTTATTTTACAGATACAACACTATGAAATCTTGTTGGATATGGAAGGTATCTGACAGAGTTTCTCTTTCTGAATTGCGTAAGCGATTAGAAAATGGGAAGAAAACTTCAAATGACAGGACAGTGCTGCAGGTCCCTGAGCTTGTGGTACCTGAGCTGTATGAGGGCGTAGCTGGGACAGAGCCTATCAAAATGGAGACCGATTACACTGTTCTTTAACAGCAACATCTTCAAAGACTGAATTTTACACTGTTCTTTAACAGCAAGATCTTCAAAGACTGAATTTTACACTGTTCTTTAACAGCAAGATCTTCAAAGACTGACTTTTACATTGTTCTTTAACAGCAACGTCTTCAAAGACTGACTTGGCTGGTTACAAAATGACTTGAAATTATTTATTTATGTGAACCATAATTTTTTTCTTTCTTTTTTTACATAAAGGAATATTTTTGTGTACTTAGTATGAAAATATAAAAAGAACTCTGATTTATTCACGGGGATGTTACATTAACATTTCTGATCCTACCTGAGCAGTCTCTGGACAGTAGGAAAAGATCATCCTCCATTCTGACAACTCTTTCGCCTCATTATCAACTCTGATTGGAGGATACTTGTACGACTACGCTCTGCTGTCACATTTCTCAGTGATTTTTTTCTCATCTCTGTTTATAAAATTATTTTATTTTTTTATATTTTTGGGTATTGATTGAAATGCTTCAAATTTAAAGTGAACGTATAAATAGAGTTTTTAAACCAGTAATAGTTGTCCTAAACTAAAGAAAAAAAGTTTGGGCCGTAAAAGTATATACGAGATGTGCCTGCATTACAATTATGATCCTGTTTTAGAACAGTGGAAAACCAAGCTTTTAACTTTCAAAAAAAGGCTTCAATAGTTAAGTGTCTTGTGCACATTTAGGAGAAGGTGGACCCTGATCCTTCACTGTAGCAACAGAGAAGCCCCCCTCTAATGTTTTTGGCTGGGGTACAGCCTTTTCTCTGACAACAGCTCATATAATTATGTATACTCTCCAGTGGACCATTTTACGTACTGTACTTTGTTTTTATTGACTATGTACTAGTTGTCTGGCTGTCACTGACTTCAATACTGTCATTGTTATGGGCCCAAAACAAGCACTCAGGTAGAAGAGTCAGGGAGAAGTTGGAACATCAAGGTGGGTGATTTTAAAAAATATGGAAGTCACTGAAGTAGCATGGCAGACCAGCAAGTAGTATTTTTTTTAGAATTAAAGGTCCGCATGGCAGCCCGTCAAGGCAATATTTCTCACATATCTGGAATACATGCTCATTTCCCTGCGTTTTATTTCTTTGCACATGCTGCAAGTAAAAAAAAAATAAACTGTTGAAGTGCCAGATATATAGAGGTTGATTTACTAAAGGCAAAAAGTCTGTGCACTTTGCAAAGTGCAGTTGCTCCAGAGCTTAGTAAATGAGCAAAAACTCTGCTGACTCCCATCATCCAATCACGTGCAAGCAAAAATGCTGTTTTTTTTTATTTTCCTTGCACGTGATTGGGTACACTTTGCAAAGTAAAGCCTTACCTTATTTACTAAGCTCTGGAGCAACTACACTTGCAGAGGGTAACTGCACTTTGCAAGATGCATAGTCTATTTGCCTTTAGTAAATCAACCCCAGAGTGTGCTTCTTCAGAAAATGCTGGAACTCATACTTTGCTTACAGTGGCGAGACTGCTGCACAAAGAAGGTAGTTGAATACTACACTACATAACTCCGTGGAAAAAAATATATTGTGCAACCAAAATATATTAGGACAATGAAAGGATAATAAAAAATCCCATATGATCATGAATACCAAACCAGACATTCATAAAAAAAAACTTGATACTCAACAGTACATAAACTCCTGCAATAAAGTGCAATTTTCTTTTTTTTCACAAAGTGAATATTCATATAAATTGCAAGGTGCAATGAAATAGAAACATATATAACTTATAATAAAATGACATGTACAGGCAAAAATTGCTTAATTAAATCATGACCATATGACTCATGAGCACAAATTCATTTCAATTATAGATTAAATGAATAATACAGAACAAATGTTAAAGAAATTTAAAGGAAAAAATGACAGTCCAACAAATGTCCCACTTGGTGTAAAGAAAGGGTGCTCTGGTGCTATCCCTGAGGTAGGTCTCTGTAATGGACACCACTTCACTTCCACCCTTGTGCGCGTGCAGATAACCAAATTGCTTACCGGAACATATGATCCCACAAGAAAATCAAATAGCGCTTTGAGAGGTTCCTCTATAGGCAGCCCTGGTCCGCTTCCAAGTGTTTTCCTAAATATCCTGATACTTCCCGGCTCCAACCAACATATGCATTTGGAAATAAGTGGAAGAGCTAATAGTGCATTACTGTATAAAAGGTTTATTTGCAAACATAACAGATTGCACTTACAGACTGAGTATATGTTTGAGGTGTATGAACATCCCACAGACATGGCTGCTCCACCACTCTATTGGACCGTGCGTGCTGACGTCACAACCGTTAGCTTCCCTCCAACGCGTTTCCCCTCAATGGGCATGATCAGGGATTGGAGGATCATTTTTCCATATAGTGTGCTCCTGCCTTCCTCTTTTACACAATAACACAGCTCTGAATCCCTAAGCATGTAGTGTCAGCCCTAGGATTAGAAATGACACAGGCCTCTCAGTATCTCCCCCCCCCCCCCATCTCTATAACCCCTCCTCATATTCATAACCCCTCATTAAAAAAGGAAGCTATCAGCTCGCACAGTTTCTGGTAAAATTAATAGGTACTTATTAAACAGATAAAACAAAACATTTTCAATCTTATATCTAGCAAACCAAAACAGGGCTAATAAGAAAAGTTCATTGTTAGGGTTTACATAAACTTTAAAGTGTTTGTTAACCCAAAAAAAAAAGATCCTGTCCCCTTAAAGTATGTTTTACAGCACAGTGCTTGTGCAGTGTCATTTGGTCCCCTGTATAACCTGCAATACCTGTCTGATCATGCCAGTTTCTACCCTCCCCCTCTATGTTGACTCCGAAATATCAGGGCTGGTGAGCCCTGACACCGAAGTCAGTATGTGCCTCCGTCATATGCAGCCATGCTCTCTGTCTCTTGTGTTCTCTCCCCCCTCCCCTCTCTGAGTGTCTGCTCGTGTCAGTGCCCACCCCCCCCCCACTCCTGCTGCTCTCATAGTTAACAATAAAAGCCCCCATCCTCTCTCTATTAGAACAAGAAGTTCCCCTGTGTCTGTGTTATATCATAAATATTCTTATCTGTGTTGATAACACAGCGTCTTCCTGCGATCATGTGACTCTTCGGCTCTCTCTCCTCTCTCCTCTTCTCCCTGGCTGACATCAGCTGCAGTGCTTGGCCCCCCGGCCACTTCAACTTTAAGCTAGGCAGAGGAGAGGGGAGAGGAGGCAACTGATAAGCATATCTACGATATAACACAGACACAGGGGAACTTATTGTTATAATACAGAGAGGGTAAGAGCATTTTATAGAATCGGCTTAACAACCACTTTAATACAAGTTTCCTTTACTGAAAGCAATGGAAAAGTCTGGTTTGGTTTAGTTACAGTACTTTGAGGGTCTGTTCTGTAAACTCTGTAACTGTATATATATATATATATATATATATATATATATATATATATATATGTGGGATTTTTTATTTTTTTATGTTTTACTATCTGGAGTCCAAAAGCTATTAATCATTTGTTTTTAACTTCTTAACACTGGCTGTACACATATATATGGCAGCATGATGGTGGGCTTTAAAGTGGGGCTGGCACATACTGTATATGCATACAGCTTGCGTCACTTTTTAGTGTTAGTATTTCCCAGCACTGTAACCATGCTGTCAGCTACAGCTACTGGTCACTGTTTACAATAGAGAATTGAGGGAGGGGCTTGCAATCACATGAACACTGTGACTGCCAATCACATGACTGGGAAACCCATGTAACTCCCACTTCTGCTAGCTGGAAAAAGGTAAATTTAAATATCTCCAAATTAGTTCCCTTGTTTCATACACTTAGGAATAATTCACAGTTGGATGCTTTCTATTCTTTTAATTAGGCACTTGATTCATCAGAAGTGTACTTATAACTCCTTTATAGAAAGCATAGAATACAGATCAGTTATTTTTTTATTTGGTTTGACTTCTGTTTCTGTTTTATATCAGACTCTGATGTGGACATTCAAAAAAATGACATATATTAAACAAACAGTACGTGAATCTTCACTGCAGCCACTGTGGGGCAATTCATGTTCAAATTATACAATAGAGGCACTGAAATGGCAGCTTTTCTCCCTTTGTTCTGGCAGCAGGGCTGTGGCAGACTGACAGCATTCTCATGTAAACAAACGCCGGGTCTTATCAGCTGTTAAAACTAACTTAAAATTCCTGCTGTGATCTTTAGGATTCATGCACACCACCGATTAGGGCACTACATAGCTCAGATTAGCATATTTGCTGCAGACAGCTGCGGGCAGTGTCAGCCTGTCCAATGCACTGATCTGGGTGGTGTATGGCCCTAATCAGCCATGTGCATGAGCCCTTAGGATGAATTTCTCCACAGTGCCTGCAACTACAAAGGTCATTAAATCCTTGTTTTAAAGCTCAATTGCAGTTTGTTAAAGGGGTTGTAAAGATAAAAATTTTTTCACCTTAATGCATTCTATGCATTAAGGTGAAAAAACTTTTGACAGTACCGCCGCCCCCAGCCCCCCCGTTTTACTTACCTGACGCCTCGAATCTTCGCTGCTCGTCCTCATTGCAGCTCAGCCTGGTCGCTGATTGGCTGCAGTGGATGGATTAAAAGCAGCGCAGCCATTGGCTCGCGCTGCTGTCAATCACATCCGATGACGCGGCGCGCCGGGGGGCGGGGCCGAGTGATACAGCGAGCGGCCATAGCCGCCGGCTGTATCACGGGAGCGCGCCCGCAAGCACTCACCACCATGCGAGGGAGCTCACATTAAGGTGGTAAATGCTTGCGGGGAGGAGCTGAAACAGCCGCCGAGGGACCACAGAAGACCAGGTTCGGGGCCACTCTGTGCAGAACGAGCTGCACAGTGAAGGTAAGTATGATATGTTTGTTATTTAAAAAAAAAAAAAAAATTACCTTTACAACCCCTTTAAGAATATGTACTGTAAGTAAATGCCCATTGCTTGGTAACATGTTGATTTTAAACTCTAAGCCCATTTTTTGCCCTGAAATAAATGATGATTTTATTTCTATAAGGCCTGATTTACACCTATGCATTTTTTGTGCTTTTTGCATTTTGCAGATTTGCACTACAGAATGTGTTCCATAGGAAACCATGTTAAATGGACTTTAGTGCAAACCCAAAAAATGCAAAAAGCATAAAAATGCATAGGTGTGAATCAGGCCTAAGTCCTCCAAATTGTTGCTGTCTGGCCACTGTTGGAGTTTGTGGGGAGTAACCACTAACCAAGAAGATTAGAAAACCTCTACCACTACCTTTGGCACTACTCATTTGCTCAGCCATTCTTTCAAGAATCTGTGAAGTATGCTGCCCTGAGAGTGGTGGGGCCTTGCCTGATACCTCTGTTATCTACAGGATAAAAGCTTCAGGTCATAAAATGGCTTCCTCCACCTCTCCGCAACACATCAGTAAAGTTATTTAGATTTAAATCAAGTCATGTATAACTGATGGATGAAGTGGCATTTATTATTTAGTCCTTTATAAAACTGAGAGGAGGTATTTGTGATTTTTATCAAAATTCAGGCACTGCTTTGCCCCAACTCCCTCACCTCCTGTAAGGTAACCTTTCTGGCACTGTTGTTCATATTTTACTCTCTTTTATAAAAGCTTAATTCCAAGAGACTTGAAAATCCTTTTTTTGCAGTGGGGCTGTGCCCACACTGCTACAGTTAACTGCTTGTTTAGGTCTGAGGGGCATGGAAAAGTAGATTAACTTGTCTGATCCTCTGCTCCTCCAAGCTGTTAGACCAGTCCCCGTAGGTCTTCTTCCTTATGACCCAGGGGTTTAAGGTTGTAACATCATCAAGGCTGGTGCCAGGTAGACAACCCTGCGTCGGACGCTGAGAGACAGTTTACCGCCGGAGCATGGGTGAGTACCATCACGGAAGAGCGGGGGATCGGGTAAGTACAATTACTTTTACTCTGCCCTAGACTAAATGAGCAGTTAACCCTTGCAGTGTGGGTACAGCCCAATGCAAGGATGAATTTTCAGTTTTCCTAGAGTTGGGGATCAGAAATGACATTAGCAGGTGGCACTACAGACAAAAGTGAACAAGAGGAGGGAGCTCTTTAACATGGCAATGTCCAAAATTGTCTACAAATTTAAGGACATTGAAGTAATTGAAATATTTGTACTGATAGACATTACAATAAAAACTAAAAAAATATATATGCAAAATTATTATTGCCACTTTTTTTTAGCTAATGAAGAGACCACAAACGTTGGCACCTTAATCTCAGGCTGCTTTCATATTTTGAAAACACTGAATGTTGCATATTTTGTGTATGTTCAAATGTGTTATATTTAATAAAATATTTTTGTTTGCTTAATATATATATATATTTTTTTTTTTTAAGTGTTTTAATTATTCATGCTCAAATTTAAGATTATACATAGGACACACAGGTCCAGGTTTAAGGTGGCAGGGATTCTACAAGTACAGCCCAATGAACTGCTAAAAGATCAGGTTCTCTAGCGACTTATACAACACTGCTGCCAGACCATACTATGCTATCAGCTGGTAGCTAAGGCCTATAGTTTGCAGAGTATGGGTAGTATGCCACTACTATTTAAAGTGTATTTAAATCCAAGAACAAAAATGTAATATGTTGCAGCTTACCAAATGTGTGAATTCGTTTTCTTTTTTGTAGGCCTTTTTTCCTTTTTGCACCTGGTGATCCTGCCAGTAACACACTTCCTGTCTTGGAGTGACAACTTTCACCCTCTTTGCTTTTTCTCTGGTGAAATTATAATAATATAATTATTTTCCTAGGAAGGGGCATGTATCAGGACTAAAAAACACCTCCCCTTACTATCCTACTGGGGGTGGGGGGTGTTCTGTCCTCAGAAGTGAATTGGGTAGGGCTGATACTGCTGTTTAAAGTAGCATTAAACCCTCAGCATTTTTTAGCTTAACACATTGAGCACAATAATATAAACCTTCCTCAGTAAACTATTTGTTACAGTCCTTACCCCCTTACCACTTTACAACTTTCAGTGCTGCTGACTTACTGGATCCTGCAGTTTCAGTACTGCCTCCCTGAACTTCCAGTGTTCACAGGAACAAGATAACAGTGGACATTGCAGTCTCCAGTCAGAGGGGAGGGAGGAGTAGAAGGGGAGTAGCTTGCCATCCTAGGCTACAGGGCTGTGGATACCAGGGTGGATACATAGGATGTTACAAGAAAAAGGAGCCACCATGAAACAGGTCACCTAATCGAAATCCCCTTTTGATTTTTTTTTTTTTGCTCACTTATTTTAATCTTCCCCTACTGACTTAAGAGTTTCAAAGCACACTGCTGTATTTTATAAATTTACTGTGTATATTTTTTTTAAGCAGTGGTATTTATGTCATAAGACCATACCACTGCTCTGCAAATGCATATATATCTGCAGTAAAAACTTTGAAAGGACATTTCTAAAAATCTTTGCATTTTGCTATTTTCTCTACGTTGAAGTATTTCTTTTTCCCGACAGGTTTCAGTTACCGCCTTCTAGTCGCTAATTAACTTGTTAATGTGCTAGTTCTAGGATCATTAGTCAACAGGAATCCATAAAAAAGATTTATATGACAGCCCACCTTTAACTCTAACTTGCATCGCACTGGAGAGCATATAAGACACACAAATCTATGTATATGTGCAAAGTTTTATTTGTTAAAAAATATGATTTTACAAAACACTGAAATTTGTATGTCAATTTGAGTATTCAAGCATGTACTAATTCTTTTTCCAGAAACAGAAATGATAATGAAGCACCTCCTTACTATTATAATATACTATTATTAATGCATATACAGTATTAGTTTCGACTTTGCTCTTATTAGCAGATACTCCAGCCGCTGGAGGTAAGATAAGTAGGGCAGCACTATGGCACGCTACATTACAGGGATAGGTTAGCACATTCTAATGTTTACCTTGTTTTATATACTTAAAGTGATACTAAAGCTTTGTTTTTTGTTTTTTTTTTATAACAAACATATCATACTTACCTCCACTGTGCAGCTCGTTTTGCACAGAGTGTCCCCGAACCCGCTCTTCTGGCTTCCCTCGGCGGCTCTCGCGTCTCCTCCCTGCATTAGATAACCCCCTAGGAGAAGCGCGAATGTATGACTCGGCCCCGCCCCCCAGCGCCCGGGTCATTGGATTTAATTGACAGCAGCAGGAGCCAATAGTTGCGCTGCTGTCAATCTATCCAATCAAAGCCGGAACTCCATGGAGAGAAGGACGGCGCGTGTGAAAAAACACAAACCTTTACTAGCCCTTTAAACAAGCCTGTTTAAGTATATAAAGCAGTTAGTTTCAGTGTGAGATTAAAGTGGTTCTAAGACCCCTTTCACAACGAGCCGCCTAGGGCGTCAGCGGTAAAGTGGCGCTATTTTCAGCGCCGCTTTACCGTTGTTTTAGCTGCGCTATTCGGCCGCTAGAGGGGCAGTTTTAACCCCCCCGCTAGTGGCCGAAAAGGGGTTAAATCTGCCCGCAAAACGCCGCCGGAGTTTTGCCAGCGGTATCGCAGCGCTGCCCCATTGATTTCAATGGGGAGCAGTGGTGAGTTCATCGCTCCTTCACCGCTCCAAAGAAGCTGCTGGCAGGACTTTTTCTGACGCCCTGCCAGCGCACCGCTCCAGTATGAAAGCCCTTGGCTTTCACACTGGAGTGAATGGAGCCGCTTTTTTCAGGTGCTATGCAGGCGCTATTTTTAGTGCTGTAGCGCCTGAAAAACTGCCGCAGTGTGAAAGGGGTCTAAAGGCAGAAGGTTTTTTACCTTAATGCATTCTATGCATTACAGTAAAAAAACCTTCTGTAAGCAGCTCCCTCTCCCCTCCCCAAGCAAACACTTATACTTACCTGAGCCCAATCTCCATCCAGCAATGTGCACAAGAGCAGGGGCTCTCTCAGCTCTGTCTCTCCTCAATGGCTCAGACACAGCAGGGTGAGCCATTGGCTCCTGCTGCTGTCAATCATAGCCAGTGAGGAGAGAGCGGGGGGCAGGGTCTTATAAACACACAGAGCTGGCTCGGGAGCGAGCACAAATAGGCCCCAATAGGCCCCTTGGTAGCACTCACAATTGACACTGACAGAGCTCAGTAACTGAAGTCTAGAATTTTAGGTGTTAAGGTCAGTGCTAGAAATTAGGATAAAGCTACATTTTAATATGTCTTTATTTTGCTTTCCCTCCATACCCCTCATCAACAGGCCAACAGGCTAAACTTTTTATTTTCATTACATACCTTATTTTAGATTCAGTGTCATGATCACTTTGTGCTTCTCTATGCAATGCTGGCAGATCATGGTTGGTGGGTCTTGCAGGCTGCTACACATAGCTATTAATCCACTAGAAGCAGCACTGAATCCTTTGTGAAAATAAATGATAATTTGCATACTGTATATATCATATGAAACATAACGGTGAAAATCAAAAGCATAAAAAAGTGTATGTGTTCTTAAACCCACATATCATTAAATTCAGGTGAAAAAAAGAAAGTCAACAATAAAAAGTCCTGTGAAGTTTTGGGGCAATGTAGATAAATCAGTGCAGCGCTAAATTGATAACTAAAAACAATTATTGAATCAGAATACAATAAATGAAAAGTTCATAGGTTCGTGTGTTGAAACTCATATGTAGATAGAGAGGCACACAGACGTCAATGGTGATAAAGGGTGCTTCATGCAAAAGTTTGGGGTGCTCCTTGATCCGTGCTCACACCATATGTTTAGCCAAACTGCTCACCTTGTTCATTAGACCCCTGAGCTAACAGGAAGGTCATAAGAGCTTTCACCACCCCTGGTGGTAATGGTAAACTTGTGGATGGAAGCTGGGCACCTCTCGAACTCCTGCAGATAAGCCTTTTGATTCTCCCGTAGCAACATATAATATAAAGAAACAATCTAGTGCTCTCTGTATGATTTGTATAAAGGTATCATTTAATATAAGATGGGTACTCACATAAAAAGCACTTAAACCAAGTGCTAGGGTATAAAGCATAAAAGGACTGATGACAGCAAAGCTGATAAGGTGGCCGTAGTGACATTAAGATAAACTCTCGCACGCGTATCGTCCATAGGACTTCCTCAGCGATAGTAGAGTCTCACAATGCCACTGTAGTTTAAATAGAAAACCCCTTATCACACTCACCTGTGTAATTACAAACCGAGCGGTAAGCGTCCAATCAGGACGCTCCACTCACTAATACGAAGGATATCTGAAAAGGTTACCATGGTAATCTATAAGGCGCGTCATGCGGCGCAGAGCATGCATGGTAATCCGACTGGGTAATTAAACTAGCGAGCGGTGAGCGTCCTATCGGAGCGCACCGCTCAGACATGGGAGGAGTTTAGTAGATTGTAACTCCCTAGTGGTCATTTCGCCGTAACGACACGACAACGTGTCGGCGTAACGGCGGATCACATGATCAACCACCTCAAAGGGTACCTCCCACCTAAGGGAAGTATAAACAAAACTAAAGCATGTTTGCCTGTTGCCATGGTGATCCGGCGTGACGTCCGCAAAGCGGCACATCGCACGCCGGTCACCATCATAATATCCCACCTTCCCGGGGCGGAGTACGCATATAGCCTAAGGCATGTGTGGTTGTCACAGCAACCTAAGAGGAGGGGGCTGGGCACACACCACATCGATACTGCAAACCAAATGCCATTCAATTCTATATAACTTAAACATAAGATATTAAAAAAAAAAAAGATATTAAAAAAGGAGTACACCCAGGGAACCAGCCTGGACAAGGACTCCCTAAGACTAAGAAGTTATTATTAATGCCCACATGATCTATGGTCACCCATGCTGACCCAAAAACGGGCATCAAAAATTGCACATAATACTTCAAAGATAGAATCTAATAACAACAAAAAATATTGCTAAAAATAATATGAATTAATTGTTAAAAAATCTTAATTAGTCACCACGGCCACCTTTTACAATCTCCCAAAAATACCAGACACCAGTAAAATAAAGCACTTAACAACTAAAAAAATTAAAAAAATATATATATAAAAAAAAAACAAAAAAAAAAAAAAAAAAACTAACGATCAGAAATAAAACAATTCAAATCAAACTCGACATTGAGCCCCGTGGGTACTCCCACATGTGTTTCATATATCCAAAAAGACTCGCGGCGGCTCAATTGTCTTATGAAATTGCCGCCCCTCCAATGGGGTGTTACTTTTTCCACTCCCCAGAACTTTAGTTTAACAGGGCTGCGTTTGTGGAAAAATTTAAAATGTTTGGAGACATTGTGAGAATCTAGGCCCTTCTTGATATTGGTGATATGTTCACCAATACGAATATGAAGGGACCTCGATGTTCTGCCTACATATTGTAGGCCACATTCGCATTCCATGATATAGACAACTCCTGATGTTGAGCAAGTAATGAAATCCCTAATTTGATAGACCTTTTCTGTAGCTGTAGCTACAAACTCTTTGCATTTTTTAATGTTGCCCTTGGTTTGTTTACATGGTGGGCATCGCCCACATGCATAGAAACCTGTCATAATGTTCGAAATCCTATTTACACAAGAGAGAGGTGGATCAATTACTCCCGGAGCCAATTTATCTCTTAAGGACGGAGCCCTCTTATAGACAAACTGGGGGTATTCCGGGAGTACAGGGCCCAAAGTTTTATCCTGTCTGAGAATGGGCCAATATTTTCGGACTATTTTTTCAAATTTTTTATATTGCACATTGTAGTCCAAAATCATTCTAATATTGCCCACACCCTCACATTTGGCCCTCGGGCCATTGGATACTAATGACTTTCTCTCCAAATTTCGAACGGTCTCAATATGTTTATCAATATCGGTTTTGTTATAACCCTTTTGGATAAAACGGGCAGACAGAACCTCAGATTGTTCAAGGTAATGATGCTCATGCGTACAGTTCCGCCTGATCCGTACAAATTGCCCCTTGGGAATATTACACAACCATTGGAGATGGTGACAACTCCCAAGGGGTATGTACGCATTGCGGTCCGTAGGCTTAAAATTATTTTTTAACTCCAACTGATTATCTTTCAAGAAAATGTCTAGATCCAAAAAGGTAACATGAGCTTTATCTATATTCCAGGAGAGAACAATATTTCTATTGTTCTCATCAAGTTTTCGCATAAAGACATCCAAGTTCGATCTATTACCATCCCACACCATAATGATGTCGTCAATATAACGCTGGTAACATTTAAGCTCAGGGGGTGTGTTCTTATAGATAAACTCTTCCTCCCAGTGTGCCATAAATAAATTGGCAACACTGGGAGCGAAGCGGGCACCCATCGCAACTCCCCTGGTTTGCAGAAAAAAGCGTTTATTGTACCAAAAATAATTTTTTGATAAGCAAAACTTAAGACAATCTAAGATATAATTTTTATGTCTTCTGGTCAGATCAGATGTTCTGAAGGCCCATCGGACTGATGCTAACGCATCTTCATGACTGATAATCGTATAGAGGGAACTCACGTCCGCTGTTATTAGCAAACAAGAAGAAGAAAAGGAAAGGGCTTCTAGAATTTGGATGATGTGTTTGGTATCCTTAATGAAGGAACGGGTTCCCGTAACCAAAGGTTGCAAGAAAGAGTCAATGTATTGACCCAGTCTAGAAGAGACTGAGTCTATACCATTGACTATGGGGCGGCCAGGTGGATTGGTACTATTTTTATGTAATTTGGGTAAACAATATATGATGGGGGTCCGGCAAAAAAGTGGATCTAAATAAGAAGCTTCTTTTTTATTAAGGACTCCAATGTGTTTGCCTCTTTCTACAAGAAAGTGTAATTCCTCTTTAAACTCCAACATCGGATCTTTGCTGAGTAGAACATAGGTACTATAGTCATTAAGCATGTTCTCCATTTCGTTGTTATAATAGGTTTTACTAAGAACGACCAGACCACCACCCTTATCCGCTGGGCGTATTACGAGATCCCTCCGTTCTAAGAGGGACTCGATGCCCTTTTTGACATATGATGGATCTTGTGCCTTCCGGATCTTAAGTGTATCGAGATCTCTAGTCACCATGTTTTTGAAAACTTCCAAAAACTTGGTGTCACGATTAGGGGGGTTAAAGACCGATTTGTTACGGAGAGACGAATGGGTACCTGATGATTTATAGTCGTTTGGTAAGGTACGTGTTACAGGGTTAGATAGGTGATACTTCTTAATATTCAAACTTCTAATGAATTTTTGTAAGCCTATGTAGGTCTGGAATTTATTTAAGTTACGAATGGGGGCATATTTAAGGCCCTTGTCTAGAACCTTAATCTCATCCTCACTTAGGGGGGAGCCACTCAGGTTGTAGATACCCGCCCCTATTGGGGTCTGACTCTTTTGAGTTCGCTTGCCTCCTCTCCTTCCTCTAAGAGTTTTCTTTTTCTTGGACCGTTGTCTAGGTTGGGAGGTGGCGGGGGAACGTTCCACCCTCCCCCTGGTTTGGGTGGGATGGGCGGAGCTCCCCTCCCCATCTCCCTCCGTGACCTGTGAAAATCCCCTTCTCTTCTAGGGCCGGAACTCTGTAATGGTGCAAACCTATTATGGGTATATACCGGATGTCCATAAGATTGAGATTCTCTCCCTCTATTATAAGCGGTATTTGAGTAGTTGGTGTAATGATGATTGTAAGGTCGATCAACATTAGGTACCCAATTACGGTCAGTGCCTTGTTGGTAAGAATCTTGATGATAGTAAACATCATCATTTGTAGGAGGTGGATTCCAAGGGTACTGTCTGAATGGAGACTCAATCTTATGGACATCCGGTATATACCCATAATAGGTTTGCACCATTACAGAGTTCCGGCCCTAGAAGAGAAGGGGATTTTCACAGGTCACGGAGGGAGATGGGGAGGGGAGCTCCGCCCATCCCACCCAAACCAGGGGGAGGGTGGAACGTTCCCCCGCCACCTCCCAACCTAGACAACGGTCCAAGAAAAAGAAAACTCTTAGAGGAAGGAGAGGAGGCAAGCGAACTCAAAAGAGTCAGACCCCAATAGGGGCGGGTATCTACAACCTGAGTGGCTCCCCCCTAAGTGAGGATGAGATTAAGGTTCTAGACAAGGGCCTTAAATATGCCCCCATTCGTAACTTAAATAAATTCCAGACCTACATAGGCTTACAAAAATTCATTAGAAGTTTGAATATTAAGAAGTATCACCTTTCTAACCCTGTAACACGTACCTTACCAAACGACTATAAATCATCAGGTACCCATTCGTCTCTCCGTAACAAATCGCTCTTTAACCCCCCTAATCGTGACACCAAGTTTTTGGAAGTTTTCAAAAACATGGTGACTAGAGATCTCGATACACTTAAGATCCGGAAGGCACAAGATCCATCATATGTCAAAAAGGGCATCGAGTCCCTCTTAGAACGGAGGGATCTCGTAATACGCCCAGCGGATAAGGGTGGTGGTCTGGTCGTTCTTAGTAAAACCTATTATAACAACGAAATGGAGAACATGCTTAATGACTATAGTACCTATGTTCTACTCAGCAAAGATCCGATGTTGGAGTTTAAAGAGGAATTACACTTTCTTGTAGAAAGAGGCAAACACATTGGAGTCCTTAATAAAAAAGAAGCTTCTTATTTAGATCCACTTTTTTGCCGGACCCCCATCATATATTGTTTACCCAAATTACATAAAAATAGTACCAATCCACCTGGCCGCCCCATAGTCAATGGTATAGACTCAGTCTCTTCTAGACTGGGTCAATACATTGACTCTTTCTTGCAACCTTTGGTTACGGGAACCCGTTCCTTCATTAAGGATACCAAACACATCATCCAAATTCTAGAAGCCCTTTCCTTTTCTTCTTCTTGTTTGCTAATAACAGCGGACGTGAGTTCCCTCTATACGATTATCAGTCATGAAGATGCGTTAGCATCAGTCCGATGGGCCTTCAGAACATCTGATCTGACCAGAAGACATAAAAATTATATCTTAGATTGCTTATCAAAAAATTATTTTTGGTACAATAAACGCTTTTTTCTGCAAACCAGGGGAGTTGCGATGGGTGCCCGCTTCGCTCCCAGTGTTGCCAATTTATTTATGGCACACTGGGAGGAAGAGTTTATCTATAAGAACACACCCCCTGAGCTTAAATGTTACCAGCGTTATATTGACGACATCATTATGGTGTGGGATGGTAATAGATCGAACTTGGATGTCTTTATGCGAAAACTTGATGAGAACAATAGAAATATTGTTCTCTCCTGGAATATAGATAAAGCTCATGTTACCTTTTTGGATCTAGACATTTTCTTGAAAGATAATCAGTTGGAGTTAAAAAATAATTTTAAGCCTACGGACCGCAATGCGTACATACCCCTTGGGAGTTGTCACCATCTCCAATGGTTGTGTAATATTCCCAAGGGGCAATTTGTACGGATCAGGCGGAACTGTACGCATGAGCATCATTACCTTGAACAATCTGAGGTTCTGTCTGCCCGTTTTATCCAAAAGGGTTATAACAAAACCGATATTGATAAACATATTGAGACCGTTCGAAATTTGGAGAGAAAGTCATTAGTATCCAATGGCCCGAGGGCCAAATGTGAGGGTGTGGGCAATATTAGAATGATTTTGGACTACAATGTGCAATATAAAAAATTTGAAAAAATAGTCCGAAAATATTGGCCCATTCTCAGACAGGATAAAACTTTGGGCCCTGTACTCCCGGAATACCCCCAGTTTGTCTATAAGAGGGCTCCGTCCTTAAGAGATAAATTGGCTCCGGGGGTAATTGATCCACCTCTCTCTTGTGTAAATAGGATTTCGAACATTATGACAGGTTTCTATGCATGTGGGCGATGCCCACCATGTAAACAAACCAAGGGCAACATTAAAAAACGCAAAGAGTTTGTAGCTACAGCTACAGAAAAGGTCTATCAAATTAGGGATTTCATTACTTGCTCAACATCAGGAGTTGTCTATATCATGGAATGCGAATGTGGCCTACAATATGTAGGCAGAACATCGAGGTCCCTTCATATTCGTATTGGTGAGCATATCACCAATATCAAGAAGGGCCTAGATTCTCACAATGTCTCCAAACATTTTAAATTTTTCCACAAACGCAGCCCTGTTAAACTAAAGTTCTGGGGAGTGGAAAAAGTAACACCCCATTGGAGGGGCGGCAATTTCATAAGACAATTGAGCCGCCGCGAGTCTTTTTGGATATATGAAACACATGTGGGAGTACCCACGGGGCTCAATGTCGAGTTTGATTTGAATTGTTTTATTTCTGATCGTTAGTTTTTTTTTTTTTTTTTTTTATATATATATTTTTTTAATTTTTTTAGTTGTTAAGTGCTTTATTTTACTGGTGTCTGGTATTTTTGAGAGATTGTAAAAGGTGGCCGTGGTGACTAATTAAGATTTTTTAACAATTAATTCATATTATTTTTAGCAATATTTTTTGTTGTTATTAGATTCTATCTTTGAAGTATTATGTGCAATTTTTGATGCCCGTTTTTGGGTCAGCATGGGTGACCATAGATCATGTGGGCATTAATAATAACTTCTTAGTCTTAGGGAGTCCTTGTCCAGGCTGGTTCCCTGGGTGTACTCCTTTTTTAATATCTTTTTTTTTTTTTAATATCTTATGTTTAAGTTATATAGAATTGAATGGCATTTGGTTTGCAGTATCGATGTGGTGTGTGCCCAGCCCCCTCCTCTTAGGTTGCTGTGACAACCACACATGCCTTAGGCTATATGCGTACTCCGCCCCGGGAAGGTGGGATATTATGATGATGACCGGCGTGCGATGTGCCGCTTTGCGGACGTCACGCCGGATCACCATGGCAACAGGCAAACATGCTTTAGTTTTGTTTATACTTCCCTTAGGTGGGAGGTACCCTTTGAGGTGGTTGATCATGTGATCCGCCGTTACGCCGACACGTTGTCGTGTCGTTACGGCGAAATGACCACTAGGGAGTTACAATCTACTAAACTCCTCCCATGTCTGAGCGGTGCGCTCCGATAGGACGCTCACCGCTCGCTAGTTCAATTACCCAGTCGGATTACCATGCATGCTCTGCGCCGCATGACGCGCCTTATAGATTACCATGGTAACCTTTTCAGATATCCTTCGTATTAGTGAGTGGAGCGTCCTGATTGGACGCTTACCGCTCGGTTTGTAATTACACAGGTGAGTGTGATAAGGGGTTTTCTATTTAAACTACAGTGGCATTGTGAGACTCTACTATCGCTGAGGAAGTCCTATGGACGATACGCGTGCGAGAGTTCATCTTAATGTCACTACGGCCACCTTATCAGCTTTGCTGTCATCAGTCCTTTTATGCTTTATACCCTAGCACTTGGTTTAAGTGCTTTTTATGTGAGTACCCATCTTATATTAAATGATACCTTTATACAAATCATACAGAGAGCACTAGATTGTTTCTTTATATTATATGTTGCTACGGGAGAATCAAAAGGCTTATCTGCAGGAGTTCGAGAGGTGCCCAGCTTCCATCCACAAGTTTACCATTACCACCAGGGGTGGTGAAAGCTCTTATGACCTTCCTGTTAGCTCAGGGGTCTAATGAACAAGGTGAGCAGTTTGGCTAAACATATGGTGTGAGCACGGATCAAGGAGCACCCCAAACTTTTGCATGAAGCACCCTTTATCACCATTGACGTCTGTGTGCCTCTCTATCTACATATGAGTTTCAACACACGAACCTATGAACTTTTCATTTATTGTATTCTGATTCAATAATTGTTTTTAGTTATCAATTTAGCGCTGCACTGATTTATCTACATAGTTCTGAAGGGTTTATATATTTGCCTTTAGTGTTCAGCTGCTGTGAGTAGTCATTGAGTTTTGCGCTGACTGTTTGTTTGTTTTTTTAAGTTTTGGGGCAAAACACGTATCAAGGTGCAAATGCACAGAAGTGCAAGTGCTTTTAAATTGTCACCCTTTTCCCTTCAGTGCAAGAAAGGTCCCACAGTGGTGCTAACTTTTTTTTCTCTTCTTTGTTTAGGGAAAAAAGTGGATGGGTTAGAGCTTCATCAGGTTTTCATAGCTGTCCGTGTCCCTGCTGGGGAGTGTCATTCTCACTATTGATCCTAGTGACTATTTTCTCCAGTAAAGAAAGTCATGGACAATCCGAAGTTTGTGAATTGTCACAAGAACAGGAGGAGATCATCAAATGGGGAAACCTGTTCTGCTGACAAATACCCCTCACCTTGCTGAGATTTTCTCCTAATTCCTTTTTTGTGTATGGCATAAGAAGTGAAGAGAACAAAAGACAGCAAACACAGGAAGAAATAAATAAATTAATTAAATGGGTATTAACAGTTTTCTGCTCCAGCCAAAACCTAAAACTGGCTTTACATACAATTTAAGGTATAAGTTAAGGGTTAAGTCACAGAGTTAGGTTAAGAGTAATTTGTAATATCAAAATTAGCTGCCTCAACCCCTCCACCCAATCTTACAAGTGAGGGATGCCAGTGCTCAGACTGCTGCCCTTGTCATCCATCCAATAGCAAATCCATCCAAAAAGGTCAACACCACAGCAGGATCTTCCAAAATGATAGCAATTTATTGGCACATCAGGTTAAAATCCAACATATCAGACCAGCCTATGTGTTTAAGGAACATTGGCTTTAGCCGTAGCTGACTATTAAATAAATTGCTATAATTTTGGAAGATCCTGCTGTGGTGCTTACTTTTTTGGATGAAAGAGTAACTTGTTATCTAGAGGTTAAAGCTAAACTCCAGAAAGATAAAAAAAAAAAACTCACACATTAAAACAGCTCAGTAATCATCAATTCATTATTAAATGTATTTTATAAATGTAAGCATTGTAAGTACCTACATTTTCTCTGGTATCAGCCATTTGCTGTCTACTGTACAGCAAAGCTTAAACAGGGAGGGAAGAAGCAGCACAAGGGGCCAATCAGGTGTGAGCAGTGGCCAACCCACGCTGATAGAAGAGCAGAGTTTCACTGCCAGTCATATGCCCCGTACACACGTCGGATTTTAGGATAGGACCTTGTTGTCGGAAATTCCGACCGTGTGTAGGCTCCATCACACATTTTCCATCGGAATTTCCGACACACAAAGTTTGAGAGCTTACTATAAAATTTTCCGACAACAAAATCCGTTGTCGGAAATTCCGATCGTGTGTACACAAATCTGACGCACAAAGTGTCACGCATGCTCAGAATAAATAAAGAGATGAAAGCTATTGGCTACTGCCCCGTTTATAGTCCCGACCTACGTGTTTTACGTCACCGCGTTCAGAACGATCGGATTTTCCGACAACTTTGTGTGACCGTGTGTATGCAAGACAAGTTTGAGCCAAGATCCGTTGGAAAAACCCATGGATTTTGTTGTCGGAATGTCCGATCAATGTCCGACCGTGTGCACGGGGCATCAGGGTGGGGGTAGAAAGAAGACCTGCAAGTGAATGTGAAGTTTCAGTAGAGCAAGCTAAGGTCTCCTGCCCTATCAAATGAGGCTGTGGTATGTAGAGCTGTGTACATTTCAGGACTTGATAGACAGAAATACAAATCTCTTGGCAGGTAAAATTGCTTATATTTTGTATGCTTTTATATATTTCTGATTATGGCAAATTTTAGGGTTTAGTAAGGGAGTGCTGTAAGGTTTAGGGGCAGGCTAAAGGTAAAGATAAAATTAAAAGTTTGGTGACATAAGGATTACTAAATAAATAAATCTTTACACTGTACATGTATCACATGTCTATGTATTGTAAAAAATGTATTTGTTATAGTCAGCTTCTACCTGAACATTTTTAAAGTATAGAAAAAAAAGTTGAATATTACATTTGTTATGCTTTATTAATCTGCCATTAAGCTGCCATCTAATTATGAAAGGACAAAACAAAACAATCATGCAACCAAAGCAATTGATTGTGGGTTTAAAAAGATTTACCTATGCATTTTAATGGCTCTTGAACTGATACCATGTATCTTAGAAAGGCAACATATTCTTTAGTACTTAGCAGCTTTTAAATGCGCCATTTAGTCAAGCCATGGCTATTCCAGATGTCAATTAAGGAAGGACCCAAGATTCATAAGAGCTAATGAAAACAATACAGCCGTGAGAGGCATTAATCCAAGACGTTGGCAGTAGCATGAAACCATGTGTGTGTTTTACATTCTGCCTGGAAATTAACTGAATTAATTAGGGAGGGCCACCTAGGGAACAAGGAGGGATTTTCATGACCATGACATTTGTGGACTGTTATTTCTTCTGGGATATCCTGTTGGACTGTCACTGTGTCAGTCTCTCTTCATTATAACTAAACTTTTTTTTTCTTCTTCGAGTCACGTTTATCTGAACATCTATTTTTATATTAATGATTTCCCTTTTTCTTTTTTAACAAGTTTGTCCTTTGTAAATTTTCTGGTTTGATTTTGTGTGTCACCATGTCACACATGGCAACTGAGATTATAGCCTTTGTGCTCTCAGTGTCAGGATGGGTATTGATAAGCTCTACCTTACCAACTGACTACTGGAAGGTCTCCAGCATTGATGGTACTGTTATCACTACTGCAACCTTCTGGTCCAACCTCTGGAAAACATGTGTGACCGACTCAACCGGAGTCTCTAACTGTAAGGACTTCCCGTCTATGCTGGCTCTGGAAGGTAAGAAAAAAAACCCTTTGGCTCTGGCTTGTGAGATTGTTTGAGTTAACAATGAATCTCTTAGATTGTAAACTCTAAGGAGCAGGGCCCTCTGATTCCTACTGTATCAAATTGTATTGTATTTGTACTGTCTACCCTCAAGTTGTAAAGCGCTACGTAAACTGTTGGCGCTATATAAATACTGTATAATAATAATAATAATAATTAGAAAAACATGTGGCAATGCATATCAATGGGATATTTACATTAGCATAGTATACAGACCTAATGTTACACGTAGCTGCATTATGTGTAAAAAGTTCAAATAAAATTCATGCTGCACTGCCAAGGAAAATAGATAAATAGTCCAATGTTCGTATTTTAAGATGTTTTCATCTTCATAGGTGGTAGTCTAGACAGTAAAGATTTGCTCTTATACAAATTATAAGACTGCTTATTTGTTTGAGCATAGAGTTGATTTTCGTCTACAGTATACCCCCTGCCACTCCAAGGTCCTGGCATATTTACTCCCACTGCCTATGTGTAGGAACTTTCCAATGGACAACACCTACAATAGGTAGTAGGATCCCAAGTTTGATTGGAACTACAACTACAATTTGGGGATCTAGAATCACAGTTTAGGAAAGGCAAAGCACACAGCTGAGTGACATTCACAGCTTCCACCATTTTGAAAGCCGCAAAATGGAATTTAAATTTAACAAGGTTTTCCATTCTAATAGAACATCTTACGGTACCAATAAAATATAAAGACATGTAGCAAGTAAGTATCTGATAAGTTTGAAGCAAATGCTGTGAACCAAATACAAGCATAACCACATAAAATCCATCATCTATTATTGTACAACTAAATATAACTAACATCCCAGGCACCCCTAATGGGATCACACTGTGTGAGAGATGAGGCAGTATGTTAGTCTCCAGTTGTGTTCACACATACCCCACTTTTAAGTACACAATGGGGTTTATTTACTAAAGCTGGAAAGTGCAAAATCAGGCTCCTTTCTGCATACAAAACCAATGAGCTTCTAACCCCAGATTGTTCAATTAAGCTTTGGTAATAAAACATGGAAGCTCATTGGTTTTTATGCAGAAGTGAGTCTGATTTTGCACTTTCCAGCTTTAGTAAACAAACCCCATTGTGTACTTAAAAGTGGGGTATGCCTGTATGTGAAATGTTCTGCCGCTTTCCCTTTTCTATTCCTCATTGCTGCATTCCCTTTTGCCCTTAATGCCGCCCACCTCTGCCCTCTGTGCTATTTCCCCTTGTCCTCAATGCTGCATTTCTCTCTGTCTCCAATGTTGCACCCACTTGCACTTGTGCTGCATTTCTTCTTGTCCTTAGTGCTACATTCCCCCTTATTTGCAGTGCTCTTTTTTTTCTTATCCCCAATGCTGCATTTCCCCTTGTCCATTGGTATGCCACCCCCCCCCCCCCTTTTGTCCTCAGTACTACATTCATCTTTGTCCTCAGTGCTGCATTTCCTTTGCTCTCAGTACTGCATTCCTCCTTGTCCTTGGGGCTGAATTTATCCTGTGCTCAATGCTGCATGTCAACTGTATCCTCCGTGCTGCATTACTCCTTGCCCTCAGTGCTGCCATTCCCCCTTGCCCTCAGTGCTGTAATTCCTCCTTGCCCTCGGTGCTGTAATTCCTCCTTGCCCTCAGTGCTGTAATTCCTCCTTGCCCTCGGTGCTGTAATTCCTCCTTGCCCTCGGTGCTGTAATTCCTCCTTGCCCTCAGTGCTGTAATTCCTCCTTGCCCTCAATGCTGGCAATTCCGCCTTGCCCTCAGTGCTGCAATTTCTCCTACCCCTCAGTGCTGCAATTCCTCCTGGTCCTCAGTGCTGCAACTCCTCCATGTCCTCAGTGCTCCATTTTTAGTTGTCCTCCGTGCTGCATTCCACCTAGTTTTCAGTACTACATCCTCCCTTGTCCTCAGTGCTGTAACTCAAAAATGACCCAGTACAAGTATCAGACTGCTTAGCACAAGCTGGTAGACCACTAATGGTCTGTGGGCCACAGTTTCAGAAACACAGCTTTAAGAGATCTGGCTTCGCATCAGGCATCATATAAAATCTGCATTTTTTGGGTGCTGGTAGTATTTTTAAAAACATATAAATGTGAAAATAATATTTATTTTTTAGAAAAGATGTATTCTATTAGTAAAAATTAAATAGAACCATGCCTTTCTGTACAATCCCCACCCCTTGTGTCTTATTATTTTAACAAAAAGTACTGCTAGAATACACTTTTGTAGACAGAATGAGATCTATTTTTTATGCTGAGCAACATTTTAACTGTATAGGCCAAAAGAGAAGGTAAAGATGGGTTCATGCTTCCTGGATTATAAAGAGCCTACTGACTGCTCTCAAAATCTTTTGCACCCCTTTTATCTATAGTTCTTTTGTTGCCTTTGGTCTCTAATGCTCAGAGGTGGACAGAACAGAAAAGCAAAATAAGGAACAAGTTTTAGCTTGGCGTTGACCCACAAGTGTCATCATGTTTAATGCTGCCCTAATCTTCAGAGCCATCTGCTGATGTTGTTGTGGTGCAAACATACAAACACAGTGCTTCATTACTCCGTGTTGAAATAAGCTTTCTAAAATTGCAGTACAATACAGAGGTCTATGCAAATTAATTTTAGTCTGAAATGACAAAAATAATGAAGCTCAATCAAATATTTTTGAACTTTGAATGAGATCCTTTTTATTCTTATGTCCAGACAAAATGTTTGTTTAATGGAAGTCAGTGAGTCATTTAATAGGTCTGTTAATTTCTAACTCCAGCAAACATTTCTATTTGTTTTATCTTCCTACTGTTGGAACCTCCTCCTCCATACTGGACGCACAGCCCTTTACAGGACAGACATGACCAATAGACTTAAAATCCAATTTGATTTATAAGAAGAGCTAAGAAACCTACAAACACGCTTACCCCGATGCAACAAATTCACCATGAACCCTGATGTAAAAAGTGTTTGCTAATGCTCACAGTTACCTCTTCTCCATGTAGTAAACTCCCCTACATTTTCTGTGCACTTTGGGGCTGATTAACCAAAAGCAAATAGACTGTGCACTTTTCAAAGTGCAGTTGTACCAGAGCTTATTAAATGACTAGAAGCTCTGCTGACTTTCATCCTCCAATCATGTGCAAGCAAAAAAAAGCTTTTTTTTTTTTTTTTATTTTCCTTGCATGTGATTGGGTATTCTTTGCAAAGTGAAGCTTTACCACATTTACTAAGCTCTGGAGCAACTGCCCTTGCAAAGTGCACAGTCTATTTGCCTTTAGAAAAACAACCCCTAAGCCACTTCTGTTACCTGAGATCTAGCCATTGCGTGTCATGCTGCAGTTTTGCACATTTTGGTAGTGCCTGGTAGGAGATAGATGTCTCTCATTCCAATTCATCACATGCTATCTTAGAATCTCAGAATCGGTCACCATGCTCAACTGTTTTTTTTTGTTTGTTTTTTTTTTACTATTATTATTTATTTATGTTGTCACAGAACATTCAGAGGCAAACAGATATGCCTGTATGGGTTTCCAGTAACATTGATACAAAAAAAAGATGCCACTTGCTCCCATCTATAGCTGGCTATTGCAGTAAGAAGCATTGGAAGGCTAACAACAGGTACAAACAAGACCAAGGATAAATCCAAGGGAAAAACCAAGCTTAACTTACTGACCAGCCCGCTGACAACCAAATAACCTGTCTAACAGTATGCGTTAAAAGCAGGGGTTTAGTCTGCACACATTTGCAAATGCATGCGTAAGCCACAGAGCCTCATCAAGACACCCTGATATATGTGGTACCTAACACTAATTTATAAATGTCCCCACAGTGGAGGCACATGCATTCTGATGGATAGGTGAGAGCAGGTGGACTGAAGGGGAGCGTGTGCAGACTAAATCCCTGCTTTTAACACATACTGTTAGACAGGTTACTTGGTTGTCTGCGGGCTGTTCGGTAAGTTAAGCTTGGTTTTTCCCTTGGATGTATCCTTGGTCTTGTTTGTTTCCAGTAACATACAGTACACTATGTTGTCAAAAGTATTGGGACACCTGCCTTTACACGCACATGAACTTTAATTGTATTCCAGTCTTAGTCTGTAGGGTTCCATATTGAGTTGGCCCACCCTTTGCAGCTATAACAGCTTCAACTCTACTGAGAAGGCTGTCCACATGGTTTAGGAGTGTGTCTATGGGAATGTTTGACCATTCTTCCAGAAGTGCATTTGTGAGGTCAGGCACTGATGATAGATTTTATGGACCTTGCTTTGTGCACTGGTGCGCAGTCATGTTGGAACAGGAAGGGTCCATCCCCAAACTGTTCCCACAAAGTTGGGAGCACGAAATTGTCCAAAATGTCTTGGTATGCTGACACCTTAAGAGTTCCCTTCACTGGAACTAAGTGGCCAAGCCCAACCCCTGAAAAACAACCCCATACCATAATCCCCCTCCACCAAATGATTTGGACCCGTGCACAAACCAAAATCCATAAAGACATGAATGAGCGAGTTTGGGGTGAAGGGACTTGACTGGCCTGCACAGAGTCTTGACCTCAACCCGATAGAACACCATATAGCTGCAAAGGGTGGGCCAACTCAATATTGAACCGTAAGATCTAAGACTGGGATGCCACTAAAGTTCATGTGCGTGTAAAGGCAAGTGTCCCAATACTTTTGACAATATAGTGTATTTTCATTACCATTCAAATATTAAATGAGAATACAAAGCCAGTGAACTTCAACTTAGCAGAAGCCACTTTGTCTTCATTCAGTAAAAAAGTGTTGGGAAATCTGGATGAAGGGGTAATGACTTCATATTGGTCGCCAACCAAACACTAAGTAGAACAGAGAATGTTTCTCTAATACCATGAGCATATATTAGAACAGTAAGCCCCGGTTCACACAGGGGCGGCACGACTTGCAGGTCGCCTTACCGAGGCGACCTGCACACGACTGCCACGGCGACTTGCAAAACGACTTCTGTATAGAAGTCTATGCAAGTCTCCCCAAGTCGCCCCCAAAGTAGTACAGGGACCTTTTTCTAAGTCGGAGCGACTTGCGTTGCTCTTATTAGAACGGTTCCATTGTACAGAACGGGAGGCGACTTGTCAGGCGGCTAGGTCACCTGACAAGTCGCCCCTGTGTGAACCGGCACTCAGGGTTAAGCTTGAAACAAAGTGGGCTTGGAAGGGGGAGGTGGAGGGGGAAGGAGATGTTAGGGTTATGTTGGCCCCACTGAGAGGAAAGAGGAAGGGGCCAGAAAAGTGATAGGTTTTATTTTTCAAGGAGCTTTCTAATGTTAAATCTCTTTTTTTTTTCACTTTATTATACAACATACTGTATATGTGTTAATATTAGTATTCTACAAATCTTTTAGATAATACGATTTTATAGTATACAGTAATATATAGTATACTGTATCATACTGTAAGTATGAGGGGTCTTCAAAAAAGTTCTGCACTTTTAAATTTTCGTTGGAAACGGTGAGAGCGGGAAGAGTTTTGCTGATGGCATTAAAAAGTTGGTGCGAAGCTGGGAAAAATGCAGAAAGGTAATGTCATTTGTTTTTGAAATTCTTAATAAAAAGAGTTTTAAAAAGTGTGAAAACTTTTTGAAGAACCCTCATATTATATATTAGCAGTATATAGTAATATTATCTCAAACAGGTTCACTTTTATCAAAACCTGCATTGGCCCACTCCATGACCAGTGTAGTCTAAATGTCCCCTTCATTCTTATCGCTGTTACCCACTTATCTCCAACCCATACCTTACCCACCTCAAATAATGAGACCACACTTATATTTTATAGAGTAAAATGGCCATAACAGCCTATTTTATTAAAACAAACCAACTAAATAACTCCAAACCACTATATATATATATATATTATATATACTGTATATATAAATATAATAAACAATAACATAACCTGTTAACCCCAGTCTGATGGTCTCTGACGGTGACCCACCTTTTAACCACGTATAACCACATACCATACCAATGCACTGTGGGACCTTTTCCAAACTGATAGGCCTCCAGCTGTGACCGCTCGGAGACAACCCCTTCCCACAGTGCAACCATTCCAGTATTCCATCCACCGTTGCCTGCCATCCGGTCTTACGTCTCCTCTCCTGGCCCCCCAACACACCTAGGAGTGCCCTATGATCCAGACAAGGCGTACTGAACCTCCATCTGAAACGACAAACAAATAACATAAAGGCAGCAACACACCTGTCAACTTAACACAACCATATCACAACATGCGAATCCCACATGCACCCTCCTTTTCCTGTAAACATCCAAGATTTTTTTTTTTTTATATCTATTCCACGGCCAAATGAGGCCTAATATAAGACCGAAATCTCACAAATCCCATCTTCCAATTCTGCGCACAGCCGCCTCATCCAACCCACATCTGGCAGCTTCTGTAGCCGCCCCTATGCGGAAGGAGTGTGAAGCGTACCCTGCCCCGTCCAACCCAGCTGCTTTACGACATTTCCTAAAAATTGATATGAACTGAAACTTTGACAAGTAGTACCCATCCTCATGCCTCAGGAATGGCTCTGCCCCATCTGTTCTAATCTTCGGAAATTCACGCACTGCCTCAACAGGGCACACCCTAGACCCAGGTAATGTGAACAGTGACACATCCACACCCTTACCCTGGTGATCAGTTTTTGACCTGCGCAGCCGCAAACACACTCTATCCACCTCCACCTGCACATCTTGCTCCCAACAGGCCCACTGCCAAACACTTCGATGGGCTAACCAACTCCCCTGTCCGAAAAACCCCAAAAATGCTAGCGAGAACACTGCTGTAAACAGCAACGCTTCATATCGCGATTTACATATTGAACCCAACATCGCACATACGGACCCCAGGTTCGCAAAAGTGACAGGCCGTCTCACATCCTTCCACATATGCTGTTTTCGATAACCCTTTATGGCCTGCTTCACCCAAAATCTTTTTTCCAGTCCTCCCCTCCCATTAATTTGAAAAGAAACGATAAGCCCGCCATTTTTTTATCGATGGAAGAGACCGAAAAAACATTTTTCAATGTTCCTAGCTACAAAATACAATACCAGTAACCGCCCGTTAGACCCCATTTTCCCAGCCCCTGCCTCCTGTACCAACCCTGACCATTCTTTCCATACCTTCGCGTAGGCTGACCAAGTGGACTCACTTAGACTGCCGAATCCATCCCGCGGTGACTCCAAGGGCAGCTCCCAAATCCAGTCCGGGCAAGGAACTCCTTCTTTTTGTGCACCCGGAGCCAGCTCCCTGAACTTGTTCCATTGAAATAGAGACAAGGAGTCAGCTAGCGAATTGTCGACACCCGGGATGTGCACCGCATAAATAAAATATTTAATCTCAAACACCTCAACACCAGTTTCCGCAAAAGCCGTATAACTGGTTGTGGTGACGCAGACATGCGATTGACCACCTGCACTACTCCCATGTTGTCACAATTTATTCTCAACTTTAGAATCTGGCATGCCTCCCCCCACAGTTCCAAAGCCAGCACCACTGGAAAAGTTCCAGTCGCACTAAATTCTTAAGGAACTCCGCCCTCTCCCAAGACTGCGGCCAGGGTTCCACGCTCCACTGCCCTTGGAAAAATGCACCATAGCCCGTGGAGCCTGCAGCATCTGTAACCAGCTCTACATCGAAATTACTCACCGGGCCAGACATCCACACCGTCCTGCCATTGTATTAGGCTAAAAACTCATACCACACCTTTAAATCCTCCCTGTGTTCCCCGGTCAGGTGAATAAAATGAGTCGGGGCCTTTACCCCCACGGTGGCTGCCGACAGCCGTCGGCAATACCTGCCCCATGGGGATGATCCTGCAGGCAAAATTCAACTTACCCAGCAACGACTGCAGAGTCCTCAACTGAACTTTCCGCAGTCCGTGGATTTCCCGAATTTCCTTCTGCAAGTCCTCCAACTTACCTCTGGGCAATCGGCACTCCATCGCCATTGAGTCTATTACTATCCCCAAAAGCTAAGTTCAGCCGTTGGGCCTTCCGTTCTTTCTGCGGCCAATGGTATACCAAACCTGCCTGCGATGTGCTGCAACGTGGAAAGTAGAATCGCACACACAGAGGAAGCAGGGGGGCCTATACACAAAAAGTCATCCAAATAATGTATGACTGAACCTAAGCCGGAAACCTCCCTAATCACCCACTCCAAAAACGAGCTGAAAGCCGCGAACATGGCTTTTGGAAAAGATAAGTGGTGTATCACGCAGAACTTGTTCGGTTCCTTCTTGTGCACCACCCCCAATGGTGACACCACCAAATCCTGCCAGGGTTTGTTGGCAAAGGGCCCCCCATGCGCCCCATGGCCACTTCTCTTCCCAATTTGTCCTCCACCACCCCCGGATGCTGTAAAGCAGATGTCAGATTCCTTGCCTTTGGCAGAACCATCGCCAACGAACACGGGTTCTTAAAACCGTCCTGAAACCATGAAGCCAATAACTTTGCCGCTTCCCTGTCTGGATACTTACTTAGAAAAGGAAGCATCCTTTCCACCCTCACCGGCGTCGTCCCTCTTTTGAGCAGAGTCGCCGGCATGCTTCCCTCTCTTAAAACACCTGGACAATATATGGGCTCCCCCTCACCCAGAGCACTCGTGCTTGAACTTGTATGCTGCTCCAAATTTACAGGAGCCCTCATTGCACTGCCAGCATACTCCCCACTTCTTTCCGGCCGGCAGTCCTGAGGAATGTGTACCCCCGGCCTCCCCCTGAAAAAACTGAGGCGGGGCCCTCGCTGAAGACATAAGCCTCATCCAGAGGCTAATATCTTTATGATCCCAATGCAGAGATGGGCGGACTGCTCTGCGCTGTCTGAACTGCTCGTTGTATCTAAGCCAAGCAGTACCACCGTACACCCTATGTGCCTCTCCTATAGCGTCCATGTAACAGAACAAAGCCGAGCAATGCTCGGGGTTCTTCTCACCAATAACACTCACCATAATGGCAAACGCTTGCAGCCAGTTAACAAATGTACACGGTATAAGCCTGTACCTCCTTCTTTCCTCGTTCTCCTTCTTGGAATCATCAGGTTTCATCCTGTCCAAGTTAATTTTTTCCAATGGCAGTAGCGAAAAATCTCCACATACTCGCCCTTGTAAATCTTATCCCGGACTTCCTGTTTTAGATGAGCTCCCAGCAGGCCCTCGAAGTAGAGGTATACCTCGCACTTTGCCGCATTCGCAGTCCTGACCATATTGGTCCTCTCCGCCTTCTCCGTATCCCCTTTTTCCCCTGCCTTCTCGGTGACCACTCCTACCCCTGACTGCACGGGTATCGGAGCTGCCGGGGGCATCTCCACCCCAGATCCCCCAGTTCCTCCAACCACTGCCTCAAATCTACCTAACAACGCCCGCAGGCCCTCCAATAAATCCGTCAGCTGCGTACCGGACCCCGCACTGGCAGGCCTGTGCCCTGCCCCCTGCTGGCCCAGCGTATCCCCCCCTGACTGTATCAAAGGAACTGCTGGCCTAACCGTACCCGCAGCTACCACCCCTAACACATCCTGCAATGCATCAGACAAAGACAAATTAACCATTGACTTACCGGGCTGACCAGGAGCTCCCCCAACAGCCGCCGCGTTGCTCTCCATCGCTGGTACTAGTGGTTCCTCCTCCCCTGATGCTTTCCCTTCTGACCTCTCGTCCTGTTCCAGGATGGGTGGCATAGCAAGCCCCCCGGGAGATGAAATCCCTAAGGCCGTGGTGCTTGGCAGTTGTGGGGCCCGCTTCACCCCCGAAATTCCTCCTTCTCCAGACCGGCGTCACTGACCTGACCTGGCGATGTCCTGGCTGTCATGTGTTGTTCTTCCTCCGCCATCTTGTCCCACCGAGCGCTGTCCCGGTAGGCTCCGCCCCCTCACCGACTTCCCGATCTCCCGCTCCACCACCTCCGTGTCTCTGCTCGGCTCTCCGTCCCTCATCATCTCCCCCCTCTGATCGCTGTGTGTGGATGGGGATGCCGCCCTGCTTCCTGACCCACGATGTCCGTGCGGGGAACCGGCGCCATGTTGGCCCGTGGCCCCACCCACCGGATTAGGCAGGCGGCGTGTGGACCACCCAGGGCCTGCTGAAAGCTGTGGCTGATGCTGTTTTGCCGGGGGAAGCGATCGCTCCTCTGTCGGGCTTCTGGGGAGGTGAATGGGTCTAGATGCAGGCCCTGGTGAAAAGCACGCTGGAGGCCGCGACCTCCGCGATGGGACACCTCACCTGACGGGGATCCGTCTGCCTCATCCTCCATGAGCTCCACGCCTGTCTCTGCAGCCACTCTGGTATTGCTTCAATCTCTGCCATCATGGAGGAGCAGTGAGAAAAACTGCCTCCTCCTGTAAGTTCATCTTCACACTGACCCTTTGCACCGCCCCCTCTATAAATATAACCACTCCCCTTTGGCAAAAACTTCTTTCTTACCTTCCCCTTTCTTGCCACTCCCATTACTCCTTTCCACATTAACACCATATGTGTCTCCCTTAGACACACTGTCATGCCCGGCCCTACACTATCCCTCCTTGCAGTCCTTTCGTTCCGGGCCTCACTTTAGACCCCTAAACTAAACTTCACCTAGCTGTTTACTAATCTCAAAATGACATCCAAGGCCTGTGTGGGCTGAAACTCTACTTCAGTAATAGCATTGTATTGTGGGACTAGAGGCGCCTGTAATATGGCTCCTTCCAAGTCAACAGGTTGTCACAGCATAGCCACAGTCAACGCTAAAAAATACTTTTGCCCAGAGGAGGTAAGTAGCAGTAAAGTCTGCTGATATACTAAGTTACATAAGTAGCTGATCAGGGAGTTTCTAGGTTAGGTTAGGGGGGTAGGGAGAGTGTATTAATATAGTTTGTAGTCCATACTAGAAGTTGACCTGTCTATGCAAGACTCCCCGTAGTCACCAAGGAATTAAATGTACATGCGTCATACAATGTTTTCAAAGCTTTTCCTCCTATAGCCAAATCCCTGGAGTAGTATTTAGAAGCAAAGAAGCCTACCCATATGTCCTCCAATAGCCAGAGAAGGTGGTGTTATACTGTAAGGAAGTGATACTAAACAATAGCCTTAAGCCCCTTTCACATGGGCCGGATTCTGCTCTGATTAGCAATGAATCTGTTAACAGACACAAGTTTATTGACACCTGTCTGTCCATAGAGTTCTATGGACATTACGACCAGGTCTGCCTGATAAGCTGAAAGGACTCTGCTGAACCGGCCGAGATTTGATCCATCTATGGCCAGCTTTACTGTGTTTTCCTGCTTCCTTGTAATGTCATTCATGAGCTCACAAACCTCTTCTGCCCCCACCACTACCACGTCCACTTGTTTGAAATGAGCAGTAGTCAGGTGCACAGCTCTATGCAAACCACAACCCAAAGTCCATATTCCATGTAAGGAGCAAAAGAAGGTGGCTACATTCCTACATACAATGGGACCATATCCACCCTCTAACAGAAAGTCAGATCACAGCAGCAGCAAAAAAAATTAAATAATAATTTTGAGATTTGGAGAAGGCTGAGAGCAATAGAGGGTACTTTTTAAAGTTAACAATACATACTTTAATAGAATATAGTTTTTGAACCAGAGTTTAATACCACTCAAATGCTAAGTTGCCAACTATGTTGATTTTCAGTGACAGTTTCAACTTAATCCATGAAAAGAAAGTAATAAATATGGTATTACTACCAAAGCTTACCACCAAGCATTGCAATAAACATTTGTATGTGGTGCTTTAAATAAAAACCATACTTTTCTTAAAGAAATGTTTTTAACTTAAAGCGGAGTTCCACACAAAAATGGAACTTCCGCTTTTCGGAACCCTCCCCCCCTCCGGTGTCACATTTGGCACCTTTCAGGGGGGAGGGGGGTGCAGATACCTGTCTAAGACAGGTATTTGCACCCACTTCCGGCATAGACTCCCATGGGAGTCTATGCCTCTTCCCGTCCCGACCGCGCTGTCTGCTGGGAACACACAGCTCCCAGGAGAGAGCGGGGACCACGGGACCACTAGGGACGCGCAGCGTGACTCGCGCATGCGCAGTAGGGAACCGGGAAGTGAAGCCGCAACGCTTCACTTCCTGATTCCCTCACCTAGGATGGAGGCGGCAGCTGCCGAGAACCGAGTGGGTTCTCGGCGTCCCCTGCCGACATCGCTGGACCCTGAGACAGGTGAGTGGGCATGTATTAAAAGTCAGCAGCTGCAGTATTTGTAGCTGCTGGCTTTTAATATTTTTTTTTTTTGGCGGTGTGGGTGAACCCCCGCTTTAAAGTACTTGTAAACAATCGCCTTGTCAAACAACCCATTCAGTTTAAAATAGGCATGAAAAATAAAACATCTGTGTATAGATATAAAAAATATATACATAAATGCCTTTTTCCCTCTTTTTCTATAAGTGATCACATGATCTCTGTTCTCAGCTGCATAAGAGTTGGGGGGGAGGGGGGACTGCAGCACACTGATCTTCCTAGTGAATGGCTGTGCAGGGGTGTGTGTCAGGACATGTGTTATCATTGGAGGCGAGCAGGCTGAGTTCCCAGCATAGCTAGAGAACAGACCATGGTGTGCTTTCCTGCTTAGTGTGGTCAGTTTTTAATAGGAAAGCAGAGGAACTGGTAGGAACACCAAGGATTTCACACAAAGGAAGCAATACAAAGAGAACAGGATACTTCCTCATACAAGTACATGGCACAGCAGGCACATACCAGGAATATGAAATGTTGGGTTTACATACTCTTTAAATAATTTGCTGCATGAACCATGTTGTATTCAATGTTAATTAAAATGATGTTTCTATTTGAACACGTAGGCACCTATTATTTACTAAAACTTATAATGATTTACTAAAATTAGAAAATTAAATTATTTACTGACGTGAGAAGTAAGCATGTAAATGCAGTGGAGTAAAGTAAATTACAGTTTACTGCAAACATTCAGTTATTTGGGAAGCTCTGTGTTTACCTTAATTTTCCTGCAATATAATTTAATGTTTTAAGTGAATGGGAGTTCCAGTGACTTCACTTTATTACAAAATCCTGTTTGATAATTTTTTGTAAATTGACAGCTACAGTATGTACTATATGTGGTAAATGATCAGTACAATAAAAACTTTAGTTGATTCTTATTTAATTGATCCTTAAAATAGGCAAATAACGCATTGCATTGAAAAGACAGCATTCATTGTGCCTTTGTGAGCAGGCAATATTATCGGTTGTAATGCTTGCTGTGTTTCAGTGTATCATGGGCCCTCTACCATTTTTCTTCAGGAATGACCTTGATTGTGTTTTCCTTTACAATTCTTATTCTTTTTTCTCATATGCTTTTTCAAGCTGTAATTTTATTTAAAACCACACAGAAACATTGAGGGTACGATAAGAGTGATCCTTTTGTAGCTCTTCTTTTTTTAATCAAATCCAGCAAAAGGACTTTTCCCCAGGCCCTTGCACTACATAATTGATGGCAGATTAAAGGAGATTGTACAATAAGATTGTATAGTGTATGGTCCCTTTAGTGGGTGGCATGTCAGACTGCCGTACAAAGACTACTGCTCACTGCTCAGATCAGTGGTGTTTATGTGCACACTGCTGCCCAGAGGAAAGGACTTTGTAAAGAAAATAAAACAGGTAGGAAATGCAAAAAGATTACTCTTAGGCCTCTCACACTGCCCCCCTGAAAAGCAATTTGTGACATATCGCTTTTTGGATTTAGCTTTCAGGTCTTCATGCTTGTTTGGCCAGCTGCGGTGGAGTCTGTCCTATATAACGGAATGCTCCGGTGACGTCATCCCCCTTCACCTGGACACTTCCATGCGCCTCAAGCCTCGTGTTGAGGACAGACTCCACCTCAGCCGGCCGAACACCATCCAGCGGTGTATGAGGAACATCACAGGACGCACACAGACAGGAACGTATAAAGGGATTGACTACACTGAGGACAGCCCCATTCGGGATATTACTATATGCTTTCTTTTGACTCCAGAAATGTGAGTGCATTGTGATTAAACTTTTACTGCATATTAAAATTTGTTAAAAATCTGCACCCAGAGGCGCCTCTTCTCCCTCTACTTGTCCTAAACAATGCAAGCTGTAAACAGTAATATTGGTACATCTAATGAAGAGCTAACATAAACACATAAATATCCCACAATGGTTTGGATACAAGGTAAAGTGGACACAATGCTAGTCACATCTCCCTAGAGGATTAGCAGACAGACAGAAACAATAGGTGGCTCAATTAACAATGGGGAGTCACACCTAGGAGGCACACAATGGGGAAATTATACCATGAGAAAAAGACACCTTAGTAAACAGATTATAGCAGGAGACCCCAGCATCAGATTGTTTTGAGTCTGGGGGGGTTTGAAGTATCCGGGTCCTTCAGTTCTCAGAGTCTGTGTGTTTCAGGGAGCATGGACCCGAATCCAAAGCAAAACCACTCCAAAGGTCCCTCAGGCACACCCCTCCCAAAGAATAGAGCCCCCTCAAAAGCCAGGACCCATAGAGAGTAGGCAAGAGGCTACCCTGCAGTCCCCTCCAAAAGCCCCTGTCCCAGTTGGGTCTGTCACAAAAAGTATTTAATGTGTAAAAATATAATCAGATTTGGTAAACATGGCATGATGGAACTGTAGTGCACTGCTATCTTTTAGGACAGAATTAGAACTGTCAACAATAATTAGCAATTGCTTAAGTATTATGGTACCTCTGGAAATAATTTTAAAGGATAACTAAACCCAAGAAAAAAAAATGTAATATGTTGCAGCTTACAGTCCTTAGATGTGGTGGCTGCATTTGTTTTCTTTTTTTTTTCAGGCTAAGAATATTTTCAGCAAATACAGAGAATACCTGTTGATCTAGCCAGAAATGCCATGTCTGTGTGAGCTGCACCGAAGAATATCTTCCTTTACAGCTATTTCCTGTAAACTACCAATTGCCCTGCCCTCCATGTAATGGAGATGAAGAGATAAGGACAAGTTTGGGGTCCATATCAGGAGAACAGCCTAGGGTGACAATAATGGCTCCCTCCATAGATACTGTGGAGGAGTGGCGTGGCTTTCCAGGGAAAGGAAGTGTGTTATTTGCAGAATTATCAGGTGAAAATAAAGCAAAAAAAAAAAAGCTTGAAAAAAAAAAAAAAGAAGACAACTGCAGCCACCACTCCAAGCACCAACAATCTGCAATATGTTACATTTTTGGTTTTATGCACTTTAAACTGTTGGTTACTGTGAATTCATTTCTGAATGAAACTGTTCCACCTTTAATATGTCACTTCTGAATATAAAAAAAATGGTTGGTACACCCAAACTGCCTGTTTTAGCCTACAATAGCTTTTTCATGAAGCTGCAAAGGTGTGTGTGTGGTGTAAATATCTCTTTGAATAGCAACTGGTGTTTTCAGATACAGTACATATTTGTATAATTGTTATTCTTGGCTACGTTATATATCATTGTATCTTGGCAGAGATAAATATGGAAATAATAACTATGAAATTAGTGGTTAGCCATGTGAAAATAATATATTTGCATTATTATTTTTTCCTTAGGGTACATCCAAGCCTGTCGTGGTTTGATGATAGCAGCAGTCAGTTTGGGATTTTTTGGTTCGATTTTTGTACTTGTTGGGATGAAATGCACCAAAATTGGAGGCTCAGAAAACACTAAAGGAAAAATCACCTTCTTCGCTGGCCTGCTCTACATACTCAATGGTGAGCTCTATACAGTGGTCACCAGGGCTCATTTTAAACCTAGTTTTTTGTTTTGAATAATGTGAGAAGAATTATTTTGTCGCAGGCACAAACTGACCACACTGATTGCAAAAAATCTACAAAATCCTGCAGAGTAGTCCAAAAGCTTGCAAGATCGTATCTGCCGAGCTCACAAGCTTTTCATTCTATGGCTAGGGAAGGAAAAAGAAGTGAGGACCAGGGAAAAACTGCCCTAAAAACTGTGGCTTTTTAAAGGGAGAGGAAAGACAGGTACTCCCATCCTCTCACCCACCCATCAATGGCTGGCAACACTTGGTGGAACCTACAATGGTGAAATGTCCAGTATGTCATATTATCTTTTTAATTGCTTATGGCACCACTCAAAGTAGAGGTGAAAGCATATCCCTGTGTCCCTGATACCAATCCAGGGGGTTAGTAAATGTAAAGAAAAAAGGATCACTGCTACTCCAGACCAGCCCAGGTGAATAAATGATAAGGAGTGGCCTCAGCCTACATGTTTCCACCAAACCACATGCCCCAATGGGTATGCTGGGAACACATAATAAACATATAGTGGGATTTTCTCAAATTTGACTGCAAATGTAGCTCAAGCAAATTAGCCACAGATTCCAACAGGTCAGTGAAGGAGTATACTACACCCCACATATATGTAATCCAACTGTGTTTGCCATGACGCATTATCAGATTGAATACACATGTGTATTAGGCCTCTTGCACACGATACTGATGTTTGAGCATCTACTTTTTCAGCCCTTTTGTATGCATTTGTGTGTATATGCGCAATTTTCACGCAATTTTGTGCGCGCAAAAAAGTATTCTTGCGTTTTTGTTCTGCACAATATGCGAAAGGGCGCGTATTTGCGTGCATGAGGCATAAAAATAAAAAGCTGACAGATGTTCTAGCATTTCCCTACTCAACTTTGTCTGTGTTGGAGCTTCCTTCAGTTCTTGTCTGGTGAAAGGTTTATCCCTGGGACAGTGAGCAAGGTGAAATATCTCTCCAGGGCAGCAGTAAAACCCGACATGGGTTCTAATTCTTCCCGTATCTATCCTTTAATTAAAGGAAAAAGGGTTAGCTATAAAAGTGTGGGCAGGTGTCAAGTCCTGCTGGAAAATGAAATCAGCATCTACATAAAGCTGGTCAGGGAGGGAAGCATAAAGTGCTCTAGAATTTCCTGGTAGAGGACTGCGCTGACTTTGGACTTGATAAAACACAGTGGACCCACACCAGCAGATAACATGGCTCCCCAAATAATCCCTGACTGTGGAAACGTCACATTGGACCTCATGCAACTTGGATCAGGGTCGCACCAGTGACTGGGCCCTGCCATTCTGCCACAGTGGGGGGGACCCCAGGACCCAGCATCTCCCCCTGCACGTCCGGTTGTCACTTCACTATGCAGTAGAGGGGCGGGAGGGGGCGATCGACAGCTCTGTGGTGCCTGCAAGCCGTGGGATCTCCCTCCGGCAATCAGTTGACTTTCCTCTATACAGTGCAGAGGGGAGGGGCCTCCGTACTTGCCAACAATCCCGATCTGTGGAGATCACAAACTCTTTTCCACCAGCGGATCAGGTGGCTCTCGGGTTCACTCTCTGCTACTCCTGCAGAACATGCCAGAGGCGGAGCCTGCCGAGGCTTGCATTTTTATTGGGATGGACTCAGGGAGGGGGTGTGGCCAGCCTCGAATGTGATGGCACCCGGTCCACCTTCTGGTGCAGGTGCGAGGCTCAAGCTGCATGGAGAGACCCTGTGAGAGACTGAAGCAGACGGCGGAGATACTCTGCTATTGGTAAACCAGATTGGTACACCAGATTAAACTTTGCTAGGTTTCATTAGTCATTGAATTATCTGTTCATCTGTTTGCATAAGCTGATCTCCTTGCTATACAGGTCTATTTCAGCACAACTCTTGCTTTTATCTCACCAGAATCACCTTAAAAAATTACATTACAAATGTACACCTCCACCCTTAACTAAAATAGATGGAACCTCAGCATCTCCCCTGCCAGCCAGTGTAACACTTTGTTGTCAGTCAGCAAGATTACAGATTTAAAGCGGAATTCCACCCAAAAGTGGAACTTCCACTCATCCGATTCCTCCCCCCCTCCGGTGCCACAATTGGCACCTTTAAGGGGGGAGTCTAATACAGGTATTTGAAACCACTTCCAGGAACAGACTCCCGCGGGAGTCACGCCCTTCCCCCCCCCCCCGCTGTCTTCTGGGAAACACACAGGTCCCAGGAGATAGCGGGGACCAGTTAGGACGCGCAGCGCGACTCGCGCATGCACAGTAGGGAACTGGGAAGTGAAGCCGCAACGCTTCACTTCCTGATTCCTCCACCGAGGATGGTGGTGGCAGCTGCCGAGATCTGAACGATTGATCGGCTTCGACTGCTGACATCGCTGGACCCTGGGACAGGTAAGTGTCCATTTATTAAAAGTCAGCAGCTGCAGTATTTGTAACTGCTGGCTTTTAATATATTTTTTTTAGGTGGAGTCCCGCTTTAATTGATTATTATTGTCACTGGGACATTAGGCTTCCAATGGAGATGTTCCTAATTTGTATGAAGATGTAAAAAATTGCTAAAGTCACCATATATATTGTGACAGTGTGACTGATTTTTTTATTTATTTATTGTTAAAGCGGAGTTTCACCCAAAAGTGGAACTTCCGCTCATTCTACTCCTCCTCCCCCTCCGGTGCCACATTTGGCACCTTTCAGGGGGGAGGGGGGACAGCATACCTTTCTTTCACAGGTATGCTTTCCCCACTTCCGGGAGCCTCACCGGGCCAGTAGGAGAGGGGAGCGGAGCCTCGCCCATGCGCAGTAGGGTTCCCAGCATGAAGCCGAAAGGCTACGCTGCCGGGTTCCCTTACTCGCAATGGAGGCGGCAAGCACCCGACAGCTGATGGAAACATCAGCTGCGGTGCCGACATCGCTGGACACCAGGACAGGTAAGTGTCCGATTATTAAAAGTCAGCAGATGCAGTATGTGCAGCTGCTGGCTTTTAATTTTTGTAGCGGTGGGCAGACCTCCGCTTTAATGTGAATGTGGATATTTAATTGGGTTTATGATTATAGTTTATAATAAGCTACAATAGGAAATCCAAATAAATATCTGCATGTTCGCATTACCATGAAAGTACAGTCACAGTATATATGGTCACTTTATCAATTCTTCACATCTTCATGCATTTAATGATAATATCTCATATAGCATCCTAATGTCATGCAGTATACAGATACATGCAGTATCACCGCTAGCACAGGACACTCAGAGAAAGTACTCTAATGCCCCGTACACACGGTCAGACATTGATCGGACATTCCGACAACAAAATCCATGGATTTTTTCCGACGGATGTTGGCTCAAACTTGTCTTTCATACACACGGTCGCAGAAAGTTGTCGGAAAATTTGATCGTTCCGAACGCGGTGACGTAAAACGCGTACGTCGGGACTATAAACGGGGCGATAGCCAATTGCTTTCGTCTCTTAATTTATTCTGAGCATGCGTGGCACTTTGTCCGTCGGATTTGTCTACACAGGATCGGAATTTAAAGGATCGGATTTTGTTGTCGGAAAATTTTATAGCATGCTCTCAAATTTTGTGTGTCGGAAATTCCGATGGAAAAAGTCTAATGGAGCCCACACACGGTCAGAATTTCCAACAACAAGCTCTGATCGCACATATTCCGTCGGAAAGTCCGACCGTGTGTACAGGGCATTACTCTCTCATGGGGTTTCCTGGGTTCCTACAGCAGCATCTCTCCCCACTATTCACCACATGTCATAAAAGTTAAACAGTAAACTTTAGGGCTCTTTAACACGGGGCAGATCCGCCCGGCAGACTCCGCTTTGCTGAGCGGGGGATTGATACACTGATCTCCACTGAGCAAACGGATGACAGGTCCGTCTTCGCTCACTGTGTGGAGACAGACCTGTCAGAGCCCCGCTCTCCTCTATGGGAGATCGGATGAAAATGGACTGCCTGTCCGTTTTCATCCAATCCCATCTGATCCTCCAGACAGATGGAAAATAGGGTCACCATCCGTCTGGATTTCATGGACAAAGTTGGATCGGATAGCAGCAGGTGTCAGCGGACATGTCACCGCTGACATCCGCCGCTCCATAGAGGTGAATGGAGCGTCCGATCAGGTCTGCCTGAAAAACTGACAGGTGGACCTGATCAAACAGCCCGTGTGAAAGGGGCCTTAGAGAAGAGGAAAGCTTCCCCCAACACATAAATATGTTAATTTTACACTTCTAGAACTAGACCCATATTAAATTAATGCCCCGTCCCTAATTAAAGTAAATGCCCTGCCTCCAATGGCTTTCTGGACATGCATTAAAGTGATTGTAAAGGCTTGCTTTTTTTTTTTTTTAAATAACAAACATGTTATACTTACCTCCTCTGTGTAGTGGTTTTGCACAGAGCAGCCTGGATCCTCCTCTTCCCGGGTCCCTCTTTGCTGCTCCTAGTCCCTCCCTCCTTTGAGTGCCCTCAGCCAGCTTGTTACAGGTTGTCACCCAAGCTGAGTCAGAGCTCCTTGTATCCATTCAGACACGGATCCCTGACCTGGCCCTGCCCCCTCTCTCTCCTGATTGGCCGACTGACTTTGACAGCCACGGGAGCCAATAGCGCCGCTGCTCTGTCTCAGCCAATCAGGAGGAGTGTACTGGATGGCTGAGGGGATCATGGACATTGCTGGAGAGAAAAGGAGGTGAGGTAGGTAATTGGGGGGTGCTGGGGAGGCTGCTACATACAGAAGGTTTTTTATCTTAATGCATAGAATGCATTAAAATAAAAAAACTTCTGCCTTTACAACTCCTTTAAAAAAAGGTGTCCCTAAAAACTTTTTTGAAATGTTTGCAACTATGGGGGCCCCTGACCTAGGCAGGTAATGGCTTCAGTAAACAAGTGATTCACTCTGCTTGTACACTGAAGCCGATACCTGCCCTGGTCAGAAGCCCCTCCCCTCTCCACTGTATAGACTCGGGAAGTAAACTGCTAGCCGGGGGGAGATCCCGCAGCTTGCAATGGGAGTAAAGGGCCCTGGATGAGTGGCAAGGGCTGCGAAATGGGGTCAGGGGAGCCCTTCATGGTTTCTTGCACCAGGGCTCTGAAGGTTCTAGTTACGCCTCTGAGCAGGACTTGGCACCTGCCCACACTGCCAAAAGTACCAATACTTGTTTAATGATCATGGTATCACTGTGCTGGATTGGCCAGCAAACCTGCCCGACCTAAACCTCATAGAGAATCTGTGGGGTATTGTCAAGCGGAAGATGAGAGACACCAGACCCAACAATACAGACGAGCTGAAGGCTGCTATCAAAGCAACCTGGGCTTCCATACCATTTCAGCAGTGCCACAGGCTGATCGCCTACATGCCATTGACACAGTAATTCATGCAAAGGAGCCCTGACCAAGTATTGAGTGCATACTATACTGTACATGGATATACTTTTCAGTAAGCCAACATTTCTGTATTAAAAATCCTTTTTTTTATTGGTCTTATTATGTAATATTCTAATTTTCTGAGACACTGAATTTGTGTTTTTCACTAGCTATAAGCCATAAACATCAAAATTAAAAGAAAGAAATGCTTGAAATATATCACTCTCTGTGTAACGCATTTATATAAAATATATGAGTATCACTTTTTAAATTGAATTACTGAAATAAATTAACTTATTGGTGATATTCTAATTTTTATGGGATGCACCTGTATATAGATGCACACCAGTATAGAAATAATACAAGCTTTATATAAGTAAAGATTAATAACACATAATCCAATGTACAAACAGGTATTATCAGCAAAGGGCCCAACAAGAGTCCTGGTGGAATTGTGAACATATACCCAAGTATATAGCATAAAGTTAATAATAGAGATACCTCCAGTTGACTATTATAGCAAAGTTCAGTTTCAGGGGCCCTGAGGATGATCAGCATTCATCTTGGTGTCAAAGACCTGAAGATAGGATCTGCCATGCAGGGGAGGCCCTCCAGTCATTGTCCAACTAGCCTAGAATGCAGCTTTTTCCAGCAGAAATTGTGGCTGAAAGAGTCAGTCTATATACTCTGCACTTACTCCCTAGTAGCATCTAATCTGTCATACAACTGGACCCCTAACTACCAAAAGTGACCGTTGAATGCCTAGCCTGGCTCTAGCCTATGCTGGTTATTGAGCCCTGAAGAAACTCCAGCTGTCGCTTTATAAGCAGTTACAGCAAACAATTGTTTTCATTTTAGGTTAATTGTTTTCATTTTAGGTTAAAGATTTTTCATTAATAAATAAAAGCTGATCATTGTAAGCACCCCAATCAGTGGTAAACGGTTTGTCACATCCTGTAACTGCAAGAGAGCTTGTTCTTCTGTGAAACAACACACTTACTAGCTATATCACCAGATGAAAATAAAAGAAAGAAAGCCTAAAAAAAAAAAAAGAAATAAAATTTTTTCATCATTCTTACCTGTAAAATCCTTTTCTTTGAGTACATCATTGGATACAGAATCAGGCTAATATTCATTACCTACTGGGTTATACTCCATCTCCAGGTGAATGGACACTGGTAGACCAAAGGTCTTCAGACAGGAAGTTATCCCATATATAACCCCTCCCACACAGGAAGTACTTCACTTTTGTAGCAAGCACTGAATCCTCAAAAAAGAGGGGAGGGATCTCTGTGTCTCATGATGTACTCAAAGAAAAGGATTTTACAGGTAAGTATGACGAAAAAATCCTATTTTCTTTTTCATACATCATGGGACACAGAGTCAGGCTAATATTCATTACCTACTAGGACGTCCCAGAGCAATAGCCTTGAGGGGAGGGAGACACCCTGCCAAACAATAGCCATCAGAACTTATATGGCAGCCAGCAGTACACTGCGGCCGAAAGCCGAATTCTGCTCCATATATATATTATATTATATATTATGCGGCTGCTCGAACATCCACTTGATAAAATTTTGTGAACGTATGCACTGAAGACCAGGTAGCAGCTTTACAAATCTGAGCCACCCTGGCTTCAATAGCCATGCCGTCAAATTTAGAGACTGTAAATTGGGGTGGAATATAGGACCTTGAGACAGTAGATCGGGGTGACGTGGAAGCGTCCATGGCCCATCTATTGTTAGTCTCACAATCTCCGGGAACCAGGACCTTCTGGGCCAGGCTGGTGCCACCAGAATGACTGGAACCCCCTCTTTCCGAATCCTGTGCAACAATGGTGGAAGGAGAGGGATCAGAGGGAAAGCATAAACCAGGGAGTACTGGCTCCATGGAACTATCAGAGCATGTGCTCCAATTGCGAGAGGATCCCGTGTTCGGGACACAAATCGCTGTAGCTTGTTGTTGAACCTTGATGCCAATAGGTTGACCTCTATTCATCCCCATCGCTGGCAAATTTTCTGGAACACCCCTGGGTGTAGGGACCATTCCCCCGGGCAGATCTGCTGGCAGCTGAGATAATCTGCCTTCCAGTTCTCTACTCCCGGAATATGGATTGCCGATATAATCGGCACATGTCCCTCTGCCCAGGCTAGTATGTGGTTCACCTTCTTCAGAGCTGAATGACTCCTGATACCGCCTTGGTGGTTTATAAAGGCCACTGCAGTGGCATTGTCGGACTGAACCCTGATAGGGCAGTCCTGAAGCTCCACCATCCAGGACCGTAGGACCAGATGTATTGCCCTTAATTCCAGGACAGCAGGATCTGTTCTGTCCCTGACCATTTCCCCTGAGCTGTGAGCCTTCTAGGGTCGCTCCCCAGCCTGAGAGACTGGCATCTGTAGTCAGTACTCTCCAAGTTACCGGGAGAAAGGATTTTCCCTTTCGCAGGTTCTGATCCTGCAACCACCAGTTTAGGCTTAAGCGTGCCCGAGGATATAAGCACATTGGATAATCCAGGGCTTGTCCTCTTCTGTTCCAGGACAACAAGATGTCTTGTTATAAAGGCCTGGAATAGAACTGGGCATAGGGCACTGCCTCGAAGGAGGATACCATCCTCCCTAGAAGACTCATACAGAGCCAAATGGAGGGTTGTCTGGTGCCCCTTATCTGACGCACCTGAACCTTCAGGTCACAGATCCTTAAAGATGGCAAGAATATTCTTGCTTGAACCGTATCTAGGATCAGACCTAAATACTGTAGACTTTGAGCTGGTTTCAAGGCTGACTTTTCGGTATTTATGATCCAGCCTAAGCTTTTGAAATACCTCACTGTGCATATTATGCTCTGTTCTAGACCCTATAATGAGTGATCTCTGAGCAGGAGGTCATTCAGATACCCGAACACTAGGATTCTTGGGCCCTTAAAAGACCCAGTACTGGTGCTAGGACCTTTGTGAACACCCGGGGAGCTATAGCCAGCCTGAAGGGTAGAGCCACAAACTGAAAATGATGTTCCTCTACTGCAAAATGTAGGAAACTTTGATGAGGATGAAAGATGTGTAAATACGCGTCTTTTATATCGATAAAAGCTAGAAAGTCTCCCCTCTGGAGTGAGGCTACTACTGAGTGGACAGACTCCATCTGAAAGGACTGTATCAGTAGATACTTGTTCATGGATCTTAGGTCCAAAATGGGCCTTGTGGCCCCATTTGGTTTCTGAACCGTAAACAGGTTTGAGTAAAACCCTGTTCCCCTTTCAGGTTCCAGAACCTCTACAATCACTCCTTGATGCACTAGATGATGTAGTTCCTGAAGCAATAAGTTTCTTTTTGGAGGATCCGAGGGAACGCTGGATCTTAAAAACCTTTGAGGGGGAACCCCCCCGCAACTCCAGCTTGTATTTCAGGTGACCCACTCGTCCTGAATTATTGTTCTCCAAATGTCCGCAAAGTGCAGCAGCCTTCCCCCCACTTGATAGAGTGGGGGTGTCCCCTCAAAAGGAGGGCTTGGTGCTGGGTTTAGAAGAGATTTGGACCCAGGGCTTCTTCTGGCCCTGGCCCTGCGGCTTGCCCCTGGCCCTAGCTCCCTGTTGGTGGCGGAACCGCCTTGACGCTGAGACATTTGAGGAAGCAGTCCCTGAGGTTTTAAACAAGGTTTGTTTGGTCTGGTGCTTTTCTTCACAGGAAGTAGAGAACTCTTCCCTCTGGAAATCTTTTGGATATATTTGTCCAAGTGATCACCAAATAAATGTTCCCCATGAAAAGGGAAACTTGCCAATAACTTTTTACAAGGAAGCTTGGCTGACCAGTTCTTAAGCCACAAGAGTCTGTGCATATGTACAGACGAGAGAGACAAACGAGAAACCTGCTGTATTGAATCCTTTGAGGCATCAATAGCAAAACACAGCGCTCGAGAAATATCTGTCTTACTTCAGGCAGATCATCCTCCTGGTTAGGCCTATCATGCCGTTTGACCTGATCCTTTACGGACTGGCAGATACCAATTGCTGCAACAGCTGGCTAAATAGCTGAACTGGCCAAAGAAAAGGAAGCCTTTAATAATGACTCCAATTTCTTGTCAACAGAGTCTTTCAAACCCTGTGCGTTATCTACCTGACAAGTTAAGTTCTTGTTTAAGGAAGAGATTGCTGCATCTACTGCTGGCATGCTCCATTTTTTAATGAACTTTTCATCCATGGGATATAAAAGGGAAAACCTCTTAAGAGGAACAAAAATCCTGTCAGGATGTTCCCAATCAGCATACATCGCCTGTTCCAACAGGGGGTGTAGAGGGAAAGCCTGTGCGGCCTGAAGAGGCCTCAGGGATCCCAAAGAGGACCAGGGAGGCTCAGTCACCTCTGCAAGAGGCAACTTAAAGCTGAGTTCCAGTCATAAAAAATTACAATATTCAGCAGCATTAAATACAAATAACAACCTTTGGAATTTTTTTTTCTTTTATTCACCTTTTCAGGTATGTTGCTCGTAATCTGCGTCTTCCTCTCCAAGGCACCTGACGTCATTTCCCTCAGCATGCCCACAAGCACTATGGAAACTGCTACTAAAAAGGAATATAAGATATATTCCTATATGAAATCGGCAATTGAGCACCGATTAATCACACAAATGTGAGTGCGCTAAATAAACCTTAGAAAAAAAAAGATATACGTGCTAAAAAAAAAAAATTTAACAGTGGGAACTCCGCTTTAAAGACAGAATGAACCATTTTGGTCAGAGTCAGGATCAAAAGCCTCTGCGACTGAGAGGCAGACATCAACTGGATATCTTATTGTCCAGATTGTTTGGAAGCAGACTCATCTGCCGGGCCCTCCACAAAGCCCTGAGCTTTAAGCTCTTCCCCATCCTCAACCCATTCCTGCTCCAGACTAGGAGACTCAGGGGAGAGGGATCTGTCATGCTTCCTGCCACCCTGCGGGATGGAGGCAATCATGCCAGCAATCCTATGCTCTAACCCAGCTAGGGCCGAGGACAGTTCATCCTTGGTGATAAAGGGTGAAGCAGCAGTGTTGACTATAGGCACGATACCAGATAGGCGCAGTGGCTCAGATTGCCCGGAAGCCTCTGGTCTTTCAGGGGATACAACACTAGGGATATGACTAGGTTCATCAGGAACTACTGATGACATAGGTGTGCCATTCCCTGTAGTGTTAGTCCTGCTCCTCTTTTTTGAAGACATTTACCAGCCACAAAAAGAGAGTACTTGGGTGTAGTATTAAAACACCTCAGAAGGGAGACCCTTTAATAGGGCTCGCCAAGCCCCTATGCAACAATCCTGCTAAGCACCTTTAGCCTAGCAAGCAACACTTGGTGACTCACGTGACCAGGGTAAGGAAAAATGAACAAGTGTCTGTTCAGAGCCTGCTCTGAGTCCCACAGCTGCCTTCTGGAAGCACCACATGCTTGACCTACACAGCCTAAATAAGCTGGGTGTGCGCCGGAATGTTCTGCACGTGCATGGTCCCGGCGAACGGGTGTGGGTGTATTTGCATATGACGCAAATCCTTGTGCTCCCAGATAAAGGGTACTCCACATGTGCGGTGAAGCCGCATGCGTCATGGCCACCAAACAAACAACTGCTAAGTTCAGCGACGCTTTTGCAAATGCCAACGCTTTTGCGAATGCACGTGCGCCAACAACTGCTGAACACAGCAGCACTCTTGCGAACGAATGCACCGTCGCGCACCATCACACAGGTAAGAAACAGCCAGACATAAGCAAAAAAGTTACACTTTGCAAACACCCACAGCTAGCCCAGAAACTCCCCCGTATGGTCACCGCACACAGGTGTCCAGCCTCTAGCTAGCTAGACTGATTGTTACAAGCACTGGGACACCCCACAACAATAAGTAAAGGGGTTTCACTTACCCGTCCAGGCGCAGGGTAGCTTAGAAACTAAGAGCCCAAACTTCACCCATCATGGCAGGTTCCTGTCACTTGAGGACCTTCAAGGACTGGGTAACCTTTTCATGTTTAGAGTCCACTCCTTTGGACCTGTACAGCACGCTGCGGGAATGCCTTAGCGCTGTGGTGTCCAGGATTCCACTTTGCAGGGTCCAGCGCCCGGAGGCTGTATTACAGGCAAAACCTCGCAGGATCTTGAGTCTACTTTGCGAGGCTCGGGTACCATTTATCTAAGCATATAAAGCCTGTGTCAAATGGATCCGATCGGTCAACCTCTTGATTCATTTAAGAACTGTTTGTCGGACTAGAGACCTGAAGTATGAGAGATCTAACAAACTGTGCCATCCACCTTGCAGACACTGGTAAAAAAAACTGAAGTGCTTCCTGTGTGGGAGGGGTTATGTAGGGGGATCACTTCCTGTCTGAAGACCTTTGGTCTACCAGTGTCCATTCACCTGGAGATGGAGTATAACCCAGTAGGTAATGAATATTAGCCTGACTGCAAGAGAGCTTGTTCTTCTGTAAAACAACAAACTTACTAGCTATATCACCAGATGAAAATAAAAGAAAGAAAGCCTAAAAAAAAAGCCTAAAAAAAAAAATTAATACATCCATCACATTTAAGAATTGGTAAGCTGCCATTTAATAAATGTTTGATTGTTTGAATGTTTGATTTTGGTTTTATTACTGCTTAACCACAATAAGAGGAGCTGAATGTAAACTCTATTGCAACAAGTTCATCAACTAATATACTGGAAGACAAATTGTGGGGTGTGGGGAACAAGTGAGCAATTGAATCTACCCCTAGAATAGGGGTCTTCAAACTATGGCCCTCCAGTTGTTCAGGAACTACAATTTCCATCATGTCTAGTCATGTCTGAGAATGTCAGATTTTGACAATGCCTCATGGGATGTGTAGTTCCACAACAGCTAGAGGGTCGTAGTTTGAAGATCTCTGACCTAGAAGGTACTGTACTGTACTGTACAAGCCCAAGACAGAGATCTATATGACTACCATCTGTGTGAATATGTTTTTAACCACATGCCAACCACCGCACGCCGATTTACGTCGGCAGAATGGCACAGGCAGGCAAAAGGGCGTCCCTTCGAAATCCCGCCGCACGCCGCGGGAGCGTGCCCTGCGAACTCGATGTTCACCGGCGGCCAGCGATTGCGGCGAGGAAAGGCAGAACGGGGAGATGCCTTTGCAAACAAGGCATTTCCCTGTTCTGCCTAGCAACATGTGAGGGATCTACTGCTCCCTGTCATTGAGAGCAGTGATCATGTTGTAGTGAGCCCATCCCCCCCAGAGTTAGAACACACTGAGGGAACACAACCCCTTGATTGCCCCCTAGTGTTTAACCCCTTCCCTGCCAGTGACATTTATACACTAATCAATGGCTATTTTTTAGCTCTGATCACTGTATAAATGTCAATGGTCCCAAAATAGTGTCAAAAGTGTCTGATCTGTCTGCTGCAATGTCGCAATCACAATAAAAATCGCAGATCGCCTCCATTACTAGTAAAGTTAAAAAAATTATTAATAAAAATGCCATAAATCTATCCCCTATTTTGTAGATGCTATAACTTTTGCGCAAACCAATCAATATACACTTATATCGGCCTAAACTGTGGAAGACATTTTTTTATATATATTTTTTGGGGATATTTATTATAGCAAAAAGTAAAAAATATAGATTTTTTTTCAAAATTTTCGATCTTTTTTTGTTTACAGCACAAAAAAATAAAAAATGCAGAGGTGATCAAATACCACCAAAAGAAAGCTCTATTTGTGGGAAAAAAAGGACGTCAATTTTGTTTGGGTACAATTTCGCACGACCGCGCAATTGTTAGCTAAAGTGACGCAGTGCCAAATCGCAAAAAATGCTTTGGTCAGGAAGGGGGTAAATCCTTCCGGGGCTGAAGTGGTTCATATATGTTTTTTAACCCTTATGATATTGAATGAAATTTCATTTTTTTATACATCTTATGAGTTGGTGTCTAATATACCCTAGAATGTAACTTCTAAAGTCCCACCTAATTCCAGGGGTCTGAACGTAATATACTAGAAGGTGACCACTGCCCACATACAGTAGCACAGACCTAGCTATTTAGCACCGTGCATGTGAAATATTAACAACAGGACAGAGATATGTCACAAACATTCGGATCAAGAAGTTATGTGTAGCTACAGTTAAACAGCTAGAACACAGGAAATATGACCTAATAGTCACTGGTTCTATCTTGCATAAAATACAGCAGCAGCTCCTTTATGTGGACATGAGGTCTCCAAACACTCTCTCTTTCTCTATTTACTTCCTTCCTCTGGGGTTATCAACTCAGCCACCAGGGACAGGAAGTGATGTACATAAACAACTCTGGACATAAAGTAGCAGAGCCACTTACAAATGCCGACAGTAGAGGGCAGGAGACCCATAAATGTGAACTATTTGCCTTCCTTGTTTCCAGGTCTGTGTGCCATGACTGGAATCTCCCTTTATGCTCACAAGATAACTTCAGAGTTCTTTGATCCATTCTACGTGGAGCAGAAGTAAGTAGCCTGTCAGAATAATTTTACCAATCTTCTAGTAGAAGTAAATTGTTGTTTGAATACTGTGATTCCTGTAAACAGGTATGAACTAGGAGCTGCACTGTTTATCGGATGGGGAGGATCGTCACTTAGCATCATCGGAGGTTCTATTCTCTGTTTGTCTCTGAAAGAAAGCATCAAGGCAGCCAGGTAAGCAGAGTATTTCCTTTATCTGAGCATGTGAACACCTCACTCACTAAATTCATATGGCCTTTTATCAACTATTTCTTTGTAAGAATATTGCTGTTCTCATTAACTTCGGATCAATGTGTCCTTATCCTGTATTATAAACACATATCCTTATGCCCTGTACACACGGTCGGATTTTCCGATGGAAAACGTGCGATCGGATTGTGTTGTCGGAAATTCTGACAGTGTGTGGGCTCCATCGGACTTTTTCCATCGGAATTTCCGAAACACAAAGTTTGAGAGCAGGATATAAAATTTTCCGACAACAAAATCGTATCGGTTAAATTCCGATCGTGTGTACACAAATCCGACGCACAAAGTGCCACGCATGCTCAGAATAAATTAAGAGATGAAAGCTATTGGCTACTGCCCCGTTTATAGTCCCGACGTACGTGTTTTACGTCACCACGTTCAGCATGATTTTCCGACAACTTTGTGCGACTGTGTGTATGCAAGACAAGTTTGGCCCAAAATCCATCGGAAAAAATCCAATGGATTTTGTTGTCGGAATGTTCGATCAATGTCCGATCGTGTGTACAGGGCATAACACTTTAATGGAGTACTATGGTTATTTTTATTTTATTTTATTGAACTCCCCAGGGAACAAATACATATAGCAATTGATCCCATTCTGATTGGTGGTCCTGTTGTCCCCCAAACACACCTCCTAATGCTGGCTGTAGCTCCAACCCTTTTAAAGCCCAAATTATGGTTGCTCCTTTGAGGGAGTTACAGCCAGCACAAAGCTCTACACCTCTAAGCTGAGTGATCTGTCACTGTTATGAATGAATGATTAGCGCTGCTTAATCATTAATA